>NC_045552.1:16551690-16851690 GCF_009769535.1 Thamnophis elegans | reverse complement strand
CTTATACTGTCAGAGCCCTGTGTTTACACACTGCGGTGAGCCATACCTATGGGACTAACTCTGGTTTTAAGTAGCTCTGGCCTTCTGCTTTGGGGTACCATATCAACCCACTTATGCAGAGAAGAATTTTGGTGTGTGTGGATATGTTTGCAGCCTTATTGTAAAAAATAATAATAATGGTGGGATACAAATAAATAAACATTGGGCATGCAATTATTCTGGAGCTACTGCCCTGTAGAGCCAGAGATAGAATTGGTGCCACCTTGAGATGGTGGAGGGAGGGAGGGAGGCGTTTCAAAGAAAGAAACATCTGCTTTCTGTTGACTTAGTCATGGAATTCACCCAGCAATGGGTAGGATCAGCTGTCTTGATAGCCTAATAGCCTGGAGGGTTTTCCCCCCCCCTCCTTCTTTTCATTTGGCACCGTCAGCTCAGCGAAATAAGAAAAGGAAACTGGGTTAAAGATCTCCAGCTTCTCCAGGGCAGAGGTGGGTGTGGGAAGTGAAGTAAAATGAGCAGCATCTCCGGCTGATGTAAGCCTGAACTCCATTACACAGCACGGATGTCCCGATCCATAGCAAGGAATCCTGGTCCTTGGCGGTGGTGGAGGTTGGGGCAGTTGAGGTCAAATATGGGAGCTTGTTATTTGGGGGTTGGTCCTCAGCCTCACTGCCTGCCCTGCTATGCACCTGGCTGCACCTTAAGTCAGTCTTTCTGCTGGGCTAACCAGTTTTGGGCAGGTGCCTCTGATGCAGTTCCTGCAGCCTTCCCATGGGAGGGGGAGGGGGAGGGCAGGAACAGTTTATCAGCAAGCGGTTTTTTTTCCCCCTGGGAAATCGGGATAAGGATTGCTCTGGGCTAGGTGTGCTCCTCTCTGCCCCCCACCTTTGCTCTTTGGCCTTGCGGCTTTGTCTTCCTCCTCCCGTTGGATCCCTGCCGCTGTTTGATCCCCGCTGTCGGGTGGGCGCTTCCCTTTGAAGCCTTGAGGACAACAGGGGTGTGTTCAGGATGGGAGTGTCTTGTAACATCCTTTCTTTTATTCCCAGGATAGAGGGATAAAAATCCCCCAGCTGGGAAGAGGCCCCAGTTCTTTCATCCCAGTGGAAGAGGTAAGGGGATAAGCACGGTTTCTCTTCTCCTCTTCCCTCTCCTTTCCCATCTTTCCTTCCCTCTCCTCCTTTCCTCTCTTGTTCCTCTCCCTTCTTCTCTTCTCCTTTTCATCTCTTCTCTCTCTTCCCTCTCCCCTCTCTCCTGCCCTCTCCTCCTCTCATCTTATCTCCTTCCCTCTCCCTCCCCTCTCCTTCTCTCCTCTCCACCCTCCCATCGTTCTTCTCCCTTTCATCCTCTTCTCCCTTTCCCCTGCCTTCTCCTCCTCTCCTCTCTACCTCTCCCATCTTGTTGTTCTCCCTTCTTCTCTTCTCCCTTTCATCCTCTTCTCCCTTTCCCTCCCTCTTCCGTCTCCCTTCTCTCCTGCCCCCTCTCCTCTCTTGTTCCTCCCCTTCTTCTCTCCTCCATTTCATCCCCTTTTCCTCCTCCCCTCCCTCCCTCTCCCTCTCTCCTGCCCCCTCTCCTTCCCCTCCTTTCCCCTTCATCCTCTCCTCCTCTCCCTCTCTCCTTCCTTTCCTCTCCCCTCTCCTCTTCTCTCCTCCTCAGCCTGGAGTGGGCAGGGATGGCTTTGCAGAAAAAGAGCTCGGCATTCAATCAGAGCTGCAACAAAATGTTGCACTTTTTCATGGCTGTTCAAAGTCCAGCATGTCCTCCTCCTGGAGACTACGAACCACTGGGAGAAAAGGCATCCCTTGTGTTTGTTCTGCTGTCTCACGTGTGCATCTTACTAAAGCACAGCATCTGTAACTGTAGTTTGCAGAATAAACTCCAGTTTACAGCACAATACAAAGAATGTGTCTAGCTTCACATAATACCTTAATCTAGTGGTGGGATTCAATTTTTTTTTACTCCTGGATCTGTGGGCGTGGCTTGGTGGGCGTGGCAAGGGAAGGATACTGTAAAATCCCCATTCCCTCCTGATCAGCTGGGACTCGGGAGGCAGAGAATAGATGGGGCGGGGCCAGTCAGTATTTACTGGTTCTCCGAACTACTCAAAATTTCCACTACCAGGTCTCCAAAACTGGTCAGAACCTGCTGAATGCCCCCTCTGTCCTAATGCATGGTTACTTTAGTTGGTGGCTTTTGGAAAGGGGTGGGAAGGAGGGTGATGGGGGAGGACCAGATTCTATGTTTCTCCTCAGGGTATTGGTCAACCGAGTGTTGGGTAAACTCAAGAAGGGTGTTGGGTATTTAGAATTAGCTCTTCCGTCCATTTCCCTGAAAATCTGTTTGCATTCCATCACTGAAGTGCGCTGGGGAGTTGCCCTTCTTCCGAAGTCCTTCAGTCCAGGCCAGTAAACAGAAGCTCCCTTTTGAAACGGAGGGTGATTGGCCAAGGCAGTTGGTTTGCTTTGTCCCCCCCCCCCCTTTCTGTGAAGCCATGCCAGTGTTGCAAGAAAGCTGTGGGCTGGGCACCGTTGGGAGGTGTTAATTCGCCAGTAAGCCGGGCATCTTGCAACATAGGGTAGATGTGGTTTATTACTTATTGCAGCTGCTAAGACCTTGGCTTCCTCATTATTTTTTTGGCTGTGTGAGGAGAGAGAGAGAGTGATAGCTTTGCCCTGGGGGTTCGTCATCGCCATATTTATCAAATGACCTTCCCTCCCTGTGTTGCACAAACAACTTATCAGGATGACTGCCTTTCCTCCTGGCTGGCTGGCTGGCTGGCTACCCTGTGCCTGTTTGCTGGATGCCACGGCTCCTTCCCTTTCCAACTCAAAGGGCTTTCTCATCCAATGGAAAAGCTCTGGGGGTTTCCCCCTCTGCCGGCAGCTGGCCCTCTCCCTCCCTGCTGGTCCGGGGCCAGCCCCTGCCTCCTTTCCTGCTGAATTGGTGGCTTCTGCTGGAAAGGGGATCTTTGCGTGGTCCTGGACAGCTTCTTGGCAATGCTAGTTGCAGAGTGTTTGGGCTTTTGTGTTGTGAGAAATTTGCTGTAAACAGCTGGGGTTTGGGACACCTCTATCCTTTCCTCTACTTTTGTTTTGCAGAGCAAAAGGAGAAGGGCTAAGTTTGTCTTTTAATTAGATTTTTTAATCCGTCTATATTATTATTATTATTATATTATTATTATTATTATTATTATTATATACAATTGTATCACAGCAGCCAGTTGTTTCGCTGGATTTGGCATTGGTACTAGTCGGGCCCCACCCAGGGGCCTAGGACGTCGTAACGTATTTTCGTAATATGCGTGCAGATCCAAGCAGTGCGGCTTTTGCATTTGACTGATGGTGATTTTGTCAATTTTTAACTGTTTTAAATGTAATTCCAGTGCTTTTGGAATAGCACCAGTGTGCCAATTACCACTGGAATATCTCACTGCTGGTTTGTGCCATAGTCATTGAATTTCGATTTTTAAGTCCTGGTATCTTGCGATTTTTTCCTGTTCCTTCTCGGCAACCCTGCTATCACCTGGTATTGCGATGTCTATGATTGTGACCTTATTTTTCTCAACCAGTGTGATGTCTGGTGTATTATGCGCCAGTATTTTGTCCGTTTGTATACGGAAATCCACAAGATCTTACCATTGATTTTCGGTGACTTTTTCAGGCTGATGTTCCCACCAGTTGGTTCCTGTTTTAATCTTATAATTTTTGCACAAATTCCAATGGATCATTTGTGCTACTGAATTGTGCCGCAATTTATAATCAGTCTGCGCGATTTTTTTACAGCACGTGAGTATGTGATCAACAGTTTCATCAGCTTCTTTGCAAAGTCTGCATTTGGCATCATCAGAGGATTTTTCGATTTTGGCCTTAATGGCATTTGTGCAGATAGCTTGTTCTTGCGCAGCCAGGATTAGTGACCTCTGTTTCTTTCTTTAATGTACTGTTGTTAACCATAACCAAGTTTGTTCACTGTCCACTTTATCTTTTATTTTTCCAGGAAATTGGCCATGCAGTGCTTTGTTCTGCCAACTCTCCATTCTTGATTTTTATCACATCTTTTCTGTTATTATTGTTGTTGTTGTTGTTGTTGTTGTTATTATTATTATTATACAATTGTATCACAGCGGCCAGTTGTTTCGCCGGATTTTGGCATTGGTTACTAGTCGGGCCCCACCCAGAGGCCTAGGACGTCGTAACGTATTTTCGTATTATTATTATACAATTGTATCACAGCGGCCAGTTGTTTCGCCGGATTTGGCATTGGTTACTAGTCGGGCCCCACCCAGGGGCCTAGGACGTCGTAACGTATTTTCGTAATATGCGTGCAGATCCAAGCAGTGCGGCTTTTTGCATTTGACTGATGGTGATTTGTCAATTTTTAACTGTTTTAAATGTAATTCCAGTGCTTTTGGAATAGCACCCAGTGTGCCAATTACCACTGGAATTACCACTGCTGGTTGTGCCATAGTCGTTGAATTTCGATTTTTAAGTCCTGGTATCTTGCGATTTTTTCATGTTCCTTCTCGGCGACCCTGCTATCACCTGGTATTGCGAATGTCTATGATTGTGACCCTATTTTTCTCAACCAGTGTGATGTCTGGTGTATTATGCGCCAGTATTTTGTCGGTTTGTATACGGAAATCCCACAAGATCTTGACCATCTGATTTTCTGTGACTTTTTCAGGCTGATGTTCCCACCAGTTTGTTGCTGTTTTAATATTATAATTTTTGCACAAATTCCAATGGATCATTTGTGCTACTGAATTGTGCCGCAATTTATAATCAGTCTGCGCGATTTTTTTACAGCAGCTGAGTATGTGATCAACAGTTTCGTCAGCTTCTTTGCAAAGTCTGCATTTGGCATCATCAGAGGATTTTTCGATTTTGGCCTTAATGGCATTTGTGCGGATAGCTTGTTCTTGCGCAGCCAGGATTAGTGACTCTGTTTCTTTCTTTAATGTACCTGTTTTTAACCATAACCAAGTTTGTTCCCTGTCCACTTTATCTTTTATTTTTTCCAGAAATTGACCATGCAGTGCTTTGTTCTGCCAACTCTCCATTCTTGATTTTATCACATCTTTTCTGTATTCTTGTTTCGTCTGTTGGGCCTTCAGTAGATTTTTGTTCTTTACTTCGATTAATAGATGTTCTTGACTTTCTTTAAATAATCAGCCAGTGCATGTTTTTCTTCTTCAACTGTTTGCTTCACTTGTAATAATCCTCTGCCACCTGATTTTCGGGGCAGATATAGTCTATCAGTATCACCACGTGGATGTAAACTGTAGTGCATTGTCATTAGTTTCCTGGTTTTTTCGGTCCAAAAGGTCCAAATCAGCTTGTGTCCAGTTAACTATGCCAGCTGTGTATCTTATAACTGGTATTGCCCAGGTATTTATGGCCTTGATTGTATTTCCACCATTCAATTTAGATTTCAAAATTTTCCTAACTCTGTTGGTGTACTCTCGTCTGACAATAGTTTTTACTTCTCCATGCTTGATGTTATCCAACTGCAGAATGCCTAAGTATTTGTAGGCTTCATTTTCTTTGCATTTAATTAGTTGGCCATTGGGCATTTCAATTCCCTCAGATGCAGTGATTTTGCCCCTTTTATGGATACAGTGGCGCATTTTTCCATGCCAAACTGCATTGAAATATCGGTGCTGAATACTCGGACTGTATTTGTCAATGATTGGATTTCTATTTCTGACTTTCCATAGAGTTTCAAATCATCCATATATAGTAAATGCGAAATTTTTTCAGCTTTTTTGGCTGTTTGGTAGCCTAATTTCATTTTTTTTAAGATTACTGATAGTGGGATCATTGCGATGATGAAGAGAAGAGGTGAAAGTGAATCACCCTGGAAAATTCCTCGCTTGATATTAACCATTCCGTAGCTCTCATTCCCTACCGCCAACTCAGTTCTCCATTGTTTCATTGCCTTTTCAGTAAAGGATGTAATATTTTTGCTAATGCCAGTTGTTTCTAAGCATTTTATGATCCAACTATGTGGCAGTGAGTCAAATGCCTTTTTGTAATCAATCCAGACCATATTCAAGTTCGTTTTTCTGTTCTTACAATTTTCTAATATCATTTTATCAATTAGAAGCTGATCTTTTGTGCCCCTGCTCCTTCTTTTGTTGCCTTTTTGCTCTACTGGCAAGATGTTGTTTGTTTCCAAATAATCCATCATGTTATCTGCAATAATGCCTGTGAGTAATTTGAAGGTTGTTGGCAAGCATGTTATTGGTCTATAGTTTTCAGGTGTTGTTCCTTTAGTTGGATCTTTCTGAATCAAGTATGTTTTTCCAGTTGTCAACCATTCATCAATTTGGCCCTTTTGTAAAATTTCATTCAGTTGCCTGGCCAATATTGCATGTAAACTGGTCAGATATTTGAGCCAGAAACCATGTAATTGGTCCTTTCCAGGTGATGTCCAATTCTTTACCTTTTTAACTCGATTTTTGACCATCTCAGTTGTTATTTCTAATACTTGCATTTGTTTGTTGCCAATGCTTTTCTCAAAGTCATGTATCCACTTTGCTTCCTTGTTGTAGTCCTTTGCATTTTCCCACAATTCTTTCCAGAATTCAACTGTGGCCTGTTTTTCTGGTTTTTCACTTTTGGTGTCACCATTTACATTAAGACTTTGATAAAACGCCGTTGGTCTGATCGAAATTGCTGATTTTGTTTATATTGGATGATTCGTGCCTCATATCTTTCAATTTTTCTAGCTGTTGCTGTTATCTGCTGTTTTACAATCTCTACAGCTTCATTGATGTTTCTTGTATCCAATCTATATCTCCTGATTAGCCGATCTATGATTTTGTTGTTTTTAAGCCGTTGCTCATGCATGTTCTTTAAGTTACTAGCATCTGCCCTTAATTTTTTATTTTTTGTTCTAAACGGATTTTCCACTTTGGCTTTGATGCTTTTTCTGTTGTATGACTAGGTACTTTAATTTTAATGCCTAGTTCATTAGTGACTATTACAGCTGCGCTGTACATTAACTGGTTTGTTTCCAAGATGGATCCTGGTTCAATTGTTGAAAACACTGCATTAACCATTTTCATGATAGGGGCCAAAATTTTCTTTGGCACAGTTTTTAGTGATGGTAAACGTTGCCTTTCCTCATTAAGCAGAAAATGCTCCATGATCTTATCCTTCAATTCTTTTTGTTTTTGAGTTAGTTCATCAGTTGGTTCAGTGATAACTGGTTCTAGTGGTGGTGATATTATTTCCTCCCCAAGAGCTTCTTCTGGGAGTTCTACTATAATGTCTTTAGTTGTGTCTTGAATATCAGTTATTTCCGCTTGTGATATTGTTTTTTGGGTTTTGCAATTTGCCTGAATTTCCTCATGTTCAACTTCACTAAACACTTTATTCCGTATAATAAATCGCCTTTGATCTGCTAGTCGTTGTTCACTAACATTTGAATCTGGATATTGTTGTTTCCATAATTCATACATTCGCTTTAAATAGCCTCTTTTTTCTGGCTCTGAGTTGTAGTAACAGGCCATTATGGCACGGTTTTCATCTGCACTATATTTTTGTCGTTTTGTTGGCTGGTCCACTTGTAGCCCACTTGTCGACGGATGTCCAGGGACCCCAACATCCGCCGAGGCCCTTGTTAACCCGCGCGACGACCGATGCGGTATGGAATTCTTATTTGTTTTTTTCACCATATTGTATGGGTTGGCGGGGGTTTTTTTTACGGGACCAGATGCCAACCTGATCCCAACCTTCCTCCTTTCTCATCCGGGCTTGGGACCGGCAATGGCGGAGTTTCGTATTATTATTATTATTATTATTATTATTATTATTATTATTATTATTATTTGTGGTTAGTCTTTGGTGAGATTCACAGCCTTTGGGGCTGGTTGGTAGCTCAACAGCTCGAGTCCTAATTAAGGACCTAGGAACTGTTAAGGTAACGTCGGAGGATATAAGCTGTTCCAAGTAGGATGTTTTTTTGTAGAGTCAGAATGTTCAAGTCAGGTAAATTTAAATTTTCCAAATAGCGAGGTAGCCCTTTAGGTATTGCTCCAAGGGCTCCAATTACAATCGGGACAACACACAATTTCTTTTTCTACAGTTGCTCAGCTTCAATTTGCAAGTCCCGGTACTTTGTGATTTTTTCTTGCTGTTTATCTTCAATTCGTGCATTTCCAGGTATTGCAATGTCAATGAACCATACTTTATTCTTTTCAACTATTGTTATGTCAGGTGTGTTGTGGGCCAAGTGCCTATCAGTCTGAATTCTGAAGTCCCACAAGATCTTGACTTTCTCATGGGTACTTGAGAGACCGCCTCCTGCCAGTCACCTCCCAAAGACCTATCAGATCCCACAGACTAGGCCTCCTCCGAATTCCATCTGCCGGCCAATGTCGGCTGGCGACTCCTCGGGGGAGGGCCTTCTCTGTGGCTGCTCCGGCCCTCTGGAACAATCTCCCCATTGAGATCCGGACCCTTACTACCCTTCCGGCCTTCCGCAAAGCAACTAAGACCTGGCTGTTCCGGCAGGCCTGGGGCTGTTGAACTATCCAGCCCCATTCGAGGTTACGACTGTTGTTGAATTTTAAATTGCTGTTTTTTATTTTATTTTTGCATCCCCTCCCCTTTTTATTGTTAGCCGCCCTGAGTCTCTCGGGAATAGGGCGGCATACAAACCAAATAAAATCTAAATCTAATCTAAATCATTCCCTAAAACCTTCTGAACCTGATGTTCCCAAACATCACCCAGCTGGTTTTCATCGCTAAAATGGGATTAAAACTTACAGTCTCCTTGTGATTGGCCCAAAGTCACCCTAGCTGATGTCATGCCTAAGGTGGGAATAGAACTCACAGGCTCCTAGTGATTGGCCAAAAGTCACCCTAGCTGGTGTCATGGCTAAAGGGAAACTAGAACTCCTGGCTTCCTGGTGATTGGCCCAAAGTCACCCTAGCTGATGTCATGCCTAAAATGGGACTAGAACTCACAGGCTCCTAGTGATTGGCCCAAAGTCACCCTAGCTGATGTCATGCCTAAAATGGGACTAGAACTCACAGGCTCCTAGTGATTGGCCCAAAGTCACCCTAGCTGATGTCATGCCTAAGGTGGGGCTAGAACTCACAGGCTCCTAGTGATTGGCCCAAGTCACCCTAGCTGATGTCATGCCTAAGGTGAGGGTAGAACTCGCAGGTTCCTGGTGATTGGCCCAAAGTCACCCTAGCTGGTGTAATGGCTAAAGGGGAAGTAGAACTCCTGGCCTCCTGGTGATTGGCCCAAAGTCACCCTAGCTGAGGTCATGCCTATGGTGGGACTAGAACTCAGAGTCTTCTGGGGATTGCCCCAAGTTACCCTAGCTGGCATCATGGCTAAAGGGGAACTAGAACTCACGGTCTCCTGGTGATTGGCTCAAAGTCATCCTAGCTGTTGTCATTCCTAAAGTGGGACTAGAACTCACAGTCTCCTGGTTTCTACCATTTTTCCTTTACCATTAGACCAAACTGGAGCTCTCTTTTTCGTTCTCTCTCTGTTCTCATGTTGTTTTGAATGACGCTTGCAGAAAGGGGGAGGAGGGGCAAGAGCTGACCTCCTGTCTGATTTCTAGGCAACTGGTCTAATAAGATCAGTAAGGATTTCTGATGTCAGTATGATTTTTCGTGGCAGCAACGAAGTATCTTCTCTTGAAATTAAGCAAGTTGGAGGGAGGGGAGGCATGTGACCAGAATTAGCCTTTTAACATTGTCTTTCTCCACCAATCTACCTTGATGCTTAAAAAGACTTCCCTGGGTTCTGCATGTTGAGTCTGTGTCTTTTGCACGGGGCTTCAGCAGCTGGATATTGTAGCTTCAAAAAATCATCCAGGAGGATGGTCTTGAACTCTGCCCATCCCTGCTTTTAGGACAGCAGTGGCAAATAGTAAACAGTAAACAATAAACAGTACCAGAGTTGGAAGGGGCCTTGGAGGCCATCTAGTCCAACCCCCTGCTCATGCAGGAGACCTGTAGTGCCCGGTGGGGAGTGCTCAAAACAGGTGGATTTAATTTTAAATTAATTACACCCACGTTCCAAGCATTTCAGACGATTACTCCCAGGATTTTAATAACTTTTTTTCTTTTACAATAAACGGCAGCTTCATAGTTGTGACTTTGAAGGGGATCTGGGAAGCTATTGACTGCGGGCATTCAGGTGTGAAACGGACTGGATAGAGAGCATGTCTTGTTTTTCAAAACAGGAAGAACCATTTCAGAGTCAGGCTAATCTTAGAACTGTTGACTAGCATCCCGATTTTGGTAAATAGCCGAGAGAAGCCGTGTGGAAAGCTATGGCTGCGGATAAATCAAGTTCAGTTTGCAGATCTTTCTAAATAAAAAACACCTTCTCCTGTTCTTTCTCCCCGCCCCACCCTCTTCCGCTAGGGTTTTGTTTCCCCAACTTCACTTTGATTGCTATTGTTAGATAATTAGGAATAAGGAAGATGGCAAATGATCCGAGAGACATCCCTGCAGCCTGCTCTGCCTTGCATTCACCCCAAATTGAATACATTTATTGTGAATTTATTTACTTTATTAAATCTATTGACCGATTGAGCATAATTTCTGCTGTACCTATTCTTTGGGAGCTGGTTTAAAGTAATGGACAATGGACACTTTTTAGATAGATAGATAGATAGATAGATAGATAGATAGATAGATAGATAGATAGATAGATAGATAGAGAGAGATAGAGATAGAGATAGAGATAGAGATAGAGATAGATAGATAGATAGAGAGAGAGAGAGAGAGAGAGAGAGAGAGAGAGAGAGAGATAGATAGATAGATAGAATTCTTTATTGGCCAAATGTGATTGGACGCACAAGGAATTTGTCTTTGGTGCATAAGCTCTCAGTGTATATAAAAGATATAAGTGATAAATCAGGATCATAGTCGTCATAAATACATTGGGCCAGTCTCACACACTCATCCCTTCTACTTAGTGATAGTCATAGGATATTAAATAAGCAATCAAAATCATGCTAGGAAACTAAATAAAACAATATAAATTGAAAAAGATGCAAGCAACAAGGTTATAGTTATAAGTAGAAGGAGATAGGCAATAGGAAGAATGAGAAGAATAATAGTAATACAGTCTTAGTAAAAAGTTTGACGGTGTTATGGGAATGAGTTGTTTAGCAGAGTGATGGCATGTGGGGGGAAATCGACAAGATGCGGGGAAAAAATTGACAAAAAATCTTGTTTTCTTGACAAGATTTCAGAAGGGACGAGTGTGTGAGACTGGCCCTCGGTCGCCCAGATAGCTTTGTACCTAAGGCAGGACTAGAACTCACAGACTCCTGCTTTGCACACCTAGTGCCTTAGTCCAGGGGTGAAATTCATTTTTTTTTTACTACCAGTTCTGTGGGTGTGGCTTGGGCGGCGTGGCAGGGGAAGGATACTGCAAAATCTCCATTCCCACCCCACTCTGGGGCGTGCCAGAGGTGGCATTTGCCAGTTCTCTGAGCTACTCAAAGTTCCGCTACCGGTTCTCCAGAACCTGCTGGATTTCACCCCTGCCTTAATCACCACAGCAAACTGTCCCTCGTTGTTTTCTGCCTTTCTCCCAGAGCCGAGGTGGCGCAGTGGTTAGAGTGCAGTACTGCAGCCACTTCAGGTGACTGTTAGCTGCAGTTCAGCGGTTCAAATCTCACCGGCTCAAGGTTGACTCAGCCTTCCATCCTTCCGAGGTGGGTAAAATGAGGACCCAGACTGTGGGGGCAATATGCTGACTCTGTAAACCGCTTAGAGAGGGCTGAAAGCCCTATGAAGCTGTATATAAGTCTAACTACTATTGCTATTGCTATTTGAGATAGCCAAATTCATCCCAAGGGATCTTTGGCAAACCAACTATTTTCCTCTCCTGTTGCTCCAGCAGTAGAAACTATGATGATGTTCTACCTTGCAGGGTCTTTTTTTGCCCATTCTCTGTATATATCAATGTACTTTAACAGCTTAGCTAAATGCTCTGCCCAGCTGAGCTATTCTCTCCCTGCCCTTCTCCTTACTGTAGATCCTACAAGAAGGAGTGGAAAGCACCCAGCGACGCCTCTTCATCGAAGCCTTTGTTTCGACGGGCAGAGTGGATAACATTACCATGGTGATGGGACTACACCCAGAGTACCTGACGAGCTTCTGGAAGACTCAGTACCTCTTGTTGAGGATGGATGGGCCACTGCCGTATCACAAGCGCCACTACATCGCAATCATGGTGAGTGGGCAAGCACCGCAGGGACCTAGATTCAAAGCCCCAGCAGGCAGGGACATGCAGCTCCATAGGAAACTGGGTAGGTGATGTTCTCAGCCCAATGGGTGGTGGTTGTGAATAAAACTTGCTGCCCATGTCACCTTTTACCCCATGAGTATTAGGTGTGAAGAATCAGGGCCATACTCTAAGTTGCAGTTATTGCTCAAGCCTAAAGATCTAGTTAAGTAAGGTTCAGTGCTAAATCAGTGCCAGATAAGGGTCAACGGAATTCAGGAGGGTTTGGACCAGTGGTGGGATTCAGCCAGTTTGCACCTATTCGAGAGAACTGGTTATTAGCTTTCTAAGCAGTTAGGAGAACCAGTTGTTGGAAGAAATCTCCTTTTGTGTTTTTCCCACTTTGCAGGGCTAATCCTGTAAGGAAGGCAGGAAGGAAACATTCTGGTGTTGTTTCTAGCCTAATCTTTATTGACCTGCTTACAGAAACTGCCTCTCCGGTTAACCCTTATTGCATTGTAACAGCTAACGTGAAGCACCATCAACGTGAGTGACATTGAGTTGGTCATGCCCATCCAGTCACACGACCACCAAGCCCCACCTACCCAGCTGGTCATTAAGGCAGAGAACCGGTTGTTAAATTATTTGAATCCCACCACTGGTTTGGACTTACATCATTTGTGGCAACGTAATGATTCTAGACTGACGTCTCGCTTAACTCAGCCCACCCAGCTCAGTCTGCTCTTTTGCTACAATGAGCGGTCATTCTGGGTGGGGAATTCTGGAGACTGAATTCTACCCATCCAAGTTGCCAAGGTGGAGAAACACTGCTAGGACTAAAATTACAAATAAAACTAAAAAAAAAAAAAGACCCTCATTTCGATTTCCTGCCATTGCTGTAGATAGCACTAAACTAGATGGATCAAAGTCAGTCTTGATATTGATTCCTAGATATCTCTCCCTTCTTCTGGAAATTACGTCTTGCCCACATGGGAATGTGAAAAATAACGGGCCTCTAGCAGCCTACAGGGATGTGATGGCTCAGTGGCTAAGATGCTGAGCTTGTCGATCAGAAAGGTTGGCAGTTTGGCAGTTCGAATCCCTAGTGCCACGTAACAAAGTGAGGTCCAATTACTTGTCCCAGCTTCTGTCAATCTAGCACTTCGAAAGCACCTAAAAATGCAAGTAGAAAATAGGGACCATTTTGGTGGGAAGGCAACAGTGTTCCGTGCGCCTTTGTCATTTAGTCATGCCGGCCACATGACCACGGAGACATCTTCAGACAGCGCTGGCTCTTTGGCTTTGAAACAGAGATGAGCTTAGAGTCGGGACCAGCACATATGTCCGAGGGGAACCTTTACCTTTACCAAGTACCTCGTGGGCATATTTTGCACCTCTGCATTAGATCCTCACAGGTTGCCCCTGGGAGTTACTTTACAATATTTCCCTTCTATTTCAGGCAGCTGCCAGGCATCACTGTTCCTACCTGGTGGGCTTCCACATGGGAGAGTTTCTGCAGGTTGGAGGGGACCCAGCCTGGCTGCGAGGTTTGCAGTATGCTCCGCAGAAACTCAGGAACCTGAATGAAATCAACAAGATCCTAGCTCACCGGCCTTGGCTGATCACTAAGGAGCACATTGAAGTGAGTGCCAAACTTAGTGGAAAGTGAGTTGGATCAAACTAACTTGGAGCTATTTTTGTTTCCTGCAGTCAAAAGAAGACGGCAAATATTTCATTTTCCTATCATTTCTTTTTTTTTTTTTTGTAAAACCAGTTTGTCCGGCAACTTGGTTCTTTCCACACTAAGCCATAAACTCTGATTTACAGTCCATAATGCCTGGGTTCATGTGACACACTAAGACAAAACCAAATAAACAAAATTATAGCATTGCACAAGGAAGGAGACATCTCAAGAATTAGTGTCTTGAAGCAAATTCCTCTGGGGAATTTCCTTTGTCCATTTTACTTTTGTAGATGGTTTTGTATCTTTCCTAATGAGACAAATAATGATTTGGGGTAGGCTGGGGAATTCTGGGAGTTGAAATCCACAAGCTTTAAAGTTGCCAAGATTGGACACTCCTGCTTTACAGGAAAGCTGCTGTCTTCTCCCTAAATACAGAATAACAGAGTTGGAAAGGACTTTGGAGGTCTTCTAGTCCAACCCCCTGCTCAGGTCAGAAACCCTATATATACCCTGATGGGGAACCTATGGCACATGGGCTAGAAGTGACACACAGAGCCATCTCTCCGGGCACATGAGCCGTTGCCTGTTGCTCTTCCAGGTTCCGGACCACCGGCCAGCTGGACTTCATGCGCACAGGAGCACCGGAAACCGGAAGAGCAGCTGCCCGGTGTGCATGCACATGCCAGGAAGATGAACTTCCAGTTTCTGGCACGCACATGCACACCAGCCACGCGGTCTTCTGGCATCTTGTGCGCATGCACAGGCGAAAACCCGCTGGCCAGTGTGCATGCATGCTCTGGAAACCAGAAAGATTGTCTTTCCGGCACATGCATGTGCACTGGGCAGCTGCTCTTCCAGTTTCTGGCACCATGTGCACGCATGCTCCCTTTTCGGCACTCGGTGCCAGAAAGGTTCGCCAACACTGCCTTATACCATCTCAGACAAATGGTTATCGAATCTCTTCTTAGAAACCTTAAAAGCCGCTTGATAAATGGGATGGAGATTACTAATACTGTTATTGTGAATTGGATTAATATGAAAACCAGGTAAGAACTAGCAAATAAAAATGTGGCCAACCTCCATGTTATGAAAGCAATGCTGCGCTTGAAATCTCGTAGCTACGTTAAGGGTACAGTGTGCCTGGAGGCATTTTTATTGGGATTTGACCAATGAGGGCATTCAGTACCTGCGGGATTATCTCCATCTACCACTTGAAATTATGCCTGCCACTTTGCGTCGCAGCCGTCCTGAAACAGGCAGACCCAGGCCCAAAGGTTTAGAGCAGTGTTTCTCAACCTTGGCAACTTGAAGATGTCCGGACTTCAACTCCCAGAATTCCCCAGCCAGCGAATGCTGGCTGGGGAATTCTGGGAGTTGAAGTCCAGACATCTTCAAGTTGCCAAGGTTGAGAAACACTGGTTTAGAGGGTGAACCTCCTGCTCGTCTTACACGAGGGGAAGCTGATAGGGATACCTATAGAAGAAGCGCAGCTCCTCCTGGTGCAGACCAAAAGGCAGAAGCTGGTGCTGGGTCAGCTACTGAATTTCAATTTAGAAGTGGATATTTGGACGTGGGGCGTGGTCAACCCCCTCTCAGTAGAAAACTGTTGCTGTTATTTGCATCTTGTGTATAGTAAAAAGGTGAAGAAGAAAAAAGACATTCTCCCTTTACGTGCGGTTAAATACAAGGATTATATAAGTTTGACAAAGGCGATGGAGATTATGAGCAATGTTAGTGTGAATTGGATCAATATGAATGATAGCTAGTCAAATTTGTTGATACACAACAGAGAAATGTTCAGATTGAACAAGAAAGGCATAGATGAAGATAGAGAGAAAGGTGAGGAGTCAGGCACTTCTTGTTTAGGTATGTTGGAACAATATAATGAGGATTACTTAAATTTGATAAATGTGATGGGGATTACTAATACTGTTATTGTGAATTGGATTAATATGAATGATACTCAGAACCAACTCTGTTCACACACAATGTGGATGTATATTTAAAATAATAATAATAATAATATATTTTTAAAAAATCTTCAATGTTGGAGCGCCCACAACTTCCGGAGGCGAATCATCCAAATGATTAATAGTTCTAACTGTCAGGAAATCTCTCCTTAGTTCTAGGTTGCTTCCCCCCTTGGTTAGTTTCCACCCATTGCTGCTTGTCCTGTGCTCAGGGGCTTTGGAGAGAATACATTGATTTGAGGCAGAGAGCTGAGAGATTTTTTTTGGATTTCTTTCTTCCAGGCCCTGCTAAAAACTGGGGAAAACAGTTGGTCTCTAGCCGAGCTCATCCAGGCCTTGGTCTTGCTGACACACTACCACTCGCTGGCTTCCTTCGTGTTCGGCTGCGGCATCAACCTGGAGCTTGACCAGGAAACTGGGCACATCTTCCAACCACCTTCGCCACGCAGCTGCGACGGTAGCCCCAGCTCGGAAGATGGGACAAACAGTTCCAGTGTAAGCCCATTATGGGGAGATGGATCCTGGTGGCTTTTTTTTTTTAATGCATTTAGGGAGCCCTTAAAGTTGGAGTAAAACTGGCCCCAAAGTGGGTGGGCCCTGGTTGGCATGGGGGGCACAGTATCTTGCGAGGTAGGCAGTCACAATGCCTTTGCCTGGGACTCCCAAAGGTGCTTTTTCAAGAGGCAACTGGACTTCCTGGTTTTTCTTTGAAGATGCTTCGCTTCCCATCCAAGAAGCTTCTTCAGCTCTCTTCCGTAGAACCAAAGAAGCTTCTTGGATGAGGAGCGAAACATCTTCAAAGGAAAACCAGAAAGTCCAGTTGCCTCTTGAAAAAACACCTTTGGGACATCCACGACCTGGATGGCTGAGAATCTCCATGGACTTTTTGACTGGGAAGTTAAACCACCATTCCACCATTGCCACCATTCACTTAGTGACCATTCTAAGTTACAACAGCACTGGAAAAAGGTGACTTAAGGCCTGTCCTCAGACTTACAACGGTTGCAACATCCCCACAGTCATGTGATCAAAATTCAAGGGCTTGGAAACTGGCATGCATTTTGATGGTTGCAACATACCAGGGTCGTTTGTGACCTTATGATTGTTGTTTGTGACCTTCACAACCAACCTTTGACAAGCAGAGACAACTAATGATTGCATGATTCATTTAACAACTGCATTGACTCTCTTAATAACTGTGGCAAGAAAGGTCGTAAAGTCAGAACTCACTTAACAATTGCCTTGCTTAGCAACAAAAATCCTGTCCCCAATTGTGGTTGTAAGTTGATGACTAATTAATTACATTGCTGATTTTTCCTCTACAGTCATCATCCTCTTCCTCCTCCTCCTCCCCTTCCCCCTCTTCCTCCTCCCTGGATAATCCCAAAACAGGCAACATAGTGTAGTGATGGTGTGAAATTAATGACTGGGGAGACCCAACTTAATTTTAAGCCACTGAATCCAGAATGAATTAAACCATCCTGGGTCCTTCTCCCATAACAACAATTTCTACCCCCAAAAATAAATAAAAAGATGCCACCAAATGGATAGGCATCTCCCGACTTCTGCTGTCTCTGGGCTGGATTCAGCCACAAGATTCAAGTCCCCAAAACTCGCACAGAATCCAGCAAACGAGGGCGTAGCACAGCATAGTAAACCCCACTTGCTGAGTAGCAGCGAAGGGACTCTCTAACACTAGCAAAACCAAGATTAACTCTGAGCCAAGGGCGAGGCAAAAGCAGTCAATGGAAACTCGGTTGTTTACTATTGCTCGGTGGTTAGAGAGAAGGAGAGATCTTCAAAACCCTGGTTGGTCTTTGCTTAGGGTATTGGGCAAACGTGAAGAATTTCCTGGTGAAGCAGTTCTGTGGTTTTTCAGAGGGAGGTCCGAAAACCATGCCATCCGGTTTAGAGAAGATGGGTACACTCTTGCAAAGAAGGCAAGAAGGTAGATTGTTGGGACCAGTTTTTTAGAATAGAATAGAGCTGCAAGGAAATGTTGGAAATGTTTATTCCATTTGTATGCTGCCCTATTCCCGAGGGACTCAGGGCGGCTAACAAACAAAGGTAGGGGGGGAATACAAACAACAAAACAGAAGACAAAACAAGTTAAAAACAAGCAACAGTCGCAACAAGTCAAGTGGGGCTGGGAACTCATCTGCCCCAGGCCTGCCGGAACAGCCAAGTTTTAATGGCTTTGCGGAAAGCCTGAAGGGTGGTGAGGGTCCGGATCTCCACGGGGTGATCGTTCCAGAGGGCTGGAGCAGCCACAGAGAAGGCCCTCCCCCGAGGGGTCGACAGTCGACATTGGCTAGCAGATGGTATTCGGAGGAGGCCTAATCTGTGGGATCTAATTGGTCATAGGGAGGTAATTGGCAGGAGGCGGTCTCTCAAGTACCCAAGGGACCTTGGAGGTCTTCTAGTCCAGCCCCCTGCTCAAGCAGGAGAACCTATACTATTTCAGATAAGTGACTGCCTCGTCTCTTCTTAAAAACCTCCAGGGAGGGAGCATCCAAGGTTTCCCAAAGACAAACTATTCCACTGGTTAATTGTCCTCACTGTTAGGAAGTTTCTCCTTAATTCCAGATTGCTTCCCTGTTTGATTAATTTCCAGCTATTATTTCTTGTCCTGCCCTCTGGTGCTTTGCAGAATAATTTGACTCCCTCTTCTTTGTGGCAGCCCCTCAAATACTGGAAGACTGCTATCACGTCTAATTCCTCTCTTCCTTGGACTAGCCAGAAGCCGTTCTTCATATGGTTTAGTCTCCAGGCCTTTGATCATCTTAGTTGTTTTTCTCTGAACTTTTTCCAAAGTCTCAACATCTTTTTTGTAGTATGGTGACCAAAATTGGTTGCAGTATTCCAGGTGTGGTCCTACTAGAGTTTGCTTTGTTCCCCCGCTACTCGTCCCGACCAGGATTTCACCAGTGGTAGAAGAGTTCAACAGATAGTAAAGGCAAAGCATAGGAATGCAACATTGCCGCTGAATTGTGAAGTAAGGCAGGTGGATTGCTGCCTGAAATGATCTTCCCTGTTCTCACTTTTCCTCAGAGCAATGATGCTATGGAGGATGTGGAAATGCTGATGGAGAGGATGAAACTACTGCAGGAGTGCCAGCTGGAGGAAGAAGGTGTCACCCAGGAAGAGATGGAGACCCGCTTTGAGATGGAAAAGAGAGAGAGCCTACTTGTGACTCCCTCAGGTGAGGCAGGGCTACCTCTGAAGAGCGTTGAGACTTCCACCCATTCAGAGTTTTAGTCAAACGACCTAGTGGAGAATGGCTTGGAGATCTGGAATCTTTTGGTGTGCACGTTTCATCCATCCCCTCAAAAATCCAACCAAACCTTTTGATGTACGAGCAGTAATGGCGCAGTGGTTAGAATGCAGTATTGCAGACTAATTATGCTGACTGCCAGCAGTTCGATCCTTGCCGGCTCAAAGTTGACTCAGCCTTCCATCCTTCTGAGGTCGATAAAATGAGGACCCAGATTGTTACGGGCAAGAGGCTGACTGTAAACTAGTGTCCCTCAACCAAGGATCGGATCCATGGAGAGAGAGGTGTTTCCATGGCCTGAGGGGGTGTGGTCTTTTGGGCTGCCTGTATCCCGTGGATGGGGAGTATGCTTGTTTGCATGACCCGGTTTCTGGCATGCTGTGGACCAGTGGCGGTCTATGGCCAGGGGGTTGGGGACCCCTGCTGTAAACCGCTTTGAGAGGGCTGTAAAGTACTATGAAGCAGTATGTAAGTCTTAATAGCAATAGCACTGAGACATATATACCTCTTCACAGGGCTTTACAGTCCTCTCTAAGCGGTTTACAGAGTCAGCATATTGCCCCACAACAATCTGGGTCCTCATTTTACCCACCTCGGAAGGATGGAAGGCTGAGTCAACCTTCAGGCTGGTGGGATTTGATCTGCAGCCGGCAGTCAGCAGAAGTAGCCTGCAGTACTGCACTCTAACCACTGTGCCACCGAGGCTCGTAGCTTAAGTACTATTGATGGCATCACAACATGGTTTACGTGTGTTTGTTTTGATTCCTATCTCCAGCAGACATTGTTGAACACTCCCTGCCCCCCAACGTTCTGTGCTTTGTGGAGGATCCAGAGTTTGGTTACAAGGATTTCACCAGGAGAGGAGAGCAGACACCTCCCACTTTCCGAGCCCAGGTAGCGTGAGTCATGCTTTGGATACATGCTTATCCCCATCCCCAACAGAATGTCAAAAATCACACAGCACACACTAATCAAATGATGAATCGTTTGGTTTGGCTTAATTAATGTGTTCTGTAAATCTACCCTTTGGCTGTATGAACTAGGGTTCATAGTTTAATACTAGAAGTGAGCCAGGTGATAAGTAGCTCAGCATGATAGTTTGTGCACTGGTTTATATGGTTTAAATAAACTGGGACGCAGTGGCTCAGTGGCTAGGATACTGAGCTTGTCGATCAGAAAGGTCAGCAGTCCAAATCCCTAGCGCCGCATAATGGAGTGAGCTCCCGTTACTTGTCCCAGCTTCTGCCAACCTAGCAGGTCGAAAGTATGTAAAAAATGCAAGTAGAAAAATAGGGACCACCTTTAGCAGTAGCAATAGCAATAGCAGTTAGACTTATATACCGCTTCATAGGGCTTTCAGCCCTCTCTAAGCGGTTTACAGAGTCAGCATATCGCCCCCACAGTCTGGGTCCTCATTTCGCCCACCTCGGAAGGATGGAAGGCTGAGTCAACCTTGAACCGGTGAGATTAGAACTGCTGAACTGCAGATAACAGTCAGCTGAAGTAGCCTGCAGTACTGCACCCTAACCACTGCGCCACCTCAGCCCTTTGGTGGGAAGGTAACAGCGTTCCATGAGCCTTCGGCCTTTAGTCATGCCAGCCACATGACCACGGAGAACATCTTTGGACAGCCCTGGCTCTTCGGGTTTGAAAAGGAGATGAGCACCGCCCCCTAGAGTCGGGAACATCTAACAGATATATCTGAGGGGAACCTTTACCTTTACCTTATGGCTTAGCTTTTGATATGAACTCAGCTGTAGTGACTTCCTGGATGGCATTGGCTTGAAGGAGATGTCACCTTTATTGTAAAGCTAATCCTGGTTTAGTGCAGATTCTAGATCCAACCTGCATTTCACCTCCTACAGGACTACACCTGGGAAGATCATGGTTACTCGCTTATCAACCGGCTGTACCCTGATGTGGGACAACTGTTGGACGAGAAATTCCAAGTAGTGTACAATCTGACCTACAACACCATAGCCATGCACAGTGGGGTGGACACATCCATGCTCCGGAGGGCTATCTGGAATTATGTCCACTGCGTCTTTGGCATTAGGTAAGTTGCTTCAACATCCTCTTTTTCCATCCCTCCTGCAATTCTTTGTCTTCGTACTTGCTAGATTTGGGTAAACGGTATCCAGATTTTTCCTTCTGCCTTGCTTTTGGCACAGACCAATGTGCATCCTTAATCATCGGAAAAAGAAGAAAATGGCCCAACTACAGGTGGTTCTCTACTGAGCAACACAAATTTTGGGCTCTGTGGTGGTCGTAAGCAAGACGTTTGTTAACAAGATGTTTGTTAAGCGAGTTTTGCCTCCTTTTACAACCTATCTTGCCACAGTTGTTAAGTGAATTGCTGCAGTTGTCAAGTGAGGTTGTTCAGTGAATCTGGCTTCCCCCATTGATCTGTTTGTCAGAAATGATCTGGGACACTGCAACTGTCACAAATTATGACTCTGTAGCAGTGGTGGGTTCCGGCCGGTACACCCCGGTACGGGTGTACTGGTACCTGCTGAGAGCCACAGGCACCGTTCCTGTACAGGCCCACCCACCCACCCACTCCCCTTACCTCTATTTGAGTCAACCGGGGCATTTGCACATGTGCATGCAGTGTACGGCGCCTGCACGATGCTCCACTGAGCAGCTGGAGCATCGCAGGGCAGTGATATGCATGCATGCACAACTCACGAGCATGTGGTGGACGCCCGCCCCCGTTGCAGAGTACCATTTGCGATGGTATCCGGAATCCACCACTTCTCTGTAGCCAAGTGTCTCAATTTTCATCACATGACCGTCATCGTAAGTGTGAAAAGTGCTCATGAGTCACTTCTTTCAGTGCTGTTGTTAACTTAGAATGGTCACTTAACAAGCTGTTGTACATCAAGAACAAACTAATGGAGCTGTTTTGCCTACAGTGGCAAGCCATGTTAAGCAGCAATAGGAGTTTGGGCCTACTGTGTTACTTCCCTTCTCTTCTCCCCTGATCTGCATAGCTAGTTTATTTCTGGTTTTAAATCATGCTGGTTCAGCCGATCCCGGCTGAGCTGTTGTTTGCCAGCATGTACAAAGCAGGGGGAGGTTTGCTTTTCAGTAGGGAATAACCGAGAGCACCGGAGAGAGATGGAGGCTGTGAGTCCAAAGTTCAGTGTATAATTTAAAGGGCGGCCTGGCAGGGCAGGTGAACAAGTGACTGAGAGCATCCTTGTCCTGTCAAACAAATTGCCTGAGGTAAATCAGTTGTGTGCGGTGTGGCCAGGTGACTTTAGGATGGATGGCTATGCAGAGACGGCAGCCGCTGGTGCGGTGACTAAAGGACGTGAATCATCTAATTTACAAGAGATAGGAAATAAGGCATGCTCAAAGCATGAGGGAGAACTTGTTTCCTTCTTGCCTGCATGTAAACTGAGGAAACCTTTTACAGCAAGGACCGGACAGAGGATGGATTTCACACAGCCTCCCTTCTCCATTTTTTTTTATTGTTTCAGAAGACTTTCAAGACCAGCCTGCCAAAATGCAATAATGAATCGCTGATTTGGGGCCATGGTTTCCTTCTGAAACCAAACCTTCGCCGGTTTTATTTTTTGAAAATTTTTATTAAGCAGTTTTTAAAAAAAAAATACAAAAAGAAAAAATATTATTTTGCAATTTCCTTCTGTACAACATTTCCACTTCGGTATACATCCATTGTAAATGCACTTCTCCCCCCCTTATTTCAGTTTCTCTTTGTCTATATATGTGATACTATTATATACAGTCCTTAATTTACAATTTATACGTGTTTGTTCATCTCTACCTATACATTGTTAATTTCTAACTCCCATGTCTTCTTCATGTAGTCTTTCCTTAAGCTTTACACCTGTCCTCTGGCCATTTGTACCACTCGTTCCATACCATATAATATTCCGTTTCCTCCTTTTCTTTTATTTCTATTGTAAATTTGTCCATCTCTGCATACTCTTTCATGATAACTTTCCCCTCTGTTGGTATATTATTATTCTTCCAATTTTGTGCATATGTTATTCTCACTGCCGCTAGGATATGTATAATTAAATATTATGGTTTTTTGTCATAATTCCTTGTAGGTATTCCCAATAGAAATAATTCCGGTTTCATATCTATTTGCTGTTTAATGATTTCTTCGAGCCATTTTCTTATTCTATTCCAATATTTAGCCTTTGGGCATAACCACCACATGTGCTAATATGTTCCTTGATTTTGCCTACATTTCTAACAGTCTGGTGATAAGTTTGGGTATATTTTATCCAGGTTCCCTGGTTTTAAATGTGTGTGTTTTTCTAGGAAGCCCCATGGACCAAAAATTCAATCTCAGCCATTTCATTGATAGCTTTGCACTACAAGTTATATAGTTCCTTAGATATTTTTCTTTTTCAATTTAAAAAAAATGCACCACACTTGCCACTATTAACTACTAAACCCTCCCCCCAATAATACCAAAAAAACCCAAACCCTTCCCTCCTCCCCGCCCACCTTCCTGGCCTTAAGGAAAGAAAGAGGGATGATGCAAATGTTGGCTTGCTGGCATTAAATTGGAGACAATCTCGCCATACAAATTCTCCTGACCACCTGCTTTGCATGGAGAAGTTCCCAGTTCAAGCTCTGGCACTGTAAAAATTTTTTAAAAAATCTTGGCAGACCTATTTTATCTTTAAAATAGAACTGTCCGAGGCAACCTGGCGCTCTAGGGCCCTTGAACGAGATCCCTGGATTACTGTCAGAAATCCTCTACCAGCCATTTTTCCATGCTTCCTGTGCAGTGGTGGGATTCAAATAATTTAACAACCGGTTCTCTGTCCTAATGACCAGCTGGGTAGGCTGAACTCAGTGGTCATGTGACTGGGTGGGTGTGGCCAACTCAATGTCACACGCCTCAATGGGCGTGCTTCACCTTAGCTGTGACAGTGTCATCAGGGTTAACCGGAGAGGCAGTTTCTGTAAGCAGGGAAATAAAGATTAGGCTAGAAACAACACCAGAATGTTTCCTTCCTGCCTTCCTTACAGGATTAGTCCTGCAAATGGGGGGGGGGGGGAAACAAAAAGGAGATTTCTTCCAAAAACCGGTTCTCTGAACTGCTTAGAAAGTTAACAACCGGTTCTCCCGAATAGGTGCGGACTGGCTGAATCCCGCCACTGTTCCTGTGCAAGAAAATAAATAAGATGGTTTAGAAAATAATCCAGAGAAAAATGGAGGTGTAAATATTATTTTTAAAAAGTGATGTTATAGCGGTTTAGATTTGACTTTGTATTCATGGCCTGCTCTCAGTTGACCATTTCCAAGGAAGACAGTACAGGTAGTCCTCAACATACAACAGTTCATTTAGTGACCATTCAAAGTTACAAAGGCACTGAAAAAAGTGAGTTACGACCGTTTTTCACGGTTGCAACCTTTGCAGCATCCCCGTGA
Organism: Thamnophis elegans; assembly: GCF_009769535.1. NCBI lineage: Eukaryota > Metazoa > Chordata > Lepidosauria > Squamata > Natricidae > Thamnophis > Thamnophis elegans. The sequence goes on along the minus strand of NC_045552.1, from coordinate 16,827,127 downwards.
TTATAAAGTCCATATGTGATCTCTTGTAGGTACGATGACTATGATTACAGGGAAGTGAACCAGCTTTTGGAACGGAGCCTGAAAATCTACATCAAAACCGTGGCCTGCTACCCAGAGAAAACCACTAAAAGAATGTACACTCATTTCTGGAGACACTTCAAACATTCGGAAAAGGTAAATCGAGGTCTACTGGGTGATGGGTTGTTGGGCTTCCCTACTTCGAATCACTGATTGACCAACGTTGGGGTTGCATGTCACATTCAGTGAGCATATGTTTCCTTTAATTCCTTTGAGTCTGCAGATGGACTCGGCCACTGCAGAATGTAGATCCCAATTTATGGTTTAGCACAATGTGTTCCACACTTGGCAACTTTAAGATATGTGGACTATATGGCCAGCTGGGGAATTCTAGGAGTTGAGTCCACACGTCTTAAAAGTTGCCAAGTTTGAAAAACATTGTATGTTCTGTGACTCCCACCCACAGTGGATTCAACAAACAAACTGTGGTTTAGCCAATGTAGGAAACCATTCACTAAGAAATAAAAAAGGCAAAGGTTCCCCTCCCGCATATGTGGTAGTCGTTCCCAAATCTAGGGGGCGGTGCTCATCTCCGTTTCAAAGCCGAAGAGCCAGCGCTGTCCAAAGACGTCTCCGTGGTCATGTGGCCGGCATGACTAAACGCCAAAGGTGCACGGAACACTGTTATCTTCCCACCGAAGGTGGTCCCTGTTTTTCTACTTGCATTTTTTATGTGCTTTCGAACTGCTAGGTTGGCAGAAGCTAAGACAAATAATGGAAGCTTACTCCATTACACGGCGCTAGGGATTCGAACCACTGAAATGGCCAACCTTTCTGATAGACAAATTCAGTGTCTTAGCCACTGAGCCACCATGTCCCTTTCACTAAGAAATAGGAACTGGCCAATTATCACCTAGTGAGCTTGATGGCTAAGATCTGGCCTTTGTTCCTTTTGGCTTCTGTCTGTTGTGTTAGCATGACACCATTTCTTTATAGCTATATTAAGGACATTCCTACATTAATGATATCACATTGACTCTTGCCAAGAGCTCGCAAAGGAGGCACAGAACAGGCCTTGTTTTGGAGAAAGGAAGGAAGAGAGGAAGGAAAATTGGATCAGGAGGGGTGTGTTTATATTAATTAACTGCCGGTACCTTCTTCCTAATGAACCACAACAGTACTCTGGGATGTGGGCAAAAGAAATCCCGATTGCTTAGAAGGGCACGATTTTCTGCTTTCATGATTTTCAGCTCTTTTGGGACAGGAAGCACACAACAACTGAAGTATAAGCCTAACACAAACACAAAGTAGCAGAACAGCAACAACAAAAGAGGCTTTAAATTTCACCTGCAAACCCAGGAAAAGAAGCATCTGCACCTCACCCATTAAGTTGCATCATCAACCTAGCCCAGGATGATCTTTGAGTTCCTCCCAGGTGTTCCTCAACTGCCAAAAATTTTGCCTTAGGCACATTTGAGAGCTGCAAAATACTCAGCTGTAATCCTGAAAAGGAAGAAAAACAAGACCCAAACAAGGGACAAACTAAGTAAAGAAGTGGTAGTGGATCCTTTTGACATCTACGTGATAGCAATTGATCCCTTTGTGTGGTAGATTCACTGGCTGAAGGAGAGGGGCAACCTCTAGGGCCGTGATGGCAAACTTATGGCACGCGTGCCAGAAGTGGCATACAGAACCATATCTCTGGGCACACGAGCCGTCGCCCATTGCTCTTCCAGTTTCTGGCACGCATGCATACACCGGCCAGCTGGTCTTCATGTGCACAGGAGTGCCAGAAAGCTGAGCTTCTGGTTTCCCAGTGTGCATATGCAGACTAGCCAGCTGGTCTTCGTGCACGCATGCATGCCCAAAACTGGAAGACCAGGTGACCAATGCACATGCACACACCAGAAACTCAGCAACCCAGCATGCAAATCTGCACTGGGGAACTGCTCTTCCAGTTTCCAGCACTCCCCCCCCCCCCATGCACATATCCTCCCGTTTCGGCACTCAGTCCCAAAAAGGTTGGCCAACACTGCTCTAGGGGGAGTAAAGAGACATTCCAGCTTGGGGTCAGTTGAGGGGAGGAAGCATTGGAGGGCAAACCTTTAAGTCTGTATCTGCCATTTCCCAGACAGTTTGGCAAGTTTCCTGTCATGTAGGTCAGCTGCTGGCTGGAGAATTCTGGGAGTTGAAGTCCACAAGTCTTAAAGTTGCCAAGTTTGGGAACCACTGATATAGGTGATCGAGAAGAAAAGTGTCTATTTAGGCCTATTCATGGAGTGGTTCTGGTTGTTCGTGCCTGATATTTTGAGATCTTTCTGGGATGCCAAGTGTCGGTGCCAGGCCTCTCTGCTTGTGGCAAGCCTCGCATCACTTTCTATCATGCCTCTTCTTGCCTTTGTAGGTGCATGTCAACCTGCTGCTTTTGGAGGCCCGCATGCAGGCTGCCCTCTTGTATGCTCTGCGAGCCATCACCCGTTACATGACCTGACTGGACTTCCATGGGTGAGGCAGCCTTGCTCCTGGACCAGGGAGCTTTCTTCCAAAGACCTGTTTCTGGAATGTCTGGTGGGAAAAAAAAAATCGAGTTACCTCACCTTCTACCTGCGGCTATTTTTTGGAAGCGTTTTGTATGGAACTTTTCATTCGCTTTGCCCAAAAGCGACCCAGTGAGGCAGAGGTGGGCTCAACATGAACTCTTCCCTTGATGTGTGAAGGAAACCGACCACTGTTTCATCATCATTACCGGGGGAGCCATCCGTGGTTTCTTGGTTTTGCCAAGGGTGGCCCAAGGTTTCGGAGTTTGATGCTCTGGTGGTGGCCAGCTTTTGTTCAAAAATTCAAGAAAGTCTTGCCTCCCACGCTGATGTCTCTTGATGACTACCTTGGCGCTCACCAAAGTTGGAAATGGCAGCATTTTAATGGATTGTGCAATGAATACCCTCTGTCCTGTCTACATCTTCTTCTTTTGGCAATGAAGATGGTCCTGAACCAGCTGAGGCAAAGATCGCCAAAGAGATTCCCTCTGCCATGGACACACCTTTGCTCTTTCTCTTTGGTCTCACCTGGCTTACAGAACTTTGAATGTAGAACTTTGAACATTTCAAGCGGGTAACCCCTGAAGCTCTCTTAAGAGTAGGGAGCGGAGATATGCCCTGGGTGTGTATGTGATGATGACAATGTATGTGCTGGATTCATAACAAGCTGGCCCACTAGCGTAACTGGTGATTTACACACTACATTGCTTTTTTTTTTTCTAAGCTTCAGATCCCAAGAACTTTTGTGTTTCAGATGTTCTCTTTGCGAATATGGAAATCTCTCGGCCGCAGAGTGGGTGGTGGCTTGCAGACGAGGTCAAATTAGAAAAAGAATGTGGGTTTGTTATTAGTTGGCTGGAATATTCTCCCTTCCAGTTGTTCCAAAACAAGACAGAAAACTTTATCTTAACATGGGATTGATTTGTCAGATCAAAAAGCTAGCTTCAAGTTCACAAACCTCTCTTCCCAACCCCCCACCCCAGGATATTTGCTTTTGTCCTCTTTTTTTCCTTGTCCTTTTCTAAGAAGATTTTTTTTCCCCTGATGTAAAGCTGTGTTGTTTGGCTGTTAAATCCCATTATCTCCTCTTGCTCAAGGGTTTGAGCTTTGGACATTGTGAAACTCTTTATCTTCTTTACCGTCTATTCCCTGCTATTCAGAAAGCTTATATCGATGCCTGTAGCAACCGGGAATGTCTCTCTCCATCTGTCAAGCCAATCTCCTTTTTGAGGTGACCATCATAACACAATCCAGGCAACTTAGAAATCTGGAGGCTGGGAGAGAGATGGTTAAATGCCTGTGGGGATTCTCCATCATCCAGGTCATGGCTGCCCTAATGGTGCTTTTCAAAAGGCAACTGGAGTTTGTTTTTGTTTTATTCCCTTGGAATTCAAATTCAAGGAAAAAACCCAAAGTCCATTTGCCTTTTGAAAAGCACCTTTGGGCTCGTCGCCTGATCTATTCATGCAATGAAAGGAGACTCCAGATGTAAGAAGTGGTCTGAATCATTTCAGATTATAGAACTGCAGCTTAAGCTTCTTTCTTATCATTTAAAAAAAAAACATACTCTCTGTAATAAAATAATTTAGCATGGAAGAAGCTTGGCTTAGCTTCTCCCCTCTGCCAGACTAAAGTTTTATTTGCAGAGAATTTTAGATATTGTTCCTATAAGCCAGCCCGAGTTACCACTGCCTTGAGCGACTGACTCATCCCTTTGAGGTAGCAGTGCGTGATGACTGAGGACATGGCCAGATAGGGAGTGGCCAAATTTGTTTTTCCCCTAACTACCACTGATATTTGCTGGCAGTGTCCTCCCTAAGAGTTCAGTACTGCCCCAATCCAAATAAAGTGAGCTTTATTTGACCTCATCCCTTTCTCCCTTACCCGGCCCTGTTTGGAAGAGCGGGGAGAAGAAATGAACCATTTTAAAGATGCTGACTCTGGAATTCTGGGAATTGAAGTCCACGCATCTTAAACATTTGCTAAGGTTGAGAAACGCTGCCTTAACCTTTTGTCAGCCAAATGAGAGGTTGACCTTGTATCAACCCTCTTGGTGTTCACAGAACATAAGCTTTGTGCTGGTCAATCTGATCACGTGAAGTCTACGCTGCCAGTTCCCTACCTCTGATTGATTGGGTTCTACTGCTGCTTGAAGCGCTCACCGTGTGTGTGTGTGTGTGTGTGTGTGTGTGTGTGTGTGTGTGTGTGTGTAACAAGACCCTTGTTGGAATGCTCAGTTGCAAAATTATGATCCCTGAAACTGTAGTACAGCAGATCATGGCTCGTATTGATGATACTGGGCTCTCTGTTATGGTCCAATGGCTCTTCTAAACTCCATGCTCTAATTATCATCATGTTATTGGCAACTAGAGAATAGGATGGGGAGGATTTGAACGATGGGTCTTGTTGTTCCCTTCTGTTCCCTCTCTACTCTGCTCCAAGCAATATTGCCGAAGGTTCACGTTTTATTTAACTCATTTCGCTGTCAAAGCTAGCAGTCCCCCTAACAAAAGGAAGTTACTCATGAGGCCGAAAGAAAAGATGATTGAGCTTGTTACTTCTGTCAAGCAATTTCTCCTTCCTGCTATTACTCACTCTTCCTACTCTGAGAAGGAATTAAACGTCCATCATTTCAAAAGTTGGTACCTAGGAATGGGAGGGTTTAAAATACTTTTATCCCAACTCCCATGGACCCATTGATGTCAGGAGCTGGTAGGAGTTGGAGTCCAGCAGCTAGAAAACGGTATGTTGGTTAGATTCCCTGGCTCCTTGGCTTCTTTTTCATTTTTTCCCCCTCAGTATTACATTTCAGTTTGGTCCCATGTGAGTCTTCTAAATCCTGGAAAATTTCAGCTCTGGCTTTTTGCTGTCTCTGCATGCTTATTATAGAAAATCGACACTTCTTTAGGTATTATGAGTTGCATAATACCATCCACTTTAGCCCTTGTGGCTTGAAAGTTGGAGATGATAGGAACCATAAGTCAACATCTGGAGAACCACAAGTTCCTCACTGCTTGTTTCCAGTTTCTTCCTTTTTGTAATCTTAGGATTCAAATCCGAATTTTAGACTGGGGACTAAGCCCTAAAGTCGCACAATGCAAAACAAGCAACAATCTGCCCCCCCCCTCCTTTTCCTCCTTGGTAACTACATCCCGGCAATAACCAGCTCCAAATAGCAGCTGTGATGAAGTTGGGTTCCCAGGAAAATGTGAAGCTTTCCAGGCATTTCTGAAATATACATAAGATTCAGTTTGGAGCAAACAACTCAGGTTACAAGAGCTAAATTTAACTATTGCAGGCCCGGTCAAAGGTTGCCCCACCTAGAACTGTTCAGTTGGAGAGGGAGGTGAGTTTAGCAGCCAACACAACTTGGTGCAGTATCTCCTTGATGCAGAGTTTGTTTGGCTTAGAGACACAACCTGCGTTATTTTGTCCATCGGCCAGATTCCTGCAGTAGACATATATCCTAGAAGTCCATGAGAGAAGTCCAATTGTGATGGTTTATGCTTACTTATGGTACTCTCCGTGCCAGGAACGGTTATCCCAGAAGCTAAGGGTATCCAGAACATGTTTGCGGGCATTTTATTCTGCTTTAAACCAAAGAAAAGAAAGCCAGGATTCATTTGTGGAACCCAGCTTATAAAACAGGATAATCGGACACCACCCAACAAGATTTTTCAAACATTTTGAGAGCCAATTTGGTCTAGTGGTTAAAGCACCAAGCTAGAAAGTATAAGACAGTGAGGTCTGGTCCCACCTTAGCCATGACATCCAGCTGGATGACTTTGGGGCCACTCACTTGCTCTTGGCCCAACTCATCTTACAGGGTGGTTGTTGGGGAGAGGGGGAAAGGAGGAGGAAGGAGTGTTGGATATGTTCACCACCTGGAGTTATTTGTAAAAATAATAATAAATACAAATAAGTAAATAAATAAATGCGGAGTACTTATCGCAGGTTTCCGGTCAGAAATTCCGGTTTGGCATAGGGTCAGTAATGGGTTTACTTAATTCAAGGGTGTCCAACTTAAATCCAACTTTAAGATTTGTAGAACTTAACTCCCAGAATCCCTTAGCCAGTATGGCTGGCTGGGAAATTCTGGGAGTTGAACTCCAAGTCTTAATCCCTAACTTAGTATATTTTGTTGAAAACTGACAAGAATCATGGACTAAAATTTGCAAACTTTCTGACAGACCTTCTCTGACATGAGAAGATGGTCAGAGTATTTCCAACTACCGTAGCTGAAACTTCTCAGACTGAGATGAAAGTGATTGTGTGTGTATGTAGGGTGGGGGGGTGGTGTTATTGTATTGTTTGGTTGATTCTACTTCAGTTTTATTTGGATACCTGCACATTTAATTGTTGTTACCCATCTTGAGCTTCAGAGCAAAACTTTAAAAATAGCTTGCAGTCTGTGAAAAATCACCATTTCTTCAAGTTCTTAAGCCTCACTTCAGACTTAATGAAAGGTCTGTAACAGAGGTGAAATGCTATCAGTTCGGACCAGTTCACCCGAACTGTTAGTAAAAAAAATGCTACCGTTTCAGGTGAAACCAGTATTTCCGACGATCAGCTGTGACACACGATTTAGATTAGCTAGAAAGCAGGGTTTCCTGCTTTCCAGCTAATCTAAATCGCATGGCACAGCGGATTTCCCCCCCTCGCTGTTCTACTTACCTTTGCAGGTGTGCTCAGTAGCAGGCTCCGCCAACCTGCCTGGACCTCATCACATCTGTTTTTGACACTCTGCGTATGCGCGGAAATGGTACATGTGCCCACATTTGTGAACCGGTAGCAAAGGTTAGTAGATTTCACCCCTGGTCTATATCCCTGAGCATCCAATTGATAACTTGCCTCTTCCAGAGGGAAGTTTGGCCCCCTTGCCTTAAAATGGTACAATTCTGTGTGTGTGAGGCAGCGAGAACATGATGTCTGGAGCTTTCACCTGAGTGTGCCGCTACATTTCACGTTGGTGCCAGCTTCAGTGAAATGACCCTTGACGGACAACCTTGCCATCTGGTCGCCTCTTTTCCTCCAGGCCTCCTCCCAGATGGTGTCCTCTTCTTCCCCTCCTACTTATCACCCAGTAGATCTGCAGATCGGGCAGCCCCCAAATCTCCTTAATTCAATCTTTTGCTCCGCATTAAGTTATGTTGTTTTTGTTTTGTTTTTTTTAATGTATTTTCTGTATCGGCGCTGTGACTCTTGATTCAAAGTGTTTGTTTTTGGAAAAAATAAAATTGCCTTTTTGTTTACCAGAAACATGCTTGGAATGGCATTCTTGACAGTGCCGGTTTTATTGAGAAAAGTTGGGGTTTAGAACCTAAGAATCAGTGGTGGGATTCAAATAATTGAACAACCGGTTCTCTCCCCTAATGACCAGCTGGGTAGGTGGGGCTCGGTGGTCATGTGACCGTGTGGGCGTGGCCAACTCAACATCACTCACGTCGATGGGCGCTTCGCCTTAGCTATTTAAATGTAATAAGGGTTAACCGGAGAGGCAGTTTCTGTAAGCAGGTCAATAAAGATCAGGCTAGAAACAACACCAGAATGTTTCCTTCCTGCGTTCCTTATAGGATTAGCCCTGGAAAGTGGGAAAAAACAAAAGGAGGTTTCTTCCAACAACCGGTTCTCCGAACTGCTTAGAAAGTTAACAACCGGTTCTCCCGAATAGATGCGAACTGGCTGAATCCCATCACTGCTAAGAATGCTCTCCCCCTTCCCCATTTTTAATCGCAGTAAGACTTTTTGTCATTCTGTGTGGGTCATCAGCCATGCTTCTTGTCTTATGCTAGAACTAAGGAGACATTTCCTGACAGTGAGACCAGTGGAAAAATTAATCGGTTGTCAGCAGAAGTTGTGGGTGCTCCATCACTGGAGATTTTTAAGAAGAGGCTGGACAGCCACCTGTCTGAAGTGGTACAGGGTCTCCTTCTTGAGCAGGGGTTGGACTAGACTAGAGCAGGGGTCAGCAACTTGTGGCTCTGGAGCCGCATGTGGCTCTTTCATCCCTCTGCTGCAGCTCCCTGTTGCTGGTCAGCTCCATAATTGAGAGGGCTTTTGGTTAGGACAGGTAGAGGAAAAAGGACGTCCAACTCCTGGACTAGAGGATCTCCACGTTCCCTCCCAACTTTTATTCTGTTATTTGGATGTATTAATTTAAGAGCCTTATTAATTTAAGAGCCTTACTGTATCTCCATAAATTCAGATGTTGGAACCTGGTCATTCTAGTTTTCCAAACCGCAGTTTATGGCTTCATATATTATGTGACCCCTACCTAGCATTCAATAGACTACAGGTAGTCCTTGTCTTGCAATGATTCATTTAATGATATTTGACGTTATAACAGCACTGGAAAAAAGGGACTTATGATAGTTTTTCACACTTATGACTAGTGTAGCAATTCCACGGTGACATGATCAAAATTTGGACATTTGACAACTGTATTTATGTTAGTTGTAATGTCCCAGGGTTCACTGTAGCTTCCAAATTATATTTTTTATCATTAAAAAAAACCCAAATCAAAAGCAAATACTTCGACAGACAAGGATATTAATCAATATACTACAATGCCCAACATCAACACTTTGACCCAATGCACCCTCCCTTTGGGGGACATGCTGTTCCATGGGGCAGGCATAGTGACAGAAAAGGCATGCTTCCTTGGTCTTCTCAAATGGCACTGCCTGATGGAAAAGATCCAGAACATGCCAGCTCTATTGGATCTGGTGGGACGAGCAGAACAAATGGGAAACAGGTGGTCCTGGAAACAACTCTCCAATAACAGATCGAAACCCAAAGACAACATCGCAAAATCCAGTTGAGTTCAATCCTTTATTTGTTTGCATCTAATGGACAGAATCTTGAGCCATGGTGGCGCAGTGGTTAGAATGCAGTACTGCAAGCTACTCTTGCTGCCTGCCAGGCTGCCTGCAGTTCGGCAGTTTGAGACTTACTGGCAGAAGGTTGACTCAGGATGTGAGGGAAGCTTTTAGTCATGTGCTTTGTCTGGAGTTGGTGAAAAATAGTGTAGCTTTTTCAGATGAGCAAAAGGGATCTTATCAGTAATGTGCAGAAGTGAAGAAGATCTCCCTCAGTCTTTGGGATCCATGAAGCAGCTTGTATTCCAGAGGTGGTCTTCAGCTGGTTCCAGTTCAGGCTCACTGGTAATGGTGGCTGCAGGAGGCTCTGTCCACCCGGCCCCAAAGTAATGCGCGAGCAATGCGCATGCAGAGAAAGCGGTGCACATGCACAGGCAATGCGCTTGCGAACAAAGTGAGCCAGTAGGGAAGGTAAGTGAATCCCACCTCTGTTGCATTCCTATATAATTTGGTAATGCCAATTGCCATCTCAGCTTGGTGACCCATTTTGCTAAGACAACATGAGTAGAACTTCAACACATTCCTGGTTGTATTTGAGAAACTGTAACTCGGTGCTAGAACAAAATGCATATGGAGAACCTTCACATTCATCCCCCGACTTCTTCTGGGCTGGGGAATTCTGGGAGATGGAGTCCATGCATCTGAAAGTGCTGTGGTGGAGAAACTCTGCTGTTGATAATATAAAACTAGCTGCAACTATGCTTCCCCTAAAGCAGCTCCTTATGTTTCCCAATCAGCACATGGGACTAGATAATTTATCTCAACAAACTATTGCTGCCGGAGTGGAAGTCTTGCAAAGGCCCCTGATAACAAAATCTTTGCCTAGCTTATCTCTTAACCTTCTGAAATTCCCTGAACAAACATTTCAGCTCTTTTAGTTAAAATCCACCAGTACTCGAAAGCAAACTTTTGAGAAGATAAAGAGCTAAAAGGAGGGGCCTAGATAGCTTATGGGCTCACATGTGAATGTTTCTCAGAAACGGTTGTTTGTGGCATTCAGCTGCCTAGTCCAGCCCAAAAGAGACTGCCGATTGGCCTTCAGATCACCTGAAATAAATCTCTGGTGTAGGCCAGTTTAAGGGGTGCAGTGGCTCAGTGGCTAAGACGGTGAGCTTGTCGATCAGAAAGGTTGGCAGCTCAGCAGTTCAAATCCCTTAGTGCCACATAACTGAGTGAGCTCCCATTACTTGTCCCAGCCTCTGCCAACCTAGCAGTTCGAAAGCACACAAAAATGCAAGTAGAAATATAGGAACCACCTTTGGTGGGAAGATAACAGTGTTCCATGCGCCTTCGGCATTTAGTCATGCCGGCCACATGACCATGGAGATGTATTCGTATAGCGCTGGCTCTTTGGCTTTGAAACAGAGATGAGCACCACCCCCTAGAGTCGGGAATGACTAGCACATATGTCCAAGGGGAACCTTAACCACTACCTTGAATTTGGTGGTAGTGGTTAAGGCAGCGGTCTAGCAACCAGGACATTGTGAGTTCTAGTCCCACCATAGGCGTTAAAGTCAGATGGGTGTCCCAGTCACTCTCTCTCAGCCAAGCTCGCCTCCTAGGGTGGTGGTTGTGAGGAAAACAGGAAGAAGAAGTACTAGGAATGTTTGCCACCTTGAGCTACTTAAGGAGCCTATCAGAAAACATTATACCTGTGTGGGCAAGTAATAAAGGTGGGATAAAAATCTAAGAACTATTGATTCTCTGCATAGCGTCAGCCCAACTATTTGGTGGAAGGTGACAGGTGTCATTAGTTTGGTGTTAATGGATAACACTATATATGCCACAAAGTCTGTTCTTCACCAACACCAGGAATGATCTGCTAGTGCATATAAGTTTGAGGGAACATATTGGTTAAAGGATATTTAATTGGTACTCCATGCTGCTGGATGTGGGGTACAGGTGATATGTCATCTTTAGAATAGAATAATAGTTGGAAGGGACCTTGGAGATCTTCTAGTCCAGCCCTCTGCCTAAACAGGAAACACTATACCATTTCAGACAAATGGTTATCCAACATCTTCTTAAAAACATCCAGCGTGGAACATTCACAACTTCTGGAGGCCAGTTGTTCCACTGGTTAATTGTTCTAACTGTCAGGAAATTTCTCCTCAGTTCTAAGTTGTTTCTCTTCTTGATTAGTTCCCACCCATTGCTTCTTGTCCTGCCCTCAGGTGCTTTGGAGAATAGCTTGACTCCCTCTTCTTTGTGGCAACCCCTGAGATATCTGCTATCATGTCTTCCCTAGTCCTTCTTTTCATTAAACAAGACATACCCAGTTCCTGCAACCGTTCTTCATATGTTTTAGTCTCCAGTCCCCTAATCATCTTTGTTGCTCTTCTCTGCACTCTTTCTAGAGTCTCCACTTCTTTTCATCATCCTGGCGACCAAAACTGAATGCATGATTCCAAGTGTAGCCTTACCAAGGCATTATAAAGTGGTATTAACCAGTTAATCTTCTACCAGTATCTCTGGCAGCTTAAATTATCAGTACAAGACCCTATCAGAAACTCTTATATCTATATGGGCAATCCTGTTTTTGAAAGCTGTGTGGAGTTTGGTAAGATGTGTTGGGAATGTAATGAATATGACCAAGAGATTCATGTATGGAGTCAATCATGGGAAAAGGTTAGAACAACCAAGGGGAAAAAAAGACAAGGGGCATTTTAATAATATCCAAGAATGGATTCCATGTAATTTTGAGGAATCACTGCCTAGCAAAGAACTCTTGCATAAATCAGGAATAATCCTTGAGATTTGGCCCTTCATGTTCCAGTTGAGGTTTTCTGCTGTAGGTCATGGATGATCGTACATCAGGTCTTTGTGACACAGATATAAAGGTCAGGGAAGGGCAGCTCTTAAGCCTTTAGCAGTCTCAGTCAAGGAAGCATTGGAACTTTTCTCAGAACTACTTCAAGCTGGAAACAGACGTACAGAAGAAAGTCTTTGGAGTATATAAATAAAGCTAAGCTTGATGTTCCTTTGTAAGAACATCCAGTGCTGGCCCCAGGATTTGGAGATGCTTCTCCCCTAAAAACAAATGAACAGACTGAAATTTCTCTGGCCCTGTGGCCGAATATCTAGGATGTTATGCGGAAAGTATAAATAGTGTAGTAAAGTTGTTTTATCATCTTGAGATCTTCTGCTAATCTTGAAGTCATGGCACATGTCCTGCCTTGTCAACCCCTGAAACTAGTACTCTTACTTTATTAGGATCAAGGGTGGATCTCAGATCCATTTTATCCTCTTGGGAGCTATAGCCGGGCAAAACTAAAGATGTAGGACTGTTGTTTTTTTGGCAGTATTTATTTATGTAAGGAATTTATTTAGGGAAGGTATATTGCCGCCTATTCATACTCAAGGCGGCTTACAGAATATAAAACCTCATAAACGAATAAAAGATGAGTCATATAATAAATTAATATAATAAAATCATCCTCCACCACCCACCCTCCAACAGCACTTCATGGCAACCATTTAATGGGCTCCATCCCACTCTGGGTTCCCCAAACCCACAAACAAATGATAGCTGATCATCATCCCCACCTCCCCACCTCAAAACAGACTCTAGTAGGTAAAGTTCAATCATTGGACATTATCATTCTATTATGGCTATATTAGGTTGCATTTGATAATAGGTCAGAAACTTGCAGCAATTTGCTCCCACACTTATTTGGATGGCCCTGGACAAATCATTACTTCTCTGGTGTTGCAAATACAAGAGATAAGAGTAGCAAGCCTCCCTTTCTTCAAGGATTACTTTAAACCAGAGCGGCTCCTGTTGACAATTCCTGTTGACACATATTAAAAGGGCGAGTTGCTCCCCCGAGCCATACGTGATGGAAGTCTCAGAGCTGATCCCACTGACCACATGATCACTCTGATCAGCATGTAGCTCTCTCATTAGTCTGCTGCAAATGTTTTCCTGGGTGCAGAAGACGTGCGCTCTTCTGAATCAATAGGTTAATCACCCATTTCCCCCCACCCCATCCCCACCAAAAGCCTGTTTGCAAAGTGCCAAGAGAATATAATGGCTGCGAAACAGCTGTTTGTGCTTTCTAATTTTGGAAGATGGGAAATCATGCATAATGAAAGTGAATTTGGACACTTAACTTTCCAAAACAGAAGGGGAGGGAATATGCAAGGATAACAGCTTGACTTGTCAGATAAACGCCCCAATGTATTTTTCGCTCCTTTCATTTTGTTGCTCGTGTTAAATTTGGAGCACGCCCTGCTGCAGAGCATGGACTAAAATAACACAGGATGGTAGGTGAGACTGCAGAATAGTAACTGGGGATTTATAATGCATCTAAGCCAGAACCTGGTTTGGTTGGGTTTGAAAGAGCACATGCAACAGAGGAATAAAACCAAACCTTAATTACAGGTAATCCTTGACTTGCAGCAGTTCATTTAGTGACCATTCGAAGTTACAACAGCACTGAAAAAAACTGACTTATGACTGTTTTTCACACTTACGACCCTGGCCACATGATTTACATTCGGATGCTTGGAACGGGCTCATATTTATGACGATTGCAGTGTCCCAGGATCATGTGGTCATCTTTTGCGACCTTCTAACAAGCATAGTCAATGGGGAAGCTAGTTTCTCTTAACAACCATGTTATTCATTTAACAATTGCGGTGATTCGCTCAACAAATGTGGCAAGAAAAGTTGTAAAATGGGGCAGAACTCACTTATCAAATGTCTCACTTAGCAACATAAATTCTGGGCTCTATTGTGGTTGTAAGTCGATGATTACCTGTACAGTGATTGTTTTGGTGAATACACCATAAGAAAAGTGTACAGAGCACTGGACTGTGTATTTGTCATACATACAACTGCTTTACCACGTAGGTTCTGGGCTGCCCTAAAATACAGTGGGGATTGCTGCACTTTAGCCCAGTATTGGCTAGGGAATTCTGGGGGTTGAAGTCCATACAAGTTAAAACTGTTGTGGCTCAGAAATACTGCTCTAGCCAGCAGACTTGTCTCCTCACCTACAATAGATTTATTTATTAATTTTTTATCGCAACTTTATTACTTTATTACTCAAGGCAGCAGACATATCTAATACTCCTTCCTCCTCCTATTTTAGCCACCACAATTACCTTGTGAGATGGGTTGGGATGGGAGAGTGACTGGCCCGGGTCATCGAGATGGCTTTCGTGCTGAAGGGGACTAGAACTCAACACTCTCCTGGTTTTTAGGGCAGCACCTTAACCACTACATCAAACTGGCTCTCCAGCAGGCCTGTCAAAGGAACGGTCTTACCCACCTGCCCGAACCTATTGCATTTAGCTCCGTGTTTCTCAACCTTGGCAACTTTAAGATGCGTGGATTTTCAACTCTCAGAATTCCCCAACAGACTTGCCAAGGTTGAAAAACATGGATTCAGCTGGATTGCTTTCATTTCTCCATTTGCCAGTCTGATATTTAGAGGTTGGCTGTACCAGTTTATACCTGTATTCTGACCTAATAGCTCTCAGGTACAGAAATCTCTGTGTTAATGACAACAGTTAATAAAACCAAAGGTGCTTTTTTTTAAAAAAATGTTCTCCTTATTAAAACTCATATGGAATCCGAAACGAAAAGATACAACTTATCTCCCCAGCCTAGGAAGATGGCTCTGATGCCAAATCTTCTTGAAAATTCAGTGTATCTTTATGGGAAAAAGAAACAACTAAATTGTTTCAGCTACTTGCTTAATTGCCAGCTATAAGCTTCTCATGGCTTTAGGTTAGTAAAAATGAGATGAAAAGGATGACACAACCCTGGGTATGTTAGTTTTTATCTCTATCGGAGATAAAGTATTCTGTGTGATTCAAAGATTTGTCTATTTCTTTATAGATAGAATTTGCACTAATAGAAAATATTCTTTTGCATATTTCAGGACAGTCTTTAGTTACTAGATAGATATGTCTTATCATTAGGAATGGAATTTTAACTAGCACGTCTATTTTTAAAAAATCCAAGTTCATATTTTCTTTTTTAGAATTTTTAAAATTAAGTTTCATTATAAAATAAAAATATACAAAAAAGAACAGTCAGAAAAGAAAGAAAAGAGAAAAGGGCAAAGACAGATGAAAGAAGTAATGATTTCCAACCTCCTTTGGTGATGTAGATTACAAAAATAATATAACAACATTTAGCTTTACATCTTACATTGCAAGCCATTTCTATAATTATAAAGTCATTCTAATTGTGAAAACCAAGTTCATGTTATCATAAGAGCAACCTGTTCCAAGTCCAGGCATTAATTGACTGTAAATGTTAAAGTGGGTAATTGTTTTTGAGATGGCCAAGGATTGCTAGCTGTAAAGCAATTTAACAACTTTTTATCTTGCCATCCATATGATGAAGCGATGTCTGAGACAGATGGACTATGAACAAAATCTAGAAGTAGTTTACTGGGGCAAAGGCTAAGAATCATTTTAAAAATTGAAAATAAGAATATATAAGTTAGTGTATCTCAGTGTTTTTCAGCCTTTTTTGTGCAAAGGCACACTTTTTTCATGAAAAAAATCACGAGGCACACCACCATTAGAAAATGTACTGCCCCACTTACCAAGTTGACAGCGCGCGTTCTCCTCGCTGCTCCAGTCCTCCGCGATTGTTGCTATGGGCGCATGCATGGGACGTCAGTGACGTCCCTGCGTGCGCTACCTCCCGACGGTCCCCGCGTTTTTAAAGTAAACGCGGGGCCGCAGGGACTTAATAGAGGCATCCCTGTGTCCCGAAAGCAACTTTCGGGACACAGAGATGTCCCGAGGCAAAAACACCCGGCGGGTGTTTTTCCCACGGCACACCTTACACTATGTCATGGCACACTAGTGTGCCGCGGCACAGTGGTTGAAAAACACTGGTGTATCTGATAGCCTGTTAGAATAACCAAGAGAGAACTGCAGCACAAAAGACTCCTAACTTAGCATTCTCGTCAACCAGAAAATTTTGTTCTGGTGCCAATGTCATTTCCGTTAATCCTGGAACATGGAATAATACGGCTGGAAGGCACCTTTAGTCTCTTAGTCCAACTTTTTGCCCATTGCAGTAGGTCCTGAGCCGTGGTGGCGCAGTGGTAAGAATGCAGTATTACAGGCTAATTCAGCTCATTGTCAGGAGTTCGATCCTGACCAGCTCAAGGTTGACTCAACCTTCCATTCCTTCCAAGGTTGGTAAAATGGGGACCCAGTTTGTTGGAGGCAATATGCTAACACTGTAAACCACTCAGAGAAGGCTGTAAAGCGGTATATAAGTCCAAGTATTATTGCTAGTGCTATTCTATACCATTCCAGACAAATGGATGCCCAATTTCTTCTCAAAAGCCTCCAAGAGCGTCGTTAAGTGACGTTAAGTTTCACCACATTTTACAAGTTGGCCATACCCACCCAGTCACATGGCTGGCAAGCCACTCCTACCCGGTCACATGGCTGTCCCACAAATCAGGCCACACCTACAGAAGAGGTTCTAAAAAAAATTTGAAACCCACCACTGCCCCTTATGCTTAGTCAGCATCCAGGTGCCCACCAGGTTATGGACAGTATGAGGAATTCCTGACTCAGGAGGAGGTGGGTTGGTTTTTTTCCCCTCCCAAGGATATTTTTGGACTTCTGTACAATTTGGGTTTTCCCCAATGCTGCTGATTCCTGAAACTGAAGGTCTAGATTTATACAACACACCTAGTTAAGGAAAGATTTAGCAGCATATTTATCTAGGGATAAACTTGCTTAGTTGTTATCTCAGTTCATTCTTTTTCAGATAAATAGACTATGTGAATCCGGGTTATTGGCTTAGTTTATAATCCAGAGTATTTTGTAAGGCCAGCAATTAGTTAATCAGAAACCAAGTTAAAGGTTATTGTGTAAATATTAAAAGTGTGCATGAATACAGTAGTGTCTCAAGACTTAAATATATATATATTTGGAGACTACAAATAACACTAATGCAGGTAGACCTCACTTAGCAACCACAATTTCAACCAAGAACTCCCTCCCTAAACACTACAGTCATTAATGGAAAACCAGGTGACTGTGACTTATATTACTTCCTATTCAGTCATTAAGTGAAATGTCATGTGACTGCAACTTGCAATTTTATTTCCATGCCTATCCCTCTGGTAAACTCACAAGATTCGTTTTTCTCACCATGTCCAAGTATACAGTCGAACTAAACTGGTTGTTGTTTCTCTGTATCATATATGTGAGTATATGCATAATTTTGTATTTATTTATTTTGTCATGTTTATGTAGGGTGTCTTGGAGGTAGTGACTTTTGAGATCTCTATGCAACAAAATTTCATTTTAATGTATGCCGATTAGTGTACATTCAAAGTGACGATAACATTTATTCTAATTTTATGATTCCAAATGGCCTCAATTCAATATCTTAAAGTTTGGCTAGGTGGCTGAGGGGCTAAGACACTGAGCTTGTCGATCAGAAAGGTTGGCAGTTTGGTGGTTCGAATCCCTAGTATAAGTCTCCTGTGTGAGCAGGGGATTAGACTAGATGACCTCCAAGGTCGCTTCCAACTCTGTTATTGTTGACAATAAAGTTTATTTTAACTTTATGATTCGAAATGGCCTCAATTCAAGATCTGGAGCATTTAGTATCCTAAATTCCAGCATGCCTTGATCTAAACCAGAGGTGTCCAAACTTGGGAACTTTAAGACTTGTTGCCTGCTGGGGAATTCTGGGAGTTGAAGTCCACAAGTCTTAAAAGTTCCCAAGTTTGGACGCCCCGATCTAAACTAAAGCACGCCAAATGAGAGTGCAGAATCTGGGCTCCTGTGTACCACCCATGTCTTCTGAGCGGCGCAAAAATTAAACGTCACGCAGAGGTAAGGCCAGGCTTCCCCGGGGGAGCTCCCTCACTGTAAAGCACCATTTTCTTTTCTCCCTTTCACCCACGCCGTGGCCGGGGGGTGGGGAGCTTTCCGTACAATGACGTAATAGGAAAAGATGGCGCCGCCCAGAACAGGCAGAGAGGAACACGCATGCGTGGGCGCGCGTGTTTTGCTGGGGTCCTGGTGGAGAGAGCCTCGCGCTTTATAGGAGAGTCTTGCTGAGATTCACACGTGCATTGATCCAGTGGGGCGGACAGGTGCGTGCTAGCTGACCCCGATTCTTTACCCTTTAAGCGGAGACTTGGGACCGGTGTGTGTGTGTGTGTGTGTTGGGGTTGTGGGACCCAGTTGCAGCTACATGCAATTTTCCCCAAAAGAGGGTAAAAAGGCAAAACGTTTGCATCTGTCCCAGGATACTTGTAGGATAACGACGCCAAGAACGATCAAGGCGGTTATATGTGCCTTGTTTTAATGTTATTGAGCCGAATTTCTTTTTTTCTCTCTCTTTTAATTTATGAACCCTCCGGAGTCACGAAAGTGACAGGAATTAAAAAATAAATAAAAACTAGCAAAACAGTTCAAGGGGAAAACAGTTGCCCTGGTTCAGACGTTGCTCCAAATCTTGCTTCTCCTCCTCCTCCAGGGAAACTGGGCGCTGCAGCAAATGCAGGAAGACTTCGATGGGAGTTTTGATGAAGGGGTGTGTTGTCGAGCAAGGGCCTGGTGGAGTTTTTACTTCGGGGTGGGTGGTCTTAGGCAGGGGGGATTGAAACTTGCATCAGGAAGGAGCCCACCGTGCGTCCTCTTGGGTAGTAGCCAAGATTGACTGAATACATTCTATTGTCAGGAGTCATATAGTGTACAAACTTCAGTTTGTAAAACATACCCAACCCACTTCACAGAACAATGGGGAAAATAGACACGTTTCCCTCTTTTGAGTTTTTTTTTCCTTATATATTTTTGTGTGTTGTGTGGTTAAAATCTAATTTAATAAGTAGAGAAGAAAAGGGTGACAGAAGGAAGTAGGGAGAAGGAGGAGAGAGGGAGAAGAAAGTGATGGATAGGGTACAAATAGGGTGTATGTAGAGGAGAAGAGCCAATAATTGTTTTTGGGAGTTGATGGTAAGATGAATTGATGTAAACATTTAATAATACAATATGATGTTGGCTATGTAATAGTATACATGTGATTTATATGTTATGAAAATGAAAAAATAAAAAAAACTTTATAGATGAAATCTAATTTAATAATAATGCTGTCTAGCTTCACACCACCCGAAAAAGCCAATATATTTTAGCATGCATGGCATATTAACCTAGCCACATTTCTGAATCACCTTTTAGTCTGCAACAGGCTGTTTGTTTCTCATCTGAAGGCTAAACTAGCCATTTTCAAAGGCTTATTTACAAGGATTGCCTCTTTTCTTTGCAAGAAAATGATCTGAGTGTCATCATTTGCCTTTGGATTGTGTTGCACCACAGCAATGTTATTAAATCTGTGATTCTATACCTCATTTAAAAAAAACATACCACCACAACCAAATGTTCATTCAACTTCTAGTTGACTTTGGATTCCTAATTGACTATTAGACAGTAGGAGATGTATGCCCAAAAATAATAAAAGGAGAAACGCCTATCAGCTCTCTTTTCCTTGGATAAATCCTTCCTTTTTGTTTGCAGAGACAATATTGAAGCTTTGTATTTTATTGACTAAATTATCTTTCTCCCCTCTGTTATCTTGGAACTATAGATCCCATGTTGCTTTGGAAATTTTGGGAGTTAAAATTGTAACAGGAGAGAAAGGGATCACGTAGGAGAACCAGGACTAGGTTTTTAAATATATGTATATGTTGTGTTCTGTGTTCTGTTGTAGGGAACTTCTTAGAATGGAGGCCCCACCTGTTACTATGATGCCAGTCACTGGCGGCACCATTAACATGATGGAACATTTGCTTCAAGGTGAGTTAAAGGCAAGATATAAGAGTCAAGAATTGCTTGACTCTCATATCTGATTAATATTACAGTATGTGTCAGTCCCTTAAAAGAGCACAAAGTTGCTTAATTATTCAAGTACCTTCCTTTTATAACTGCGCTACTAAAAATATTAAAAGAAATATTACCTAGGATTTTGAACTGGCAACCCAGGGGGCTGTGGAACACTTTAAAAATACAGGTTGTGTTACAGTATATACTGTGAACTATCCATGACTATCTGAATACAAATAGCCCTCAACTGCTCAAAGTTATAACGGCACTGAAAAAATTTGACTTACGACCATTTTTCACACTTGTGGACATTGCAGCATTCTCATAGTCACGTGATTCACATTCGGATGCTTGACAAATGGTTCATATTTATGACAGTTTGCAGTATCCTGAGGTGACGTAATCACCATTTGTCACTTTCTGACAAGCAAAGTCAATGGGGAAGCCAGATTCGCTTAACAGCCATTTTGCTAATTTAAAAACTGCAGTGATTAACGTAATAAACATGGCATGAAAAGTCGTAAAATGGGGCAAAACTTACAACACTTTTCTCACTTAGCAACCTAAATTCTGGGCTCCGTTGTCGTTGTAAAATCGAGGAATACCTGTTCTTAATTTGGCACCCAACAATTGCTTTACATTCAGATCTCATACATTTGGTATGTAGAAAGTATAATTTGCGATAAGTCCCCCTTGTTAAGAAGAATCATCATAGTTGTATCTTTTGTGAAGGGTTGTGCCTTTTTCTACTCAGTGCAGTTTCTAGAGATACCCTGGTACTGTATGTGGTCCTACACAGTTTTTAGAAGATGGCAGATTGGTGGAGAAGAAGAAACTTTGCTCCTGTCAGTAAAGACAAGTTTAGCAATTCAGTCTTTAAGGGACTGCCACAGAGAAGGTGGTGGTGGTGTCAAGCTATTTTCCAAAGCACCTGAAGGCCCGACAAGGAATAATGGATGGGAACTGACCAAGGAGAGATTCAACCTAGAAATTAGGAGGAACTTTCTGACAGTGAGAACAATCAACCATTGGAACAGAAGTTGCCTTTGGAAGTTGTGGGAGCTTCATCACTTGAGGCCTACAAGAAGAGATTGGACTGTTATTTGTCACAAATGGTGTAGGGTCTCCTGCTTGGGTGGTGGGTTGGACTAGATGACCTACAAGGTCCCTTCCAACTTTGTTAATCTGTAATTTGTAATCCTCCAGGTAGCGTTTTGGATCAAAGCCTAGAGAGTCTTCTTCATCGACTCCGTGGTCTTTGTGACAACATGGAGCCCGAGACTTTTGTAGATCACGAGATGGTCTTCCTTCTCAAAGGCCAACAAGCCAGTCCATTTGTCCTCCGCACGCGACGCTCCATGGACAAACCTGGTGCTCCTTGGCACTTGCGGTATCTTGGGCAGCCGGAAATGGGAGACAAAAACCGCCATGCCTTGGTGCGGAATTGTGTGGATATTGCCACCTCGGACAACCTGACAGACTTCCTGGTAGAAATGGGCTTCCGCATGGACCACGAGTTTGTAGCCAAGGGGCACGTGTTCCGCAAAGGCATTATGAAGATTGTGGTGTACAAGATCTTCCGCATCCTCCTCCCAGGGAACACTGATAACATTGAGCCTTTGTCTCTTTCTTACCTCGTGGAGCTCAACATTGTGGCGCCAGCAGGACAAGATATGGTTTCCGATGACATGAGGAGTTTTGCTGAGCAGCTGAAGCCCCTGGTCCATTTGGAGAAAATAGATCCTAAAAGATTGATGTGAGATGGATTGTAACGGCAGCGGGATCAAAGGTGGAAAGATTTCAGAAATGCATATATGTCTCATGTCGTTCTGCAGAAAAATAAATGAGAGTCGGGTAGCCTTTCACTAATCTGACTGTAGGTTATTTTCAAATGATGAACAATAAAGAAGATAATTATTGCCGTTGGCTTCCTCTTTTGACAATAGGAGTCAAATCTTCTTGGAGCCAAATTAATTTGAAATAGTTTTGATTTTAAAATGGATTCTTTTTGTTGTTTTTTAGGTTCGCTGCAATTTCTGTGTGACCTAAAGTAATGCATACTTATTCTTTTTTGAAGAATTGGCTAACCTGTATTCAAGTTGCATTTATTAACTCATTGGAGTTTAGACTGATTCCTATTGATCAGGGTGTCAAACAGGGGCGGGGGAGAGCGCCCTAGAAACAGTGAAGGACCGGCCCACAGTGGCTCTGCCAGTAAAAATGGAGCTTGGGAGGGCCATGCGTGGCCCCTCTCAGCTCCATTTTCACTGGAGGAGGCTGCAGGAGGCCATCACAGCCAAAAATGGAGCTCAGGAGCCCGTTTTCTCTGGCAGAATGCTCGGACCACTACAGGTGCCCCCGACACAAGTGATGGAGTGGTGAAATTCAAATTGTTTTACTATCGATTCTGTGGGTGTGGCTTGATGGGTGTGGCTTGGTGGGCGTGGCAAGGGAAGGATACTGCAAATCCCCATTTCCTCCCGATCAGCTGGGACTCGGGAGGCAGAGAATAGATGGGGGCGGGGCCAGCCAGACGTGGCATTTACTGGTTCTCTGAAGTACTCAAAATTTCCGCTACCGGTTCTCCAGAACTGGTCAGAACCTGTTAGATTTCACCCCTGGGGTGATGTAAAGCTGGGTGACGAATCACTGCGGTTGTTAGGTTAACCAACACGTTAAGTAAATCTGGCTTCCCCATTGGCTTTGCTGGTTACGGTTGCAAAAGGGGATCACATGCTCCCCAGTCATTGCAACCGTCATAAATTATGAGTCAGTTGACACATCTCTGAATTTTGGTCACATGGTCATGTGACCATGGGGATGCTGCAACGGTCGTAAGTGTGGAAAATGGTTATAAGTGACTGTTTTCAGTTACATTGTAACTTTGAATGGTCACGAAATGAACTGTTACAAGTTGAGGACTACCTGTAATTAATTAATTATTGATTCAAAATCCATCTATCATGAGTCCATTAAATGTTGTTGTTAGTTGCAAAGTCATGACCCACCCATCGTGACCCCATGGACAACGCCCTCTTCCTGTCCTCTACCATCTTCTGGAGTCCATTTAAGCTCACACCAACTTCTTTGGCTGACTCCATCCAGCCACCTCTCTCTCTGTCATCTCCTTCTTCTCTTTTGCCCTCAGTCTTTCCCAGCATGAGGCTCTTCTCCAGGGAGTCCTTCCTTCTCATTAGGTGGCCAAAGTCTTTTGAGTTTCTTCTGCAGGATCTGGCCTTTTAGAGAACAGTCAGGGTTGATCTCCTCTAGGACTGACCTGTTTGATTGCCTTGCAGTCCAAGGGACTCGCAGGAGTCTTCTCCAGCACCAGAGTTCAAAGGCTTCCATTCTTTGGTGTTCAGCCTTCCTTATGGTCCATCTTGGATTATATAGGAGAGGCCCCACTGGAAAGCTCTCTGCCGGGCTTCGCCGCAGTTTTGGAACTGGCTCTCAGAAAAATTACTCCAAATCGTTGGATATGAAATGGGCGGCCTATAAATTTCATAATAAATAAAAGAATTTGCTCAGCACACGAGCTAAACTGGAAAACTTGGTTCAGCCCTTGCTTTCCAAAAAAGAGATTTTCACGCCTGTTTTCCTAGCATCAATAATTAATAAGTACAGATTGAAGTACCTGTGAAAATTTAGCTGCTACTTCAGTCATCACGAATCTGTAACCTTTTCAGATTTGAATTAATCCTCTCGTATGTCAGCAATAATTAACTTGCCCTTCCCCCTGGCTGCTGCAATACAATATTATGCCACCTGGTCAGTACGGGACTCAGACAAGTGGGGTGGGGTGAAGGCTGTGCCAGGAAAAGTCTTCTCCACGTGTGACTGACGCCACCTCATGTTCCAGTCCTTCCTTGAGCGCCACCGACAGTTCTTATCTTTTCTCCTTTATTGACTGTATATTGTTATGGGATGCGAAGAACATAAAGTGGTGTTGATGGACCCCGAGCAGTTGCATAGACCTGTTTGAATGATACATCACTCCAGCCCTGCTCTATTTGAGGTGAGCCCGCTGTGCAGCATGGTAACACGAACAGGGAACAGAATGTAATATGGCCTTCAGCATTCTTTGTTCCTCTTCGGAGAATGCAGCTCTTCTTTTGTTATGTAATTGACATAACACTCACCCTTCTGAGCTGCATTTTAAAAAGCTGGACATAATTGTTCCGCTAAATACCTTCCACGGTATAGATGCAAATCATAAGGACGTGTCTAATCATAACTTAATGTAGTGGGTAGCATGCATTTAATCACTCCCCTGTTTTTTTTCTAACTCTGATCCGGTATTACCAGAATGTTTTTTGAGATTCTTTTTTTAAAACAACAACAACTCTATTGTGTCTTATCACTTGGGAAATTGTCAAAGGGTGGGGACCAGGAGATGGTACTTCTCTTCCATAGCCCCTACCCCCTCGAGTATTCTCCCTTCAGATATCAGGGTGACCCTGTCTCTGGCTGCTTTTTGTAACGCCGTGAAGACTTGGTTATGTGCTTGGACTGCCCAGGATCAGTTGTTGAGATAGGTGGCCATGGAAATAAATACATAAATAAATTCCAGGACTCTGCATTGCAGATAGAAAGCACCAAGGTGTAGAAGACTGATAAAAGTTGCATTTGATTTCAAAAATCTTCAGTGTAAGCCTAGATATGATTTATTTTATTATTTATTTATTAATTAGACTTATATACCGCTTCATAGGGCTTTCAGCCCTCTCTAAGCGGTTTACAATTTTTTTAGCAAATTGAGTCAGCAGATTGCCCCCACAGTCCGGGTCCTCATTTCACCCACCTCGGAAGGATGGAAGGCTGAGTCGACCTTGAGCCGGTGAGATTTGAACCGCTGAACTGCAGATCATAGTCAGCTAAAGTGGCCTGCAATACTGCACCCTAACCACTGCGCCACCTCGGCTCATACATGATACCCTGTTTCCCTGAAAATAAGACCTCCCTAGATAATAAACCCTACCAGGCTTTTGAGCGCATGCGCTAAAATAAGCCCTCCCCCGGAAATAAGCCCTCCCCGGAAATATTGCAACACAGCAGCAGCCGTAAGGTAATCATACTCACTGCCTCCTGCACCTCAAAAATAATAAGACCTCCCCGAAAATAAGGCCAAGTGCTTATTTCGGGGGTCAAAAAATAAGACCCTGTCTTATTTTTGGAGAAACACGGTAGCATGTTGCAGATGTTGGCATTTGCCCATTGCCAAGTTGCCAAGGTTGAAAAATATTGGCACACATTTTTATGTATTTATTTGTATCATGCCTTTATTATTTACAAATAACTCAAGATGGGGAACATATCCAACACAACTTCCTCCTCTTTCCTCCACAACAACAACTCTGTGAGGTGGGTCGGGCTGAGAGAGAATGACTGGCCCAAGGTCATCTAGCTGGCTTTTGTGGCTAAGGTAGGACCTGAACTCAGGGTCTCCTGCTTTTCTAGCCTGGAACCTTAAGCACTAAACCAGAGGTCTCCAACCTTGGCAACTTTAAGACTTGTAGATTTCAATTCCCAGAATTCCTCAGCCAGCCAATTCTGGGAGTTAAAGCGTACATGTTTGGAGAGCCCTGTACTAGAACAAAATGGTTCTCATCATCAAATGTTTGTAGTAGTCTTCAGTTAAACAATCCAGATAGTTTCTACTGATATTGGAACACTGCTGTCATGACTGGGGGTGACATGGTAGCAGTGTTCCAATATTTCAGGGGTTGCTACAAAGAAGAGGGAATTAAGCTATTCTCCAAAGCACCTGAAGGCAGGACAAGAAACAATGGGTGGAAATTAATCAAAGAGAGAACCAACCTAGAACTAAGGAGAAATTTCCTGACAGCTAGAACAATTGATCAGTGGAACAGTTTATCTTCAGAAGTTGTGAAGGCTCCAACACTGGGAGTTTTTAAGAAGATGTTGGATAACCATTTGTCTGAAGTGGTGTAAGGTTTCCTGCCTACACTAGACTAGAAGGGGGTTGGATTAGAACAGTGGTCTCCAACCTTGGCAACTTTAAGACTTCTGGACTTCAACACCCAGAGAGGGTGGGAGTTGAAGTCCACAGGTCTTAAAGTTGCCAAAGTTGGAGATCACTGGACTAGAAGACCTCCAAGTTGGACTAGAAGACCTCCAAGGTCCCTTCCAACTAATTCTATTCTATTCTATTCTATTCTATTCTATTCTATTCTATTCTATTCTATTCTATTCTTACAATAAGGAAATATAACAAAGCAGTAGTGCTAAGAAAAAAAAAGGTTGAATCCATGTCCATTTCTGATAACTCTATAGACACTCTTACATTTACTTGCCTCTAATATGGAAGTGGTTTCCTGCTATCTTTCTGGAAAGTTTTTGAACTTCACAATCTACAAGATAAAATCTACCCTGAGTCGAGTCGGATTCTTTATGCCCTAAGAAGTGTCATCATTTTTCTTAGCAAAAAATAAGGAAACACTTTGTCATTTCCTTCTGGAGTCTTTTCTGGACTTCCCAAGTCAGCTACAGTCCTGGGATTCCGAATGGCAAGAAAACCCAAAGACATTTTGAAGAATGTGCCACCGCACACCTGGATACAGGTACAGCAGCAGGTGAGCTGATCTGACTCACCTGAGCCAGTTTGTCCCCCCCATGTGTAAAAACAAACAAATGTCAATCCTACAGTACAAATGAAACACAAATACACAAGAACGGCAAGTGCCAGTAACCAATGTGTCATTGTTTCTGAATTCTACTTGCAGGTAAATTACACAACACTCGCATGTTTTGCCTGCCTTTTGGCCACAAACAAGTAACAGTCATCACAAGTCAATCCAGGATATGTTGATGCAGGAGAATATAAACAGTGATAGCTGAGACCTCACCATCTAGGCAGCTAGAGCAGGGGTCAGCTAGCTGCTGCTCTGGAGCCGCATGTGGCTCTTTCATCCCTCTGCTGTGGCTCCCTGTTGCCAGTCAGCACCACAATTTTGAGAGGAGCTTCTGGTTTGGGGGAGGGGGAATCAGGGTGCGCCAAAAGGAGAGACTATGGTAAGGGGCGGGTTTTCTGGTCAGCTCCACAATTGATAGGGCTTTTGGTTAGGACAGGTAGAAGAAAAAGGACGCCACACTAGGAGGAGACTCTATAGTGGGGAAACCAGACTTCTGGTCGGCTCCAGAATTGACTTCCGGTTAGGACCTTTGTGGCTCTTTGAGTATTTAAGATTGCTGACCCTGAGCTAGAGGAACTGTTCTTCCAGTTTTTCCATGAAAGTTGGCATTGGGAGTAGTTCAATGTTTCTTTAACCATTTCCTTTAATTAAGATACTGATTGGGTGTGTGCCGAACCAAACTGTGGTTTAATTCTGGCTTCCTATGTTAGGAGACCTCAGGTATTTGATTTATAGGATTTAATACATGTTAATAATACATTTAATACATCACAGCCTTATGTGATGCCATAGCTCAGTTTAAAATATATTGCCATCTTTATTATTATACCGTGCATACAGATGGTATCTCTGCTAGTCAATATAAGACCTTTACTAACAATATGGAAGTAAGGAAATGGTGCTTCCACAAAGCACGGTCCTGCGTGGAATTCCCTTTTAAAAGTTAGCTTCCTTCTAATGAATTACCTGACTCTGTTGTTGCATCCTCAAATCCCCATAACTTTAACCTTAAACCTGTGTTTCTCAACCTTAGCGACTTTAAATCCTGTGGACTTCAACTCCCAGAATCCCCCAGCCAGCAAAGCTGGCTGGGGAATTCTGGGAGTTGAAGTCCACAGGATTTAAAGTCGCCAAGGTTGAAAAACACTGCCTTAAACTGTCTATTCTTTACCTCACCCCATTCCCAAGAGGTCAGTAGGGGGCGTGCATTAGCACACCAGGGTGCCTAACATCCCTGTCCTACTGTCCCGATTGATTTGTACCCATTTCCTGTGTTCTTATTCATGTTTATCCTTATTCCTGTTATCTTGTACGTGTGACAAACTAACTAACTAAAATAAAATAAAATAATAAATACATAAATCAGCTTGACTCATGGTTGGGTTATGAAGTTTCCTTCATCATGATTCGGAAATGGTTGTCCGCAGTTTTGGGGTACAGCAGAATCAAAGAGTTGGAAGGGACCTTGGAGGTCTTCTAGTCAACCCCCCTGCTCAAGCAGGAGGCCCTATACTATTTCAGAGAAATGTTTGTTCAATCTCTTCTTGAAAGCCTCCAGTGATGGAGCACCTCCGGCTTCTGAAGGCAATCCGTTCTACAGATTAAATTGTTCTTACTCTCAAAATAAATTTCTCTTTATTTCTAGGCTGGTTCTCTCCCTGATTAGCTTCCATCTGCTGCTTCTTGTCCTACCTTCAGCTGCTTCGAAGAGGCTGATCCCTCTTTCTTTGTGGCAGCCCTTTCGATATTGGAACTCTGCTACCCTATCACCCCAGTCCTTCTTTTCATTAAATTAGACATACCCAATTCCTGCAACCATTCTTCATTTATTTTATCCTCCAGTCCCTTAATCATCTTAGTTGCTTTTCTTTGCACTCTTTTTAGAGTCTCACATCTTTTTTATAGTGTTGCAACCAAAATTGAATGCAGTGTTCCAAGTGTGGCCTTACCAAGGCATTATAAAGTGGTATTAACACTTCATGTGATCTTGATTCTATCCAGTGGTGGGTTCCGGATCCTGGTTGGAACGGGCCCGGCGTCGGCCACATGGGCGCTTACCTGCCTCCACGATGCTCCAGCTGCTTGGTGCAGAAGCGCCGAAGGCTTTAACGGGCAGGCGGGCGGGTGGGCCCTCCCAGAACGGTACCCAGTGCTTCGTACTAGGGCATACCGCCTGCAACCCACCACTGATTCTATCCCTCTATTAATGCAGTTTAGGATTGCATTGGCTTCTTTTTCCCTACTTCACCTTCTAGCCCAGATCCTTAGAATTCCCAGGTTGTCTCTGAATATTAACCAGACTTGATGGTACTTAGCTTCTGAGTCCGTACAGGTTCAGTCAGATGCCGCCACTTGCCAAGATGGGACTCCTGTGAAAGAATAAAAAGCCACGGGAGGCAGTCAGAGTTCAAAAGAGGACATTTCCCTGCCGTTCTGCAAGCGGGCAGAATCTGTGATCTTCCGGATGTTGATCCCAGCAGCTTCTGTCAACCTGGCCAAAGGTGACAATTGTTGGGAACTGAACTGAGCCATGTCTGTGAAAGGACGTGAGTCTTCCTTTCCTGTTTGAGTGGTCTGGATGAAGACTGAAAGGCGCAAGGGAATCTGAAGGCAACTGCAGGTCATTCCATTATGGCCACAATGGAGCCCAAGATTTCTATTGCTAAGAGGGACATTTGTTAAGTGGGGTTTTTGCCGCATTTTACGACCTTCCTTGTTAAGTGAATCGCTGCGGTCGTTAAGTCAGCAACACGGTTGTTAAGTGAATCAGGCTTCCCCATCGACTTTGCTTGCCAGGAGGTTGCAAAAGGGGATCGCATGATTCTGGGACACTGCAATGGTCATAAATATGAGTCAGTTGCCAAGCATTTGGATTCTGATCCCCTGACCATGGGGATTCTGCAATGGTCGTAAATGTGAAAAATGGTCATAAGTCCCTTTTTCAGTGCTGTTGTAAGTTCGAAAGGTCACTAAATGAACTGTTGCAAGTCGAGGGTTACCCGTGGGATTTGGATTTTATTCAATTTGTAGGCCGCCCTATTCCCCGAAGGGACTCAGGGCGGCTGAACAAAGTCAGGGGAGGGGAGATTACAAAGAATAAGACAAAGACAATCAGACAATACAAACAGTTTAAAGGCACAACAGACACAGCAGATTCGAGTAGCGGGGGGGGGGACTCAACCCCAGGTTTGCTGGGACAGCCAGGTCTTCACGGCCGTCCGGAAGGCTTGAAGGGTGGAGAGGGTCCGAATCTCCACAGGGAGCTCGTTCCAAAGGGCCGGGGCAGCCATAGAGAAGGCCCTCCTCCGAGTAGTCACCAGCCGACATTGGCTGGCAGATGGAATACGGAGGAGGCCTAATCTGTGGGATCGAATGGGTCTGTGGGAGGTAATCGGCAGAAGGCGGTCTCTCAAGTACTGATGCTGTTTCTTTAGCAGTGGGGCCAAACATTTTCAATTGTCTGAAATCAGAGGAATCGATTAGTATCTTAAAATAGCCCTGAATTAAAATGACTGTATGCTACTTGTGCATTGGTTCTATGACACCGGAGCATATGAACATTTCTCAGTTCAAGACCGCCACCTTCTGGATGTTTGCGGTACTAATTATGGAATTTCTTAGACAGACAAGGTGCTAATTATGAATATCCTAATCAAGGGCATGTTCATTTAATTGAGTTGTGGTGGCACTGTGATTAGAAGGCAGTACGGCAGGGCTGAGGGACGTGGTGGTTCAGTGGCTAAGATGCTGAGCTTGTCGATCAGAAAGGTTGGGCGGTTTGGCGGTTCGAATCCCTAGAGCCAGGTAACAGACTGAGCTTCCATTGTCCCAGCTTCTGCCAACCTAGCAGTTTGAAAGCAAGTAAAATGTGCGAGGGAAACCTTTACCTTTTACTGCAGGGCTAACTCGCTGCTCACTCCAGGAGTTCAATTCTCACCAGGCTGAAGGTTGACTTAGCTTTCCATCCTTCCGAGGTGGGTAAAATGAGAGCCCAGATTGTTGGGGGGCAACATCAGTAGCGGGTTACGACCGGTACACCCTAGTACGGCATACTGGTGCCTGCCAGGAGCACCAGGTACCATTCCGGTAAGGTGCTCCGGAGGGCCCACCCGCCTGCCCACCATCCCTACCTGCATTTGAGCTCTTCAGGGCTTCCGCACATGCGCACCGAATGTACGGTGCCTGCACGATGCTCCGCCAAGCAGCTGGAGCATCTCACAGGTGTTGCAGAGTGTCACAGACAGTAAGTATGCATCTGTGAGCTGCGTGCATTCATGTGGTGGACGCCGGGCCCTGTTGCACCGTACCGGTTGCACCAGGATCTGGAACCCACCACTGAGCAACATGCTGACTCTGTAAACCGCTTAGAGAGGGCTGTAAAGCACTGTGAAGTGGTATATAAGTCTAAGGGCTATTGCTCTGAAATCCCCAATGGTGTTTATTTCTGTCTCCATGACCCTGCAGCTAACTGCACATGCTGAAAAATCAAGAGAGGTTGAAAGAGAGAGAAGATTGATACAGTGTGCTACGACATCAGTTACTGTTTGCAAACCACAGATAGTCCCCGAGTTACAACAGTTCATTTAGTGACTGCTGATGTTACAACCATGTTACTCACTTGACAAGTGCAGTAATTCACGCAACAATTAAAGCAAGACAGATCGTAAAATAGGGGAAAAGTTCACTTAGCAACTGTCTCACTTAGCAGCAGATATTTGAGGCTTAATTATGGTCATAAATCCAGGATTACCCGTACAGTGCCTGAATTGATTTTGTTTGCAATCCAGATTTCTAAAGCCACCCATTTGCACTCTGGCTTTTGGTGGCGTCACAAATTAAAAACCAAGGGAATAAAACAACAAAGGTGGGAATCCTGATGGAACAGACCTAAGAATCCCAAATCTCTCTTCCACCCTCCTTCAGTACAGGCAGTCCTCAACTTACAACAGTTCATTGAGTGACCGTTCGTTTTTCCAGCTCTAAAAAAAAGTTACTTATTACCATTTTTCACCTTTATGATCGTTGTTGACGTGATTTACATTCGGATGCTTGACAACTGTTTCATATTTATGACGGTTGCAGTGTCCTTGTGTTATGCTTTGTGCGACCTCCTAATAAGTGAGATGCACTTAAAAACCGTGTTACTATTTTAACTATTGCTATGATTCACTTAAACAGATAACAAAGCAGGAAAGGTTGTAAAAAGGGGCAAAACTCAACCAATTTCTCACTTGGCAACGTAAATTCTGGGCTCAGTTGTGGTCGTAACTCGAGGACTATCTGTCATAGCTATTTGTATGTGATTCCCGCCGGGTGCCATCTTCAACAGCAACAATTAAACAAAGGAGGGCTCTACGCATTGCAGAGTTAGCCAAAGCCGAGCAAATCACAATGTAACTTTGTGTTACGGATAGACACAGCCTCAGAGATTACAAATGGTGTTGAATAGCACAACTGTTTCCAGGAAATATTGCCAAGCTGCTGTTTTGAGGAATTGTACAATTGTAACCAGAACTGGCTGAATTTTATCTGAAGTTATAAAGTCCAGAGCAGCGGAATTCCTCCTTCCTGTCCTTCATTCCCTCCCCAACACTGCAATTTTTTTTGTTTTTCCACTTAGGAGCTCCCCACTTATGCCATTCTTCAATGAAATGAAATATTATAAAACAATGAAGTCATCATTTGACTCTGGGTATTCAGCTACTGTTGCTTATAGATCCTGGTTTATTGATCAAGGACTGTTGGATTCAATTGGGACTGAAACTAGTGCAAAAATCTGCCTTAGAAATTTCTCGTATTTTTTTTTTCTCTGCAAAAGAGGCTTCCAGTTTTGTATCTTCTCAAGTCCTTGAGAAGGTTTGGTGGCTTCTTTTATTGTCAGACAATTACTACCCTCTTTCCCTGGAAATAAGACCAACCTGGAAAATTAGCCCAATTGGGTTTTTGAACGCATGCGCTACAATAAGCCCTCCCCCGGAAATATTGCAACACAGCAGCAGCCGTGAGGTGACCACGCTCACCGCCTCCTGCACCTCAAAAATAATAAGACCTCCCCCAAAATAAGGCCAATTATTTGGCCTTATGCTTATTTTGGTGGTCAAAAGAAAATAAGACCCTGTCTAATAATTTGTCTTATTTTTGGGAAAACATGAATATGGCCCTGTTGCTGATGGGATTACTTTCCAATATCTGTACCAGAGGTGGGTTCCTACCAGTTCGCACCTATTCGGTAGAACCGGTTCGTCAAATCTACCGAACCGGTTAGAAGAGGTTCCACCAGTGGACCTGGAAAGCAGGCCACACCTACCGAAGAGGTTCCAAAATTTTTTGAAACCCACCACTGGTCCTTGGATATGATTATTCTACACAATCATGCTCATATTTATAAAACTCAGTGCCTCTGTGAAAGGTAAGGATGACTACTGCGTTTGTGGTGCAATCAGAACATTGCGTGTGTTGAAGTTGTTTTAACGCAAACCAAAGATGCCTTTTAAAAAAACAAGTTTACATCATATTCTTATGCATGCCAGTGCTGTGTGTGAGGTAATTTAAGGTGGTTGTGACAAGTCTCGTCGGCATCTTCATATCCGGTCACATGGGCGGCAAGCCACTCCCATCCGGTCACATGGGCAGCAAGCCACTCCCACAAAGGAGGCCACACCCACAGAGTAGGTTCGAACAATTTTTGAAACCCACCACTGATCCATATCTGCCAGTTTGAAAAAGTTCCATAAGGAAGTTTTTGCCTGAAATCTTCCCTTGGGATTTAACAAAAACAAGCAAAGCCAGGAAATGGGAACAACATGAAGGAACATTTTATTATGCTGGATGAATATACAAAAATAAAACTAAAAAACAAATGGATTCAAATACATACATTGATACTAGGATTTTAAAGATTCATATTCAATTGAAGCCAGAATTTTTCCTTTTAGGATTGATGGATAAACAGAAAAAAGCCAAGGAAGATTATTTCAATGTATGATTACAATACTATGGTGAGATTACTATATCATATGCAAAAAGATGGAGACATTCACAACTTCCCACCCTGGAGGCACTGACATGGATCATCCTGACTTCTTTGATTAGAGGAAGGATAATATTTACATTTATTGGTGATTGGAAAGCTCACTTATCGACTGTTTGCATAAAAAACCATCCGCTTTATGGTTCTGGTGATTAGATGGGATAAATTACAGAAAGAATAGACTCATGATTTAACTTGAGAGAGAGAGAGAGAGGTTAAAATATAATTGCACATATAACTTCTGTGTATAAATTTGGAGGCTACTCCTTTATAGCGTTACATCTTTCTTTTTTTTTCTCTATTTCTATTTTCTTTTCTTATTGCATTTTTAGTTTATTCTGTTATTTTTTTTTTCACTTTCTCTGCTCTAATTTAGATTCAGTTTGTTCTTGTTGTTTGTAAAATCTATAATAGTTTTTAAAAACAAAACCATGCAGAGCCAGAGAGGCTGCAGGTTATCAGAAAGAGCTCTGGAGCACAAATATGGCTTTCACACATATCCCAGCTTGCAAAATATGTGTAGAATCAAATGTCCTTCTTGGCAATTTCTGCAGAATTCTTTTCACCTTGAAAGGGATTTCTAGAGCAGCCTCCCTCCAATGAGATCCAGTTTAAAGAGCAACATAACTGTGACACACTGATAGGAAATCCGTTCTTTGCAAGGGTACAACACCCAAGGGTAGAACCATCTGGTTAATACCTCTCTGAAATTTGCCAAAATATGAAATGTCTCAGGGGTGCGATTCTGGAAAAGCTCATGAAGACTGTTTCGCCTGAGGGTCCTGCAGGCGTGAAATGTGATCTGTTAATGGAGGAAAACTAAACATGGCAGTGAGGGGAGAGGGAAAAAAAAGAGGGCGTGTCCTTGAAACATATCCTGGGTGAAACACTTGGTTTTCACCAATGACATTAGGGAGAGCGGGATATTACTGTAATGCGCTCTACTTGGGGCTGCCCCTGAAAAGTGTTCGGAGACTGCAACTAGTCCAGAATGCAGCTGCGCAAGTGATATTGGGTGTGCCAAGGTACACCCATATCACACCTATCCTCCGCGAGCTGCACTGGCTGCCCATTGGTCTCCGAACACGATTCAAGGTGCTGGTTACCACCTTTAAAGCCCTACATGGCCTAGGACCTGGGTACCTACGAGACCGTCTCCTGCCACATACCGCCCTCAGACCAATAAGATCGCACAGGATGGACCTTCTCCGGGTGCCTTCAGCAGGACAATGCCGGCTGGCGACGCCTAGGAGTAGGGCCATCTCTGTTGCTGCTCCGGCCATATGGAATGAGCTGCCCCCCGGAGATCCAGGCCCTCCCCACTCTCATGGCCTTTCGCAAAGCCATTAAAACCTGGCTTTTCCAGCAGGCCTTCTGATTGGGTGTTTGTTGTGTTCCCTTTTTTAACTTCGTGCGTCCTATTGTTTTTAAGTTCTTTTCAATTTTTTTTATTCTGTAAGCCGCCCGGAGTCCTTCGGGATTGGGCGGCATAGAAATTAAATAAATTCAATTCAATTCAATCAAAAACGCTCAAATTGGTAGCCACAACTTCATGACTTGAAGTCTCTGTCAACATTTTCATTTATTTGTTTAAAATATGTATATAGCCACCCATCTTTCACTCATCTCTGGTCAGCAAAGATCAAAGATAATACCCAGAGGTCACCTATGATGGTCATAAATGTCTCTGCAGGTAACTCTCAACTTACAACAGTTTCTTTAGTGACCGAAGTCACCACGGCATTGAAAACGTGACTTGTGGCCGTTTTCCATACTTACGACCATTACAGCATCCCCAGGGTCACACAATCAAAATTTGGCAACCAGCTAGTATTTAAGACAACTGCAGTTTCCTGAGCTCATGTGATTCCCCTTTTGCGACCTTCTGACAAGCAACGTCAATTTGGGAAGCCAGATTCACTTAACAACCGTGTTACTAACTTAACAACCACCATGATTCCCTTAACAATTGGGGCAAGAAAGATTGTAAAATGGGGCAAAAGTCACGTAACAAATGTCTCACTTAGCCATGGAAATTCTGGGCTCAGCTGAGGTTGTAAGTCGAGGAGTACCTGTATTGCGTGGTCACAGCTGCCAGGGGGGCCTTTGCCCAGGTTCGCCTGGTGCACCAGTTGCGGCCCTATCTGGACCGGGAGGCACTTCGAATAGTCACTCATGCCCTCGTCACCTCAAGACTGGATTACTGTAACGCACTCTACATGGGGCTGCCCCTGAAGAGTGTCCGAAGACTGCAGTTGGTCCAGAATGCAGCCGCGTGAACGATAAAGGGTGTACCTAGATACACCCATGTCACACCTATCTTCCGCGAGCTGCACTGGCTCCCCATTGGTCTCCGGACCCGCTTCAAGGTGCTAGTCGTTACTTTTAAAGCCCTACATAGTGTAGGACCTGGCTACCTGAGAGACCGCCTCCTGCCATTCACCTCCCAATGACCAATAAGATCGTACAGGTTGGGCCTCCTCCGGGTGCTGTCGACCGGACAATGCCGGCTGGCAGCTCCCTGAGGGAGGGCCTTCTCTGTTGCTGCACCGGCCTTATGGAACGAGCTACCCGCAGAGATCCGGACCCTTACCACTCTCCCGGCCTTCCGTAAAGCGACCAAGACCTGGCTGTTCTGGCAGGCCTGGGGGCTGTTGATTAAAATCCAGCCCCACTTGATTGAATGGATGACATCTTATTTTAAATAATTGTATTTTTAATATTTTATGTTTTTACTTTTCTTGTGAGCCGCCCAGAGTCCCTAGGGAGTGGGCGGCATACAAATCTTATTAAAGTTGCAAATCTTGATATTTTTGATCCCCCCCCGCCCTGCAACAGATTTTGTTTTGATTCATAAAGGGTGCAAAAGTGTTTCTAAACTCTTTCTCAACATGTTTTGATTCTTTGCTGAAAACGGAGGATTGCAGAGTGGGCAATACCCATTGTATGCATTTCTCTGCTTTTCGTTGGGGGCTGTTATTTCCTCCCCCAGGCACGGCTTGCAAAAGTCATCTTTGCTGCTTTGTCAGTTGTCTGTTGCTGCACAACAGCATTCTCTTCCACGGGGACAAGGTCAAATGGATTTTGCTAAGAGAAGCAGGTTACTTATTTACTTTGTCCTGCCGTGAAAGGTCCTGAATTTTCTCCGTTCCCATCAGTTATTTTTGTTTGTTCTCAGGCCAGGGGAAAAAAATAAACGAATAAAGCCAGTTTGGTGGTTCTTAAAAAATAACGTGGGTCAGAGCAGGCATCAAGCGAGCCAAGATTTTCATCCCCGGAGATAGAAAGGGGAACCTCTGTGCCAGATTTGTCTCTTTTGGCTTCGTTTATTCCTTTGAATTATTTCTAGAAATAAATGGGATCCAATAGGCTGTGAAACAGTTTAGCCTCTGATTGGGGACAAAATGGAAAACGTAGGATAAATCCCTAATCCAAAATTCACATTTGGGTATTAATATTGACATAATATTAAAATGAGACAATAATAGATCGTTTTCAATTTATGCCCATATTGTTTAGTGACCATTCAAAATTATAACACTGAAAAATGTGACGGTTAGTCCTCGCACATATGACCATTGCAGTATCCCTGTCGTTACCTGATTGTGATTCAGATGATTGGCAACCAGCCGTCATTTATCATGGTTTCAGTACCCCAAAATGTTACCACTATTTTGCAAGCTTCCCAGCTGGCTTTTAACAAGCAAAGTCAATGGGGCAACCAGCAGGAGGTCGGAAGTTATGGTCACATGATTTGCTTAATGATTCTGGCAAAATGTCTATGGATATTCTCAGTCATCTGGGTCATGGTTGTCCCAAAAGTGCTTTTTTTGAAGAGGCGGCTGGACTTTCTGGCTTTTCTTTGAAGAGATTAAAGTCCAGATCAGTGGTGGGTTTCAGAATTTTTTTGAACCTACTCTGTGGGTGTGGCCTTTGTGGGCGTGGCTTGCCAGCCATGTGACCTGGTGGGAGTGGCTTGCCGGCCATGTCTTTTCTTTCTTTCTCTCTCTCTCTCTCTCTCTCTCTCCTTCCTTTTGTCTCTCTGTCCCTTTTTCCTTTTTTTCTTTCATCTCTCTCTCACTTTTTCTTTCTTTTTTTCTTTCTTTCTTCCTTCCTTCCTTCCTTCCTTTCTTTTTCTTTCTCTTTCTCTGTGTGAGTCAGTCTGTGTCTGTGTGTGTGTGTGTGTGTGTGTGTGTGTGTGTCAGTGGTGGGTTTCAAAAATTTTTGGAACCTCTTCTGTAGGTGTGGCCTGCTTTCTGGTGGAACCTCTTCTAAACAGTTCGGTAGATTTGACGAACCGGTTCTACCGAACTGGTGCGAACTGGTAGGAACCCACCTCTGGTCCAGATGACCTTAATGGCCCACTAAAAGAATGCAAATGACCAGCTGTCTCCAAGGAGTATAAATCCTTCCATTCCCCACCATCCAGTCAGAGCTGAAGAAGCTTTTTGGATGAGGAGCAAAATGTCTTCAAAGAAAAAGCAGAAAGTCCAGTTGCCCCTTGAAAAAAAGCACCTTTGGGATTCTGGCAAAACAAATGTGGTAATATTGAGTGCGGTCATATGATGCCTCACTTAATGACCATGCACACTGCTTAACAAATTTTCTAGTCCCAATTATGGTCGTAAAACTTATGTAAACCTTGTGGGGGGGAACTTATGATCCTTAAGTAGCTGATTTCCAAATTACTCTGCAAGTAGTTAGTTCAGACACACAGGATGTGTTCAAAAATGTCAAGGTGGTAAAAAGAACCCCATATACCTAAAAACCAGACAGAGCTTTAATCACAATCTTGTGGGTGCGATCTTAATATTTTTGACTGCACCCCGTAGTTCAGACTGGAGGTAAAATCCTTCTCACTTTCCCCAACAGCCTGCCAGCCTGGAAAAGTAGAGGTTGAATTGGTAAGAAAAAGAAAAGAGATGTAAATATTAGCCAGTGAATGAAAAAGTATTGTTGGCTCCAACCTTACTGCTTCCTGGTATGTATTCCCTGTTTTATCTTCAAGAAAACCCAATCCTTCCTAAGGCAACTGTGCAGCTCATTGTGCAGTGAACAGAAAGGCCTTTAGTAATAATCTAGGAATTCATACCCTCTGTTAAAACACTCTTGGTCTGGGACAGTGATGAGGAATTTTTTCGGCACCAAGTGCCCAAACCGGAATGCACATGTGCCAGAAACCTGAAAACCTAGACCCATGATGGTGAACCTATGACACACATGCCAGAGGTGGCCCACAGAGCCCTCTCTGTGGGCATATGCACCATTGCCAGATGTTCTTCTGGTTTCTGTCCAGCTGGTCTGCGCAGGCACTGGAGCCCTGGAAAATGGCATGAAAATGGCCTGGAAAACAGCCAAAAAACCAGGCATATGCACACCGGCCAGCTGGCCTTCGGGTTTCCGGCACATGCACGCGTGCCGGCCAGCTGCTCTTTGCCCATGCCGGAGCACCGGAAACCCGAAGATCAGCGGCAAGCGCGCACACGCCTTCTTTTTTACCATTTTGCGTGCCGTTTTCAGGCTGTTTTCCAGCACTCCAGCACCTGCGCAGACCAGCTGGCTAGAAACCAGAAGAGCAGCTGGCAACAGCGTATGTGCCCACAGAGAGGGCTCTGCGTGCCACCTCTGGCATGCGTGTCATAGGTTCACCATCACGTGTCTAGGAATTTAAGCCATAATAGTTGGACACACTCTGGGTTCTGGTTCACACAGCATGATCACCAGCAGGCCTGATAATCTATGGTTTAGGACAATGTGTTGATGAAAGAAATGTGCTTCTGGGTTCGGCTCCAAGTGGGGAAAAAGACACTGGAGACATGGAGGCTGCTTGGAAAGATGGTTTATTGGTGGACAGGACCACATGGCTTGAGCCCTGAACAGAAAAGGTGATCACATGCTTCAATGTTGGTGGAGAAGAAGGGAAGGGCTGAAGGAGGGGCTTGCTGGGCTTTTTATAACCTGTTCAGTCCCACCTCTCTGTTTCCTGCTTCTGTGTAAGAAATGTATTCTGATTGGTTGTCAGACTCCCTTGGGGCCATGCAGGGCTACTCTCTAGGCTGTGTTTTGAATCCAGGTATGGATGAGTTCTCAGATGCCATGTGGTCAGTTGAGTAAAGGGCCAATATTATCATGCTTTCCTGTAGCTGCTGGTGAAGTCTTTATTATGTAAAGTGGACTAGCTTGGCCGTCTTAATGGCCCATTAACAGTGGGGATGGGCAGGAAGCTACAGGCAACTATTCTGTCTTTTTAAACATGTTTCTTTCTTTTCACATCCAGAGAAATATTCTGCCTTTTCAATATTTCCTATTTCATTTTTCTGGGAGAGGGCTGGGTGATAACTTCCCACAGTGTGGTTGAGGTTTTTAAACTGAAGAAGGAATGGTTTCATATTGGTGAGGGACCAAAAGCTTCTAGTCTCACATTTCACTGAGCTGGAAATGCTGGGAATATGTTACTTAAACCCTAACATCTGGACAGCATTAATTTGGGAAAAACTTGTTTATGTACATGCTTACCTGAAATTCCAACTGCCTTTAATAAAGTTTTGACTATGTGGGTGAAAGTGTGTTAACTACAGCTAGTTCTTCGACAATTCTGGCGTATAATTGAAGGCTGCAGCCTGAGTTACAAACTCAATGATCTTGTGGTTCAAAGAATATTAATATGTTTCTTGTGATCTTGAAATGAAATTAATTATTCAAAAGAGTCCTTTGAAGTGTATTTCAACTACAGTGCATGTTTAGGAAGATTTGTGTGTGAACCTCTGTGTTGTAAAGATAATTATGAGGAAGATAGGTGGAAAATAGTAATATTTGCAGAGACTTTGACACCTATGATTTGGGCTTGTTCTATAGTTATTCCATTTTTGTTTAATATTCATGTTGTTGTTGAAAGGATTTGGGGAAGAAAAACACAGTTTAAAATATTAACAAAAGGTTGAGTTATGTACCCAAACCCTGGAGAAAATGGAATACTTTGCATTTTTCAAGGGTAGAATGTGGCTAAATAGAATTGCTTTGTTAAAAATCTATTTCCGATTTCATATCCTGGATTTAAATCATGTATTTATCCTCAGCCTTTGAACAGGCTCTTTATTCACATAAATGGAAGGATTGTTTAATACAATTCTGGGTGGTCAAGGCTTAATTTGTTTAAAAACGGATTGCTTTACTTTAATATCTTATACCATAAGTATAAGATGCAATGTGTTTCTTTTTTATTATTCTCTATTTGTGTCTCTATATGACTGACTGGGTATGTCTATGATTTGTTGCACCTAACCTCTCTCCTTTTCTTATATTATTTTGCACCCAATCTCTCTCCTTTTCTTATATTATTATACATAATTTAAAAACTCTTAAGCTAAATAGCATATATGTTTTCTCATTCCCTGCTGCGCTACAAAGATCTCCTGGGTAAATATATCTACAGTTGTAACTAATAGCACACTTATTCCTCAATCTCTCTATGAAGGATGGCATTTTTATAGGCTAATAGCCAAATCTACCCAGGAGGGAATATAAAACAAAACAGAGGAAAAATTGACTTGCTGCTTGAAGTCTTTGCTCTGTATTGTATAACTCAGTAAAAATGTCTTCGCTCAGAGTGCGGTAGATTAAAGTAATATTTCCTACCTGCTTTTTTCTCTCTTTACAACAACCACTGCACTAATTAATCTCCCGAGCTGTTTAGAACTGGTAAAAGACTTGCGGTTGTTAAGAAGAGGCTGAACCTCCTTCGCTGTCAGTTGTGAGTGTGTATGTGTTTCCAGTTGCCACCCACCCACACGGACTGAAAAATAAACCTTCTCAGGCTTGTCCATTCACTTTATTCAGCAATTGATACTGGGGATTATAGGCATTGAAGTGCAACCCATCCGAGGAAGAGGCTCATAACAATCCTGACTTTGGTAACAGTACAATAGCAATACAAATATTAAGTGTCTTAGCGGGAGGGGCAGGAACCACATTCTCCTTCCCAAGGTGCTTTCCTCCCCCAAGAGACAACTGGACTTTGTTTTTCCTTGAAAATGTTTCACTTCTCATTCAAGAAGCTTCTTCAGTTCAGAACTTCTTGGATGAGAAAGGTCTTCAAGGAAAAACAAGGAAAGTCCAGTTGTCTCTTTGAATGGTCACTGAATGAACTGTTGAAGTGAAAGACTACCTTTATGTGGTTTAAATAAATGACATGATAGCAGATGATTAGGGGACTGGAGGTTTAAACATACAATGAACGGTTGCAGGAACTGGGCATGGCTAGTCTAGTGAAAAGAAGGACCAGGGGAAGCATGATAGCAGCCTTCCAATAGGTGAGGGGCTGCCACAGAGAGGAGGAGGGGGTCAAGCTATTTTCCAAAGCACCTGAAGGCCAGACAAGGAATAATGGATGGAAATTCAACCTAGAAATAAGGATGAACTTGCTGACAGTGAGAACAATCAACCAATGGAACAGAAGTTGCCTTCGGAAGTTGTGGGAGATTCATTGCTGGGGGCTTTCGAGAAGAGATTGGACTGCCATTTGTTAGAAATGGTGTAGTCTCGTGCTTGAGTGGGAGGTTGGTCTAAATCAGTGTTTCTCAACCTTGGCAACTTGAAGATGTCCGGACTTCAACTCCCAGAATTCCCCAGCCAGCGAATGCTGGCTGGGGAATTCTGGGAGTTGAAGTCCGGACATCTTCAAATTGCCAAGGTTGAGAAACACTGGTCTAAATGACTACAAGGCCCCTTCCAACTCTGTTAATCTGATATCTTGGGGGGGGGGGGGGGACGTTTGGAACAACCATGACCTGGATGACTCAGAATCTCCATAGACATGTTCTCTGTCCTCAGCAGCAAACAGCCAAGAATTAAGCAGGCGCTTTACTAGAGAACAGCGACATACCTTTTATCGCTGCAACAACAACTTTCTTAAGGACAATAATAATACAGTCATCATAATAAATTACAGTCCCACAAACCACATGTCGCGTTTCAGTGGCTCAGTGAGATTATCGGTCCTCTTTATAAAACAGCACATATATCTTAATTAATTCCCCATACCTGCACCCACAGGTGCCTAAGATCACACGGCTCTATTTGTGTTCTTTTTTTCTTTTTTTTTTGGTGTGTGGCTGTTTCATTTGTTTCCCCCCCCCCCTCACGGTTCTGCAGAAGTGCAGAAAAAAACAATTACTGCCAACCTGCCTTCCATTGTGGACCTGTACACTGCACAAGTCAAAAAGAGGCTTTGAAAATATTTACAGATCCATCGCAACCTGGACATAAATTGTTTCAACTCCTACCCTCAAAACGACACTACAGAGCATTGCATATCAAGACAACTAGACACAAGAACATTTTCTGAATGCCATCACTCTCCGAGTTCCATCTGCCGGTCAATGTTGACTGGCAACCACGTGGAGGAGGGCCTTCTCGGTGGCAGCTCCGACCCTATGGAACGATCTCCCCGTGGAGATTCGTACCCTCACCACCCTCCAGACCTTCCGCACAGCCCTTAATATCTGGCTTTCCCGTCAGGCCTGGGGCTAAAAACTATAACCCACCCGAATAGTATGAATGTTGTGCTTTTAATGATGTACTGTCTTATGTGTTAATTGTTTGTTTTCCCTCCCCTTCGAGTTGTAAGCCGCCCTGAGTCCCCCCAGGGAAAAGGGCGGCATATAAATAAACTACTCAGACTCAGACTCAGACTAAAGAAATAATTCCCTCAACACTGTCAAACTATTTACGAAGTCTGCATTACTATTACTATTAGTCTTCTCATCGTTCCTATCATCCATCTTCTCCCACTTATGAGTGCAGGACTGTAACTTTGTTGCTTATATCCTAAAGATTTGTATTGATATGGATCGTTTCCTGATTGCTTATTTGTACCCTATGACTATCCTTAAGTGTTGTACCTTATGATTCTTGCTGAATGGATCTTGTCTTTTGCCCTATCTTGTCTGAGAGCGTATGCACCAAAGATAAATTTACGGCAGGACTGTAACTTTGCTGCTTGTATCCTTACAGTTTATATTGATTGTTTCCTAGTATGATTTGATTGCTTATTTGTATCCCATGACTATGATTAAGTGTTGTACTTTATGATTCTTGACGAATGGATCTTGTCTTTTTATGTACACTGAGAGCAAAGGCATCAAAGACAAATTCCTTTTGTGTCCATTCAATCACCCTTGGCCAAGAAAGAATTCCATTCTATTTTATTCTGAGGAAATAAATACAGGAAAAAGAAAAAGCCGTTTTTTAAGCCGCCGCCCACCTCCTGGTCGGCAGCCAAGCCAGCCACGCGCCCTTCTGCACCAGCCTCTCATCTCGCCGGACCTCACCTGTCCGCACCCCCCTCCAGGGAAAGGGCGTGGCCTCCCCAGCCCCTTCCCGCCGGACTACAAGTCCCGTCATGCCGCGCGCCGGCCGGCCTCCTCACTCTCTTTCTCTCTCCCCCTCGCTCGCTCTCTCTCTCGCAGGAGCCGGGGCTTCCGGCAGCGAGGACCTTGAGCCTCAGAGGGACTGTGCGCGGCGGCGGCAGTAGCGGCGGTCTCGGGAAACGCGGGAGACGGAAGGAGGCGAGGCCGAGCCGTGCGCCCTCCGGGAGTAGCCCAGGTGAGCCGGCTGCTCTCCGCCTTCTCAGGTGCGTGGACGAGTTCGGTCCGGGCTGACTCCAAACTCGCCCCTCCCAAGAGGGGAGGGGTGCTGCGGAGACCCCCTCCTCCATTTGGCTGGGCGAGGGTCCCCCCCTGCCCTGGCTTCCATTTCT
The DNA here is from genome assembly GCF_009769535.1 of Thamnophis elegans. Lineage (NCBI taxonomy): Eukaryota > Metazoa > Chordata > Lepidosauria > Squamata > Natricidae > Thamnophis > Thamnophis elegans. The sequence goes on along the minus strand of NC_045552.1, from coordinate 16,782,428 downwards.
GCGATCCCCTCCCCGTCTGTCCCTGCTTTCCTCCTCCTGCCTTCTTTCTACCAATTCTCCAGCCTCCCTTGAATTCCTCCGATCGCCCCTTCCTCATTCCATTCTTTTGGAAGCTTCTCCGCCTTCTCCTATCTAGTCCTCCCCTCCCACTTTTGTCCCCCCTCCCAGGGACTTTATCAGCAGTTGATGGGCAGGAAGGGACCGATTCTTGCGACTGTGACTGATGGGTTCTGTAGTGCGAGGCAGCTAGAAAGCGTGGGGTGTATCTGTCTCTCTGTGTTTGTGTGTTTGTGTAGGATTTGTAGTCCGTGTGGGAAATGTAATCCAAGGCATCCAGAAAGTGGTATGTATATGGGGAGGGGGGATGAATTGTAGCACAAAGAATTCAGAAAGTTATGTGTGTGTGTGTGTGTGTATTAGGAAGGAAGGTAATGTAGTCTAAGGCATCCAGAAAGTGGAGTGTGGGAACTGTAGTTCAAGGTGTTGGGACAAGTAGTATCTGTATGTGGGGAGGGGGTGGGTGGGAAGAGTCTTCTGCAGGGGATTTCTCCTTTGACTTCATAATTGTTCTTTGTGATTCATTGCCACAAGATGGAGTAATGGTCACCCCTTTGGATGGTTGGCAAAGAAGGATCTGCATAGATAGGGGAGGATTATGCCACCAGCAGTGGCACTGAGTCCCAGGGTTTGCATGCTATTTGCACACTCCTTTCTCAAGAGTGCATGCTAACATACCTGCTGGTCAGTAGGGGAAGCAAAGGAAAGAGTCCCTCCCCCTCTCCCCCACCACACCTGGACTGCCAGGAGGAACCAAAATGTTACACTTCAAAGGCCTATGGCCTAATCCAGTCATCTCTCTATTGCCTCGCTCATGCCTTCTAGGCATGTATATCTAAAGATTAAGTTTCTGTATCTCTCCCCCTCCCACTTCTGAGTCAATGCTGCACCACCTTTTTGTTTAAGCAGCACAACATTGAATAATAGCAGTTGTTGGGAAATTATTAAACATATCAAGGTATTTTTAAATTGTGTAAGACATGGCTTGAGGGGAAGTTGCACATTGGTTTTCAAATATCTGCACTGTATTGAATATACAGATTATATTTTTAAAAGTTTTTGAAAGGAATAGCCTAAGACGGAAAAATTTGGGGTATGCTAGAAATAAGCCCATGGCATGCCTCTGTGCTATGTCATTGAAAACTATTGTACTAAACGAGCTATTAAATGAGGCAAAAATTCTAAATTCCTAAAAAGGTGATCACTTACCTGGATTCTTTAAAGAGGAATTTCTAGGGACATCTGTTATTACTTTTTAAAATTCTTGCAAGATTTGTCAGTACAACCTTTGAACACACATCCTTGTTGTTATCAGGGTCTCCCTCTTTACCTTTATTGCTCTATTCCTGCTCGTTTTTCTTCCCTTGTGAATATCGAAGGTTGTGAATGCAAGGGTGTTGTGGTTGGCCGCAGCACAGAATTAGACGCCCTTGTGGTTCCTGCCTCCTTGTGCTGCAGGGGAAAGTGCCTGAACTGTTGGGATGAATGAAAACTTCCTTTCAGGACAGTCCGCATTAAATCTTCCCATCCCAAATCCTTCAATGATTTCCAAACCTTGCCAAAATATGAGAGGGGACCTAGAGGAGAGCTAATCTTTATCGTTTTACCTTTGATCACTTTGTGGAAAAAGGACAATAATGAGTTTTGAGAAAATGATAAAACATGCATGATAACTAGGTCAAATGAATGAAACCTCCTGCTGCCTGTGCGCTGAAAACCAAGAATGAAAATAATTATAGTGATTAGGCAGAAGTAAGTGTAGCTTTCTGTAGATTAGTTTTTTCTACCTTCTGTCTATCTTAAATTGTAGCTGTTATCCCCCCGTATTGATAAGATGCTGATGGTTTTTTTTCAGTTGCCCGTTTTGGAAAATTTGTTATAGGTTGTATTAGAAAGATAGACAAGAGGAATAAGGTAAAGGTTCCCCTCGCATTATATGTGCTAGTCGTTCCAGGCTCTAGGGGGTGGTGCTCATCTCCGTTTCAAAGCCGAAGAGCCAGTGCTGTCTGAAGATGTCTCCGTGGTCATGTGGCCGGCATGACTAAATGCCAAAGGAGCATAGAATGCTGTTACCTTCCCACCAAAGGTGTTTCCTATTTTTCTACTTGCATTTTTATGTGCTTTTGAACTGCTAGGTTGGCAGAAGCTGGAAGAAGTAACAGGAGGTCACTCTGTTATGTGGTACTAGGGGTTTGAACTGCCAACCTTTTTGATCGACAAGCTGAGCGTCTTATCCCCTGAGCCACTGCATCTCTTGGAATAGAGAAGAAATGTGGATTGTCACACAGAATCTAGTACGTTGTGATTATATCTTTTCATAGTTTCAGATTAGTAGCCTTTGATTACTCAGATTTTCCATTTAAGCTAGATAAATAAATAGACAAATTCAAATCTGGAAAGCCAGTTTGGTGGTGTGGTTAAGGCATCAGGCTTGAAACCAGGAGATTGTGAGTTCTAGTCCTGCCTAAGGCATAAAGCCAGCTGGTTATCTTGGGCCAGTCACTTTCTCTCCATGCTATGAAGGAGACAATGGCAACCCACTTTTAAAAGCCTTGCCAAAAAACTAGGGACTTGTCCAGGCAGCCTCTGAGAATCAGAAATGATTGAATGGAAGGGGGGAAATCTGTACTTTAATTGATAAAAGCAAAGAGTATTTATTGTGGTAAACAGAATTGTATGTTTGTCATAGTTCTTGTCTTAGTATTCATTTGAACTTATGTCATTTATGTGAAGTTCTAGTGGGATAGCTAAGCAAAGTGTGGCATAAGCAAAGTGAATTAAAGTATTGTGGCGTAAACTTATGCTAATTCATTGTTTTTAAAGCACAGGAAAGATGGGTTGCATGAAAGTTTCAATGGATATTTGAAACGGTGAACTGTTCTTCAATAAGTGCGAAATAAATAAGTGAAATTGATGTAAAGCCACGCAGGGATACATTTAAATATTAGAAATTTGGCAAGGCAATACAATTCAATGTACGTAGAAATAAAGTTTTCATTTGTAAGAGGAAGGATTTTTTTAAAGGTCTGCAGCATAATATAATGAATGCTGAATAAGCAAATCTGTGGGATATATAGACACCCCCCCTATTTAAAAAAAAATGGTTGTAAAAGTTAACATTAAAAATACTGAAAGTTGTATACGTCTATTGAAAATATATATGCACTTGAATAATATTTACATTAGATAAGTATATGCAGAATTGCTAACTATTAACTCTGGTAACATCCTGTTGGTTTTAGTTAGTGTGAAAGAGAGCGTAGGTGTAACACTCCAGTTGAAATTGGTGGCACTTCACTTCACCAAATTGTGACCTCTAATGGATGCAGGTCTGTGTTGAATGTGACAACAGTCTGTAAGACCAATTCCCTTTTCTGATGCAAAGAAAAAAAAAGTAAATATATTCCGGGATTGTAGCAGCCACATAGTGTGAAGAACTTGCTTTTCTAATGTTTATTTTTAACTGTTAGTCACAGTCACTGATTAGAGAGTCCCTTCTGATAAGGGTGGTTGCTTTGTACTGTTTTTTGGGGCTGGGTGTAATGATGTCACAAATGCTTTTAAGCAGTGGACTTAAGCAAAAAAAAAAAAAATTCACTTCCCCAAAACTTGTTGCTATATTTTGAAAAACTACTAAAAGACCTCATGTCATTTATGACAAGAGGCCTCCCTAAGTAATAAGATGTTTATATATGAACTAGGGATGCCGTGGCTCAGTAGCTAAGACACCAAGCTTGTTGATTAGAAAGGTTGGCAGTTTGGAGGTTCGAATCCCTAGCGCTGTGTAACGGAGTGAGCTCTCGTTACTTGTCCAAGCTTCTGCAGTTGGAAAGCATGTAAAAATGCAAGTAGAAAAATAAGGACCACCTTTGGTGGGAAGGTAACAGTGTTCTGTGCATCTTCGGCGTTTAGTCATGCTGGCCACATGACCATGGAGACGTCTTTGGCTCTTTGTCTTTGAAACAGAGATGACCATCACCCCCTAGAGTTGGGAACAGCTGGCACATATGTATGAGGGGAACCTTTACCTTATGTGAAGTTGTATTTTATGGCATTGCAATAAGATGAAAGGGAATGGATAGCCGCGGTAACAATTTTGTGAGTGAACGATCTCCTATGGTAGTCATTTTGTGAATGCACCCATTGAAAATTTCAAATGCATCTCTGGTCCCCAAAAGTTGCCTACTTTGGTTTAGGTGTTCTGCAGGTATGAATTTTATGTTGACTTCAGTCTAGTTGGGAGGTCTAACTAAAGCTTCGCCCTGTGGCCACGCTAAAACTTTATTGACAAAATGACCTTTGCATTGATGTCTCTGTTTGCTAACGACTGTTAGCACTTCTCAGTTGTGATTGAAAACAGCTCTCTCTTTCTCCCTTTCTTCCTCCCTCCCTCAAGAGCATTTTATACTGATGTTAGCCCGATTGTGTACCAGAACATGTGAAGTGCTTTAAACCAGGGATAGGCGGTGTGGCTATTGTTATCCGGGAGTCTTTGTTACCTCGTAGGGTCCCTGCTCCTGAGCTTGTCGGGTGTGAGTGCCTGCTGATAAAGTTGGACCTCAAGGGTCAAGTGGGTTTGCTGCTAACGTACCTGCCTCCCAACTGCGTTGCAGCATCCCTCCCCTCGCTCCTCGAGTCAGTAGCCGAGCTGGCAGTTGAGTTCCCCAGGCTTATAGTTCTGGGGGACTTCAATTTGCCATCGCTCGGTGAACGCTCTGATGGGGCGCAGGAGTTCATGGCTTCCATGACAGCCATGGGCTTGACCCAGGTAATTTGGGGCCCAACCCATGCAGCGGGTCACATGCTCGACCTCGTATTCCTCTCGGAGCAGTGGATGTGTGATCTTGGTCTGAGGGGTAATGAGATCATACCCCTTTCGTGGTCAGACCACTGCCTACTGAGGCTTGACTTCCGGAGGCCAAACCCCCACCGTAGGGAGGAGGAACCGACCAGGTGGTTCCGCCCCAGGCGACTTATGGACCCGTTGAGGTTCCAGACGGAACTTGGGGTTATTCCTGATACTCTCGCCCACAGTTCGGCGGAGACTCTGGTTGCCGCCTGGCATTCGGCGGCGTCGGAGTCTCTTGATCGGATTGCGCCACTACGGCCCCTCCGGGTCAGTGGATCCCGGAGGCCTCCTTGGTTCACCGAGGAGCTCCGGGAGAAGAAACGCTGGAGGAGATGCCTAGAGCACCTGTGGAGGTCCGATAAGTCCGAGGCGAACCGAGCACTTCTGACCACCTGCACCAAGGACTACGTTAGGGCGTTAAGAACTGCCAAAAGATCTTACATCTCTGCCTTGGTCGCGTCCGCCGAGTCACGCCCAGCCGCCCTGTTTAGGATAACCCGCTCCCTCCTTAATAGGAGGGATGCGGGAGACCCCTTGCAGGGTAGGGCTGAGGACTATGCTCAATTCTTGGCGGACAAAATAGCTCGGTTTCGATCGGACTTGGACTCTACCGCAGTAGATCCAGCCGAGACACAGGAGGACTACTTGGCAAATCACCTCTGGGTTGAGTTCCAGGATGTTGCCTCTGGGGATGTGGACAAGGCCATTCGAGCTGTAAGTGCCTCCACCTGCATTCTGGACCCGTGTCCCTCCTGGCTGGTTGCCAACAGCAGGGAGGTGACACATGGCTGGATCCAGGCGGTCGTGACCGCCTCCCTTCGGGAGGGGCACTTCCCCGCCGTACTTAAAACGGCGGTGGTGAGACCCCTCCTGAAGAAACCATCCTTGGATCCAGCCATTTTAAACAACTTTCGTCCTGTCTCCAACCTCCCCTTTATCGGGAAGGTTGTTGAGAAGGTGGTGGCCTTCCAGCTTCAACGGGCCTTGGAGGAAGCTAGTTATCTTGACCCCTTCCAGTCTGGCTTCAGACCTGGTTACAGCACAGAAACCGCTTTGGTCGCATTGACCGATGATCTCTGGAGGGCCAGAGATGGAGGCTATGCGTCCATCCTGGTTCTCCTTGACCTCTCAGCGGCTTTCGATACCATCGACCATGGTATCCTTCTGCGACGACTGCGGGAGGTGGGAGTGGGAGGCACTGTTCTGCAGTGGTTCTCCTCCTACCTCTTGGACAGGTCGCAGTCGGTGTTGGTCGGGGGGCAGAGATCGTCCCTGAGGCCCCTAACATGTGGGGTGCCCCAGGGTTCGGTCTTATCCCCCCTACTATTTAACATATACATGAAACCGCTGGGCGAGATCATTCGGAGGCACGGGATAAAATACCACCAATATGCGGACGATACGCAACTGTATCTGTCCGCCCCGTGCCAACTCAATGAAGCGGTGGACGTGATGAACCAGGGTCTTGAGGCCGTTAAGAACTGGATGAGCGCTAACAAACTGGTACTCAACCCGGACAAGACCGAGTGGCTGTTGTGTTTCCCTCCCAACAATTTGGCTAATGTACCAACACTTAGGCTGGGGGGTCAAATTTTATACCCCTCAGATAGGGTCCGCAACTTAGGAGTCCTCCTGGACCCACAGCTGACTTTTGATTACCAGCTGTCAGCTGTGACCAGGGGGGCATTTGCCCAGGTTCGCCTGGTCCGCCAGTTGCGGCCCTACCTAGATCGGGAGGCTCTCGCAACAGTCACTCGAGCCCTTGTGATCTCTAGGCTGGAATACTGCAATGGGCTCTACATGGGGTTGCCCTTGAAGTGCATCCGGCGACTACAGTTAATCCAGAATGCAGCCGCGCGAGTGATAGTGGGCGCACCGCGGTTCGCCCACGTTACACCCATCCTCCGCGAGCTGCACTGGCTACCTGTCGGTCTCCGGGTGCGCTTCAGGGTACTGATGACCACCTTTAACGCACTCCATGGTAGTGGATCTGGGTACTTGAGAGACCGCCTCCTGCCGATTACCTCCCTTCGACCAACTAGATCGCACAGACTGGGCCTCCTCTGAATTCCATCTGCCAGTCAATGTCGACTGGCGACTACACGGAGGAGAGCCTTTTCTGTTGCAGCTCCGACCCTGTGGAACGATCTCCCCGTTGAGATTCGTACCCTCACCACCATCCAGACCTTCCGCGCAGCCCTCAAGATCTGGCTCTCCCAGCAGGCCTGGGGATAGGTTTCCAAGTTACCCGCCCGAGTGTTGATTGCTGAACGAAAGTTGTGTTTTATTTTTTTTTTCTTTGTTCACATTTTGTTTTGTCTTTTGATACTGCACCCCCTTCCCTTGTGATTGTAAGCCGCCCTGAGTCCCCTCAGGGAAAAGGGCGGCCTATAAATCTTAATAAATGATAAAAAAAAAATGAGGCAGTGTTCACATAGATAGCAAAGCTAAGATTTCACATTGATTGATTGATTGATTGATATGTATATGGCCACTCAAGTACTCTGAATGGCTATTCATGTTCATAGAATGGAAGTGCGTGGGAGCAATCTATTTTGTAGCTAGAGATTCCATTTCTGTGTTATTTAAAAAAAATCCATGCCAAGAAGTGTGGGGAATGCAGGTGTGACACAGGGTTTGAATAAGATGCCCATAGTTAGGCTGGTTTTATGGAGTTTGTTCTGGTTTTTTAATACGAAATAGGTGTATTGAACCTAGTTGAGATTTAATACTTTTATCTCGACTTTCCTTCAGGAAGACAATATATCAGTGGTGGGATTCAAATTTTTTACTACTGGTTCTGGGGTGTGGTGTGGCTTGGTGGGTGTGACAGAGAACGGATACTGCAAAATCCCCATTCCCTCCCCACCCCACTAACCTGCTTTCCAGCTGCGTTCTCCTGTGCAGGGCAACAAAAGAAGACCCAGCCAATCAGGTGATCATGTGGCTGGCGTAACTAAATGCCAAAGGCGCACGGAGCGCTGTTCCCTTTCCACCAAAGGTCCCTATTTTTCTACTTGCATTTTTACATGCTTTCGAACTGCTAGGTTGGCAGAAGCTGGGACAAGTAACGGGAGCTCACTCTGTTACGCGGCACTACGGATTCGAACCGCTGTACCTCTGATCGACAAGCTCAGCGTCTTAGCCACTGAGCCACTGTGTCCCTAATAGACCCGTATTGTAGTTGATGCTTAACTATAGAAACTCACTGGGTAACTTTGAATCTTTCTCCCTCCCTCTCTTCCCCTCTCTCTGTTCACCCTACATTACAAGGCTTTTATTTTGTGCCTTCCAGCAACTGCCTGCATAAATCCCAGTTTTGCAATTTGATTGGCAAGATTTTTTTGAAATGGTTTGGCATTGCCTTTTTCCTACAACTGAGATGAATGGCATTATTAGCACTTACAGTCTTACATTTGAGGCCTTTGGTGCTGGAGAAGACTCCTGTGAGTCCCTTGGACTGCAAGGCCATCAAACTCGTCAGTCCTAGAGGAGATCAACCCTGACTGCTCTTTAGAAGGCCAGATCCTGAAGATGAGACTCGATTTCTTCGGCCACCTAAGGAGAAGGAAGGACTTACTGGAGAAGAGCCTCATGCTGGGAAAGATTGAGGGCAAAAGAAGAAGGGGACGACAGAGAATGAAATGGATGGATGGAGTCACAGTTGGCTTGAGCTTAAATGGACTCCAGAGGATGGTTGAGGACAGGAAGGCTTGGAGGAACGTTGTCAATGGGGTCACGATGGGTGAGACATAACTTTGCAACCATCACCAACACCAACACAGTCTTCTAGTTTTTAGCCTGGTGCCCTAGCTACTACACTAAACTGGCTCTATTGGAAAACTAGGAGGGAGCAATATACTTATGCATCACTTGACTCCAGTTATAAGAAAGCAAGCAAGTAAACGAACAGGTTTATTTATAATAGCTCTGTTTATTGCCAACTTACGTCCGGACAACTTTCACTCATTGTTTTGGATAGGAAAGATTGGAATGATCATACTAATTTCCCACAATTCCCCTGATGTAACATTGTTCTGGAGTTTGTGGGAAAATGGTCTCCTGCTGCCTGGGGCTAATTGCAATCCTGCCATTACAACTGAAAGCCTTTTAAAAAGGAGTTCTTCAGACAGCTGTGTTGTTGACAGCCTGGGCTTATACAGTTACAGACACTGCTAAAGCCAGTGGCCCCTGTGGACCTCCATTGGTTTATTCATGCAATTCAGTGGATGTGATGTCGTTGCCTGACTTTTTCTTATGCGATGCCAAGAATGCACTTATGCAAAACGCTGTTTTATCCTTGTGTCAGGGGTATGCAAATTGCAAAGTAGAATTTGCAGTTGCATAACTAAAACTGAGCTGTCATCAAGAGCTGTTCTCAAGAGGAGGCAAGGCAGGATGATCCAACAGTGGAAGTTTAGCTATGAAAGAAATCTTAACATCTTGACTGATTTGCCAACGTTGGTAAAAAAAAACCAAAAACCTCATGCACAGAGACACACTGTCACCTGAGAGCCAAGTGGCACTGTAATGCATTTCATAAATAAAATATAGAATAGGGAATTAGTGCAAATCAAATTACGAACCTTTATGCCAATAAATAAGCCGCCTGGGAAACCAAGCCATTAAAAAGTGAAATAATATTTTGGACATGTGATGCAACACCCAGAAAAATACGGCATCCTTCACTTAATCCTCCAGGGAAAAATTGAAGCTAAATGAGGTCCAGGCAGAAGAAGAACATCATGGCTTCAAAATCTAAGGAAGTTAGATTTTGGACAAAACTCACCAGCAGTTTGTCATGCGGCTGTTGACAAAAATGGGATTGCCAACATGATCGCCAACCTCCAATGATGGATATGGCACAAGAAGACGACAAATTGTGCTACTGCCTGGCCCGGTTGCCAATTTCTTTGCCTTGCTTGACTCTGCTGGGCATGGTATCCTACCAAGTGGCCAGCAGTTTGAGGGTAAGAAAAATTGTAGTAGTAAGTCATGGAAAGAATTCAGGGAATCAGCCATCCCTGCTCCTATCCAAACATGGACTGGATTCAGAACTACCCTTAGCTAAAACTGTAGCCCAGTCAAGACTTTTGGCTGAAGCCCAACTCCTGATGACTTCATGGGCATATCTACCTGGTTTTCTTGGCAGTTATTCACAAGTAGCTTGTTATTCCTTCCTGGTCCTGGGATATTATTTCTGCCTTCACAGCGTAGTTTATATGCATTGTTAATCTTTACTTAAAATCTCCTTTGGATCAAGGTTCTTGGTTTCATGGACACTTCCTGTAGTTTCAGTTTATATGGCAAGACTTAAAAAGTGGTTTGACATTTTCCCTCTTCAGGGATTTTTTTTAAACAATCCAATGTATCTTAGCTTGTTTGGTGATCTCCCAGCCAATATTAATCAAACCTAATCCTTTTTAGCTTTTAAGCTCAGATAACTGAACCCATTTTCTGGATTCACATCGCACATTGAATCATATCCCAGTCAAATGGTGGATCCACAAACAAAAAAATTAAGTATACTTAGCATGTTGTCCAAATGCCAATGTTAACTGGCCAGGTTAAGGATGCTGTGTGAACCCAGCCTAAGGTGATAATGAGAATTCTGAAGATAGAAAAAAAGTTGACTGTTACCTCTTCTGATCCCTCCTCTCTTCTCTTATTTATTTAAGTCTAAATTGTGATCTTGTGTTAATTTGCTGCTGAAATTGGACGTGGCTAGTGCAAAATTGCAAACTTGAAAACTTGAAATACCTGTGTTCATTTTTAGCCCTAATTGTAACATGTGTGGAGTTCATACAGTTTGAACCTGGCTGTAGATTGGAGGAGCTTGGGTAAAAATTAATCAAATGGGCAAAAATTACATTCACAGCCTGAGCGCCATTGTTAGGGAGCCGTTCCAGCTATCTATTATTGCATTATTATTTCTGGTTGGAAATAATTAGAAAGCACTAACGTTAAGGCATATCTTTCATCTCCTCCTTGATGTCTGCGACTAGTGATAGCACTGCAGCTTCTTAGAGAAAGGCTTCCTGTCAAACCTGAGATTTGTAATTATTTATTTTAATTTTTATTCCACCTTTTCCCCAAACGATAACCCTGCGAGTTGGATTGGACTGAGAGGGAGGGATTGGTTCAAAGTTACCCATTCGTCTTTCATGCCTAAGGTGGGACTAGAACTCACAACCTTCTTGACGATTGGCCTAAAGTCACCTGGCTGGCTTTCATCCCTAAAGTGGAACTAAAATTTATCGCCTCCTGATGATTGGCCCAGTCAACAACTGCCTTTCAGGCCTTAGGTGGAACTAGAACGCAAAGCGTTTGAGTTTCCTCTTCAGGATCTGGCCTTCTAATGAGCAGTCAGGGTTGATCTCCTCTAGGACTGACCCGTTTGATCGCCTTGCAGCCCAAGGGACTCGCAGGAGTCTTCTCCGGCACCCGAGTTCAAAGGCCTCCATTCTTTGGCGCTCAGCCTTCCTTATGATCTTATGACCTTGACTATACGCACTTTTATTGGCAGGGGGATGTCTCTGCTTTTTAGTAGGCTGTCTAGATTTGCCATAGCTTTCCTCCCCAGGAGCAAGCATCTTTTAATTCCTTGGCTGTAGTCCCCATTTGCGGTGATCTTGGAGCGCAAGAAAATAAAATCTCTCACTGCCTCCATTTCTTTTCCATCTATTTGCCAGGAATTGAGAGGGCCGGATGGATCTTAGTTTTCTTAATGTTGAGTTTCAAGCCAACTTTTGCACTCTCCTTCTTCACCCGCATCAAGAGGCTCTTTAGTTCCTCTTCACTTTCTGCCATTAGAGAGCTGTCATCTGCATATCTGAGATTGTTGATAGTTCTCCCGGCAATCTTAATTCCAACGTTTGATTCAACTAGCCCTGCCTTTCTCATGATGTTCCTTTCTCATGATATTAGGCTATGGAAATGACAAAAAATGGCCTTTAAGCTTGATCCATTCTCTTTTTGTGATGCAAGCGTGGAAAACGTTTTGTTTCACATGCCGTAGCCAGCAAAATTTGCATAGAAAGTTGAGAAAAAGTTAAAAAGCATCCGCTTCCAAAGCACAGGAGTGTTGGCATGTGAGCAACTCTTAGCATACAATATCAGCCCGCATGAATGAACAAGTTTCACCTACTACTCAATCTTCAGTATCTTGAACTTTGCTCATCTTGTTTACTGGCCTTGACACTAAGGTTTTAAACCACAATGGGCAGCCAGTATGACAGATAGTAAGGAAGAACATTCTCCAGTTGTGGCATTTTTGAATGACCCTGATGCATTACTCCTAGTCAGTTGGCTTGAAGATGCGAGAAGGATCTCTTGTCAAGGAAACATTATGCCATAAATCAGGGGTCACCAACTGTTTGAACCTCAGGAACCACTAAACTCATAATTTTAGAACACACGGACCACTAATATGATCTGTCTAATGACTGGCTGGGTGGGCGTTGCTAGGTGGTCATGTGACTGGATGGGCATGGCCAACTCGATGTCACTCACGTTGAGGGATGTCTCGCCAGCTTCTACTTACCCCTCCCCTCCTAGCCACTCCTTGCCTCCCATCCAGGCTCCGTAGGGCAATAGATTTAGTACAATATAAAAAAATGCAAATAATTTTTCTGCAGACCCCTCAAAATTTTCTCACTGAGCACCAGTTGGTGACCACTGCCGTAAAGCTTGGCTGACTAGGGAATTCTGGAAGTTGAAGTCCACACACCTCCAGGTTGCCAAGGTTGAGAAACAGTGCAGTAAAGTGACGGTTCCTATCAGGATCATTCTTCTATGAAAAACCTACATCAATTGCATTTACATCAGGGGTAGTCAACCTTTTTATACCTACCGCCCACTTTTATATGTCTGTTAGTAGTAAAAAAAAAATAACCGCCCACCGGTTCCACAGTAATGGTGATTTATAAAGTAGGGAAGCCAATTAAATTTAAAAAAAGGAAAGTGCTTCAGTATCAGACAAAACCCCTACCGCCAACCATGAAATTTGGAATACCCACAAGTGGGCGGTAGGGACCAGGTTGACTACCACTGATTTACATGAAAGTGCCAGATCGGTGGTAATAGTGCCTGGCACGAGCAGGGGAAGCCAAGTCAGAGTAGATCACAGCAAGCAGAGGTCCATATCTTGGGCCAGTTCAAAGTGTGGATGTTCATTTGTAAAATCCTAAACGGCTTGGGATCAAGTCAAAGCACATTTTGTTTTCCCTACCTAAATGTTAAGCTCCTCTCCAGAGGCCAGAATAAAGTGCTGGATACTAGCACTCTGGAACTGAGCCGGAGTATCAAACTCAAGGGCCGCGGGCCGGATTCGGCCCGTGGAGTGCTTAAATCTGCCCCCTGGGCCGCCCTGGCAATAGCAAAGGATTGGCCCGCAGTGCCTCGGCCAGTGAAAACAGAGCTCCGTTTCCACTGGTAGAGGGTTGCAGGAGGCTGTCCCAGAGGTGGAATTCAGCAGGTTCTGACCAGTTCTGGAGAACCGGTAGCGGAAATTTTGAGTAGCTCGGAGAACCGGTAAATACCCCCTCTGGCTGGCCCCGCCCACATCTATTCTCTGCCTCCAGAGTCACAGCTGATCGGGAGGAAATGGGGATTTTGCAGTATCCTTCCCCTGCCATACCCACCAAGCCACTCCAACAGATCCAGTAGTAAAAAAATGTGAATCCCACCACTGGACTGTCCCAGCTGAAAATGGAGATCAGGAGCCCGTTTTCGCTGGCAGAGCACTTGGGCCAGCATTGGTGCCCCTGGCATGAGTGATGACGAGCTAGTCATGCCCCCTAGCCACTCCCCCCAGACCCCCACGAGGTCAAGCCTGATGCAGCCCACAATGAAATCAAGTTTGACACCCCTTTTGCAGAGGGATTTGTCTTGTGAATACCTTCCTCATCACATAGTACAAAGAATGGCTTTATGGTCCGGTTTGATCCCCTGTGTTGTTGTTTTTCTTTAAATACTTCAGTTAACCTTTAAAAGGAAATAACTTAGTCCTTTTTTTTAAGAGTTAACACACAGAACCTTCTTTTAGCATGTCTATGAAAGCTTGGTAAATAAAATAGAAATGCCTCTTCTCTTTGGGCTGGTGAAGCTATTGCCTTATTGAGAAACTAAGCAGGCACGGACCGAATGGGAGAAGTGAATATTTCCCATTTTTTCCTGTCTTGCTAACATAGACCAGGGCATTGTGCTAATCCAGGATTAAACCCTGGGCACCCACCAGATGTCTTGGAAACCTTTGAGTTTGGGAACGTTGACTTACCTAGTTTGTTTATTGCCACTCTGAATTTGAACAAGGAGCCCTGTCAAGTTGCCTCACCGTAGCAGCACTTTTTTTTTTTAAGGCAATCATAAAATGAAGCTAAATACCATTAATACATAATAATTTGAACTGGAAGAATGACAGAAGACAGGCCATTTCATAATTGGCTAACCTCTGTTGTCTTTATGGATGGGTCCAGATTCTTAATGTCTTTAGGAGTTGATTAATTTTGTATAAGGCTCTTCTTGCCAAAGGTGTATAAGGGAGAAATGTGTAGGTGTCTGGTACAGTGGGGAGATGCAATTTTTTTTACTACTGGTTCTATGGGCGTGGCTTTGTGGGTGTGGCCTGGCAGGGGAAGGATACTGTAAAATCTCCATTTCCTCCCAATCAGGTGGGACTCGGGAGGCAGAGAATTGATGGGGGCGGGGCCAGCCAGAAGTGGTATTTACCAGTTCTCCGAACTACTCAAAATTTCTGCTACCGGTTCTCCAGAACTGGGCAGAACCTGCTGAATTTCATCTCTGGTCTGGTACAAACTGAGGATTGTTATGGGTGTCACAACATCACCTCCTGAATAACGGCCTGCCACATATGACATTACTTCCCCTCCTCCCATTGTGGATGCACTTTCAGCACCAGATCCAATAGTGGCTTAGTGTCACTCGGTTACTTATACAAGTAGTCCTCGACTTACAACAGTTCATTTAGTGACCGTTTGAAGTTACAGTGGCACTGAAAAATGTGAATTGGGACTGCTTTTCACACCTATGAGCATTGCAGTCGCCCCATATGATCAAAGTTCAGGTGCTTAGCAACTGATTCATATTTATGACGGTTGCAGTATCCCAAGGTCATGTCTTTTGTGAGCGTCTGACAAGCAAACTCAATGGGGAAACCAGATTCATTTAACAACCATGTTACTGACTTTTAATAGCTGTATTGATTCACTTAACGACTGGCAAGAAGGGTCATAAAATGGGGCAAAATTAATTCATTCTTGCTTAGTGATAGAAATTCTGGGCTCAAATGTAGTCGTAAGTTGAGGACTATCTGTACTTGGAAGGGGCATGTTTTGACCTTACAATGGTCATTTCAGAAGTTTTGAGCTTCTCCCCACCCTTCAATTACTTGCATAGTGATTACTCTTTATACTATTTATGTTGTTTGCATTTTTTTGTCATGGATTGAACACCAGTGGAGCTAAAATCAGTTTTGTTTAGCTACATGATGTACAATGACAATAAAGGCTATGCTATACTATTGTGCTAAGATTGGAACAAAACTTAAGATTTCTTTCAGGCAAAATTATTCCTAATGCTCTGGCCACGGAGAAGAATCTTAAAACGAGCTATTTCGATCTTTATTTTTTATTTCTCAAATTTATATAGTATGTTCCAAGTTTGAAACCAATGGATACGTTCTGAGGTTTTGTTTGAAGTCAGGATCCCTAACAGATCAAACTTGCTGTATTGGAGAAGCTTCATTGAGCAACTTGAATTGCAGATTAAAAAACGAAAAACCTTTGTACACCTTCCTCTTTTTAAAGGATTTGTTCTGTTTTGACAGCGTTCGTGGCTGTGAAATAATCATGTCTGAATGTTGGCTTTTGTTGCCATTGATGTGGCAGGCTGCAAAGCCGGGATCAGGTCTCCTCATCTCTCTGACTTGGAAGCAGGCCAGCCACAGGGCGTGTTATTTGTGATGAAGGTAGTTAAACACTTGAGTATAAAATCTGGGTTTGCACAGGGTACCAGTTTCGGCTAAACTAGGGCCATGCAGTTTGTGATTCATTGTGATGTAGGAACCCAACCTTTGTTAAGTTACAATGTGCTTCCTTTTTTGGGAGCCTAGCCTATTTTTTTTATTTTTATGAACCATTACAATTGTGGTTTGCTAACGTGGCTTTAGGATTTAATGTGTTGTTAAAAAGTCATTGAAGTGGCTTATCCTAATTGCTCAGATGGACAAAGCTATGGGAAACAGAAACAAATGTTTGCCTTCTTCCTCTCTTAGCTTGTGAACATTTTGTTTACTGTACCAAATTACTTGAACAAATGGCAAAGATACCTTTGGAGAAGAGCCCACTAAATACAAGAGCACTTTGGAAAAACAACAACTCAGAAATTACATTTCTAGCCTTTAAAATGCAGAGAAGGGATTGAAAGTATGATGGGAGCAACATTTGAGGAACCGAAATTAGGAAGAGAAATAAAAGGAAAAACACAGATTCTCTACTTTTAAGTTTTGCCCATGATGTCAAATATGTTCTTTGAAGCAGAGATTTTACATATAGAGACTGCCCAGTTCCAAGCATCATATTGCCTTCTTAAAGCCCTTGGAAGATGCACTAAACCAGCGGTCACCAACTGATGGTCCTTGGACCACTAGTGATTTGTGAGAAAATTTTGGTGGTCCACAGAAAAATTATTTGCATTTTTTATATAGCACTAAATCAGAGGTCCTCAAACTATGGCCCCTGGGATGGATATATGCAAAGAACATTTGTATTGCTGCAGAGAGTCTCCCCCTTTGGGGTCCTTTTGTGTGGGTCGGAGGGGGGCAGAAATTCCCACTTGGGGTCTGCTTCAGTCTCCTGGTGTGGGGCTTTGTGTGAAGGCTGGAGGGAATTGCTGCTGGTGGCAAAGAGCCGGAGTGCCTCGTTCCAGTGGGACTGTATCATGGCCTGGAACTGGCTGACCATCTCAGCGCACTGAGCCTCCAAGCGCAGGTACCTGGCCTTGCACTCCCGCAGGTCTTCCCTCTGCTAAGAAAGCCTATGCTCAGTGAGTTGCTTCTGCTGAGCCTCCTTCTGGGTCAGATCCAATTAGAACTGAGCTGTTTTGCCAACTCTTTCTCATGATGGCTACTTAGTTCCCACAACTACTGTAAAGCTGCAAACAAACCAAATACTCCTTCCTCTTTCTATTTTCCCCCTCAACAACAACCCTGTGAGGAGGATTGATCTGAGAGAGAGGGGCTGGCCCGAAGTCACCCAGCCGACTTTCATGCCTAAGGCAGGATTAATGTGGTGAAAATACACACACACACACACACAGACACACCTTCACCCTCGTTCTAGGAAATCCCTCATATGACATAAATGCAGGGTCTCACCTTCACGGTTATGGCTGACATTCAGTGGTGTTTTACGTTTGATCTCCCATGAATTGCATGTTCAGTAAGGCACAGCATTGATATTAATTTGAGAGAGATTTTAGCAACGACTTCTTTGTAGCGGCCGGCTATTCAGAAATCACTTTGTTACAGCTGCTGAATCATTCGTGGAATATCATAAACTGATCTCAGAAACTTTACTGAGAGGGTGGGGTTCCTAGTTCACGGAAACCTGTGTTTTATATCTAATTCCGATAAGGACTTTTAAATAGGCAAGCTGGAGAAGACAGCTAGTATTCCCGCCCCCCCTGCTCTAAACGGTTTCCCTCTGAAAGTGTTGATATATATATATATATATATATATATAGATAGATAGATAGATAGATAGATAGATAGATAGATAGATATAGATATAGATATAGATATAGATATAGATATAGATATAGATATAGATATAGATATAGATATAGATATAGATATAGATATAGATAGATAGGTCTCTAGTTGTTCGGGTTTTCTCCCACGTAGAATTGGAGATGTCTTGGCGACGTTTCGACGAAGTCTCATTCGTCATCTTCAGGCGGCTTCAGTCTGAAGCCGCCTGAAGATGACGAATGAGACTTCGTCGAAATGTCGCCAAGACATCTCCAATTCTACGCGGGAGAAAACCCGAACAACTAGAGACCTACATACTAACACCCGCGAAAACCTCAGAAAGCATATATATATATATATATATATATATGTGTGTGTGTGTGTGTGTGTGTGTGTGTGTGTGTTGCCTTTTTGTTACATTTTGTTGTATTTGTGCTGAGAAATAAATAAAGGGAGAGTAGTATAGATCTATTTCAAGCTATTTAGCTCTCATCAGCTAGCCATACCCTTACTGGGATTTGAACCTGGGCTATATTACATACTAGGCAGACATCTTAGCCATTAGGCCACAGGCTCTTTTCGTTATCAGCGAAGCCAGGGTGAAAGGTATCTATTAGATTTTTACAACTATATATATATATATACTGTTTTTTTTAGCTAAGCGAGTTCTGCTTTATAGTATAAATTTCCAACAGAAGTAGTTGTGTTACGCGGGCAACAAAGCAAACAAAACCCTCTTGAGTGTTCAGCACAACACACAAGCCCACTAAAGCCCTTCAAAACATCCTAAGGCTTAGGACTCATCTGCAATATACAATGTAAGGACTGCAACAACCGCTGTGTAGGACCAACAGGCAGAAGAAGATTGGCAGAAGACATCCACAAACCCCAACTAGCAGTCCGAAGACATGATGCCAATTCTTTAATTTCACAACACAGAGACAGATTTAACCATTGTTTCAACTGGAAAAATGTGACCATCCTGGAACCAAGCCAAGTCCCAAAAAACGCCAGGGAATTTCTAGAAGCCTGGCAGCCTGACAGATCAGCCATCTATTGACACATAACAACATCTATAGATTATGCAAAAGAGGCAGACCAGCCCAAAAGAGAACAAAAAGACTCCAGCACCTCTCCACCAGCAATCAGCACCCAGATCAGCATAGATTAATTCCAAGGTTAGCAACAGACCAGCAATCATGTAAGCCAGTGGTCTCCAACCTTGGCAACTTTAAGACCTGTGGACTTCAACTCCCAGAATTCCTCAGCCAGCAAAGCTTTGCTGGCTGAGGAACTCTGGGAGTTGAAGTCCACAGGTCTTAAAGTTGCCAAGGTTGGAGACCACTGATGTAAGCAATACCCCCAATCAAGAAACTGCAGAGAAACCAACAGTGAACAGCCCAACCAAAGAATCTCTTAAGACCACTCCTACTAACACTGACAAGACGAGCCACTAGAATAGGGGCAGAGGTGTGTTCCTACCAGTTCGCACCAGTTCGGTAGAACCGGTTCGTTAAATCTACCGAACTGGTTAGAAGAGGTTCCCCCAGTGGACCCGGACCCGGAAAGCAGGCCACACCTATAGAAGGGGTTCCAAAAATGTTTGAAACCCACCACTGAGAGAGAGAGAGAGAGAGAGAAAGGAAGAAAGAAAGAAAGAAAGAAAAAGAAAAAGTGAGAGATGAAAGAAAAAAGGGAAAAAGGGACAGAGACAAAAAGAAGGAAAGAGAGAGAGAGAGAGAGAGAGAGAGAGGGAAAACACATGGCCGGCATGCCACTCCCACCAGGTCACATGGCTGGCAAGCCACTCCCACAAAGGAGGCCACAACCACAGAGTAGGTTCGAAATTTTTTTGAAACCCACCACTGAATAGGGGTCACCAACCTTTCGGACATCAGGGACCCCCACATTCATAATTTTAAATCCCATGGACCACTAATACGATTTTTTAAAAAGATAACTAGTATTTAGTTATATAAAAACATGCAAATAATTTTTCTGTGGACCACCAAAATTTTCTCGCGAACCACCGGTGGTCCACAGACCACAAGTTGGTGACCCCTGCACATAAACTGGAAAACAAACAGCACTCCTTAATAGTGCTGATGATGTTGCCTAGTTTGGGTAATGAAGCATCTGCAAGAAAACAAGCAAGCTCAGAGAGCACCAAGGACCCCTCAACCCTTGAGTTTGAGGCCATCTTCAAGATTGCCACGAAAGTTTGTTTTAATGTTAGTCTGTCATTAGGCTAAAACAAAAGTGATCCTTGAACTGCGCTGTGCAGTTTCAAACTTTAAAAATCAGGACTGGCATTTTGAATTGGGCCCAGAAAAAATGTTTATGGATTGGTGTGTGTGTGTGTGTGTGTGTGTGTGTGTGTGTGTTTGACATGCAGATAGTCCTTGACTTATGATTGTAATTGAGTCCAGAATTTCTCTTCTCTCCTATTCTATTCTTTTCCATATTCTCTTCTCTTCCCCCTTCCCCCCTCCCTTCCGCATATTCCAATAAGCAAGAATATTTTCCCATTTTGATTCAAGTCAGGGAACCATGGGTAACAATTTCAGGGTTTAAATCTAGCGTTATAGCTACATTTGTTCAAAAGCCAGAAACTATTCTCAAGTTTGAATGAATTGGGAAACTCAAGTAACTGAAGCCTTGGCTTGTCTCCCAGCACACACAAGGGCAGAAACGGCCTGCTCTCTACTGGGAACACAAGTTTTCAGCTTTAATAAGCTAAGTTATGATTGTCCAAGTGCCCATTTCCTTGTTTCCTCCCTCCCCTTCTCCCCCCCAATGTTTTGGAAGAACGAATGCTGGAAACACAGTAGGCATCTTAAACATCTTATTCCCTGGAATTTGAATAAAACTCCAGATTGTTAAGAGCGCAGAATCTGGTTTTGACTGGAGGGACTCAGGCATTTTAAAAATCACACAACAGACTTACAAATCAATCCACTTTTGCCAGGAGAATAGGTTGTAGTTTGCTGTGGGCACAATTGTTTTGCCGTATGTTCAACTGGGGGAATTAACTGTTCTTTGTACCACCTAATCATTTTAAGCATACACAAGCAGTACCTGGCAAGATTTTTGCTCCAGATACTGTGAATAAACACAGCTCTGTGGAACAGCATCAAGGGCATATTTGGCGGCGGAGTTTTGAATAGTAGAAGTGTCTAGAATTTAAACACTTTCTTTATGCGAGGGCTATTTGTGTGTCAAAGGCGTCACACTAACATTTATACTATTCTGACATGCGGTTCCAAATCTGGATCTTTTTTAGCAGTCCCATTTCTGTGTGTGACTCGTTAGCAGTAGGCTAATATTACGGTTCCACCACAAAAGCACGCTCGACAAAAGCGCGCTCGACGAAAGCGCGTACGTGACGTCATCACAGCACGACGAAAACATCGCGCTGTGATTGATAAATGTAAAATTAAAGCGAAAACCTTACCCTAACCCCCCCAAACCTAACCCTAAACCTAACCCTTAACCTAACGCTAAACCTAAGGCTAACCCTTAACCTAACGCTAAACGTAACCCTAACGCTCTAAACCTAACCCTTAACCTAACCCTAACCCTAAACCTAACCCTTACCTTTATGTGAATCGGCTTGCTTTAATTTTAATTTTATTTCAATTTTTAATTTTTTTCGTCACGCTGTGATGACGTCACGTACGCGCTTTCGTCGAGCGCGCTTTTGTGGACTGCGGTTTTGACGGGTCATGAATATAATTTCATGTGAAAATTTTAGAGCGCCTTGTGTTATTGTTGTTGTTGTTAGTTGTGAAGTCGTGTCCAATCCATTGTGACCCCATGGGCAACGCTTTCCTGTCCTCTACCATCCCGTGGAGTCCATTTAAACTTATGCCTTCTGCTTCGGTGATTTCATCCAGCCACCTCATTCTCTGCCGTCCCCTTCTTCTTTTGCCCTCAATCGTTCCCAGCATTAGACTCTTTTTCAATGAGTTATTCCTTCTCATTAGGTGGCCAAAGTATTTGAGTTTTCCCTTCAGGATCTGGCCTTCTAAAGAGCAGTCAGGGTTGATCTCCTCTAGGACTGACCGGTTGGATGGCCTTGCAGTCCAAGGGACTCGCAGGAGTCTTCTCCAGCACCATACTTCAAAGGCCCCAATTTTTTGGTGCTCAGCCTTCTTAACGGTCCAACTTTCACAGCCATACAGTGCAACTGAGAAAACCATAGCCTTGACTATACACACTTTTGTCGGCAGGGTGATGTCTCTGCTTTTTAGTCTACTGTCTAGATTTGCCATAACTTTCCTCCCCAGGAGCAAGCGTCTTTTAATTCCTTGGCTGCAGTCCCCATCTGTGGTGATCTTGTTTAAATATCTCCATTACGAAAAACTTGGGTAAATATTGTAAATCGTTTGAAAATTTAAAAGTAAAGAGGCCCCATTCATCCCAAGTAACTGAAGACGCACAAATTAAAAGACATTCCCGTAAAAGAGAAGGGAGAATAAATCCCATCAGGTATCTCTTTGGATCAAATGTCCCAGATATCAATAGTGATTGATATATAACTTGGCATCATGCTTGGATCTCCTAGTATTTTATTTTATAAACACAGCCTGGATTTTTGCCTGGAAGAGAGTTATTTATTTGGATTAATATTACTTCCTGTCCCTACTCTAAAATCTCTTGTTTCTCTTTCTTGGGGCATTGCACATAATTTCTTCCTCTAGGGTTAATACCTTTTGAATGACTAAATTGTGAGAAGCCAGACAGGGAACCTTCAGTGAGTCCATGTTGTCCCTTGAACTGCAGCTGTGAATGCTTAGCTCACTGTTTCCCCAATCTTGGCAACTTTATGATGCATGGACTTCAAGTCCCAGAATTCTCCAGACAGCATGCTGCCTGAGAAAGTCTGGGAGTTGAAGTCCATACTGTTCTGACCCAGCTCACCAAACACAAAAAAAATCCTCTATAGTTTAAGCAATGATTCCTTTATTAGGAGCACCAGCAGCCCCGGCAAAAAGTTTATCTTTCACCTCAGGTGTCCGGCAGGGAGATGAATAGTTGTCTGCCACATCTATTCATCTCCACCCCCTGCCTTTTATCCCCAGAGTTATGATGGGACTTCACTAGCAATGGTGGTTCTTCCGTCCCAAGGATCGGCCCATAGATGCCCCACTCTCCTCTCCTCTGCCTTCTGCGCATCCATGCGTCAGGATCTAGACCTACTGTTCCTCCTCTTCCTCATCAGCCACCTCCAGACCTGGGGGCTATAAATTCTCCATCTGAGGGCTGACAGATGGCCCAGCTCTTTCTGTCTGTTTCTCTGTCTCTCTGTCTCTATCTCTTTCTCTGTCTCTCTGTCTCTCTCTGTCTCTCTCTCTGTCTGTCTCTCTGTCTCTCTCTCTGTCTCTCTCTGTCTCTGTCTCTCTCTGTCTCTCTCTCTCTCTCTGTCTCTCTGTCTCTGTCTCTCTGTCTCTCTCTGTCTCTCTCTCTGTCTGTCTCTCTGTCTCTCTCTCTCTCTGTCTCTCTCTCTCTGTCTCTCTCTCTGTCTCTGTTTCTGTCTCTTGGAAAAAAGCACCTTTGGGACAACTGAGAATCTTCTTAGACAACCTTGGGAAACCTTGTTCTTAAGATTGAAGGTGTATTATTGATTGCAGGTGATGGTTCAAATCCCCCTGATTAGGGGTCAGCAGTAGACATGGCAGAGTACAAGTATCACACCTTGAACCTCCTTCCAAGCTCCTAATGAAGACGCTCAGATTTTAATCCATTTTCCTGTGAATGGCTGGATTTACATAATATAGCACAGCATTGTGGTATTTAATTTTAGCTGAGCATTTCCTGTGAACTCAACTGTTGTGGTGTGTAAACCACAGTTTGTGTTAGGGGTGAATCCAGTCACTTATGTGATTCATTGAACAAACCATATGTCAGGTCCTTGACGCTCTCTGAGCTTGGTGGTTTTCTTGCAGAGGTTTCATTACCCAAACTAGCTAACATCATCAATGCTAATAAGAAATGGGGTTGGCTTTCAATTTATATTCTAATGCTGTGATGGCGAACCTACGTTCGTTGGTTGGGCTGTTTACCATTCCTTATTAGCACTGATAATGTTACCTAGTTTGTTAATGAAACGTCTGCAAGGAAATAACCAAGCTCAGAGAAAAACCGAGGACTTTTCATGTCAGCCCTGAGCTACAAATATTCTCTTTTATCGAAACCATAGATCAGCTGATTATAAACTTTAAAAATAATGTTTTAAATTGTCTTTTAGACTTTACTGGGTAACGCAACTGCTGACCTGCTTAGAACAGTGGATATGGTAACTTTCCATTGCCCCAGAAAGGAATACTCATTAAGGATGCATTAGATTAGAATATCAAAACTTTTCTCTCAAATATGGCAGAAGATTTTATTTATATGCGAGAAATTATTGCGGCTACTTCTCTGAACTTCCTTATTAGTAGCATTTGAAACATTTCCTATTTTCTGCATTTTAAGGCCAGCTCCCTTGTGGGAAGCTGTTCTGTTTTCTTGCTCCTATTGCTGTTCTTCCTTAGGCAATTGTGCGTAGCGAGCAAAGTAACAATTTTGCGGTTATGTAGGAAAATTGGTAATTGGCCTTTCTGCAAGTATGTCAAACTTTCTGGTGGAGATGATGATGCAGGAAGCTAAAATTCAACATAACAGCCAAATCAATTCTCTCAGCTTTCTGAAGCGTAAGCTGAAAAGAATGTGGCCGATTCAGGACACATTAGTTGTGAACAAGTGGCAACCTGCAGTGGTTGTTTTGCATGGCTTTACTGTAGACCAGTGTTTCCCAACTTGTAGCCATTTTAAGATGTGTGGACTTCAACTCCCAGAATTTCCCCACCAACATGGCGAGTGGCGCATGGGAATTCTGGGAGTTGAAGTCCACAGGGGTTAAAGTTGCCAAGGATGGATACCCCTGCCTTAAAAATCCATTTTCATTTCATTTGTCCCTAGAACATTAGTCTATTAGGCAGCTGGATTATCTAGGGTGATCTTTGGCAATCTTGAGATAGAGAGTACAGGTAATCCTCGACTTACGACCACAATTGAGCCTGAAAATTACGTTGCTAAGTGAAACATTTGTTAAACGAGGTTTGCCCCACTTCTCTTGCCACCGTTGTTAAGTGAATCGCTGCAGCTGTTAAGTTAGTAACCTGGCGGTTAAGTGAATTGGGTTTCTCCATTGTCTTTGCTTGTCAGAAGTTTGCAAAAGTTGATCACATGACTCCAGGACGCTGTAGCCATCATAAATAGGAGTCAGTTGACAAGCATCTAAATTTTTGATCATATGACCATGGGGATGCTGCAACGGTCGTAAGTGAAAAACGGTCGTAAGTGAAAAACGGTCGTCTCTTTTTATATGCCGTTATAACTGTTGTGGCCCGTCAGCGGCCAGCAGAGCTGGCAGCAGATTCGAACAGTAAGGAGGTTGGGGAGGAACATGGGCCAGTCCTGGAGTCTGGGAGCCTGGAGCCTGATGAGGGCTCTGTGTTGGAGGCAGAGAGGGGGCCAGAGCTGTATGCCAGTTATCAGCTGCCTTCGGAGTCAGACATCAGTGAGGCAGACAAACAGCTGGAGCCTGTTCCCAGTGTGTGCATGCGCAGAGTTGCCAGATGAAGGGAACAGCTAAGGAACAAGGGCTGACTTGGGAGTATGGCCACAGGTGGACGATGAATGGCTCCTCCCAGAGGAAATAAAAGAGGAGCAAAAGGGGAGTGGAGTTTGCAGGAGGCAATTAGTTTGCTTAATTGGTTCGTGACTCTCTGAGACTCCTTGCCAAGTTTTGCAGATATCGGCCTGTCAGCTGTCCAAGCCAGATAAGGTCTGTGATTGTAAATCCTCCTCTCAAAGACTTTGCTGGCTGTGAATGAGCAGAATTCACTGTAAACAAATAAAAGGGTCTTTTGTCAGGACCAGGAGTTTGCTTCATGCTCTTGGGAAGCCTCGGTCAGAACAGTAACTTTCAACAGTCCCTAAACGAACGGTTGTAAGTTGAGGACTATCTGTAATACGATTTCTGGAGAGCAATTGTTTCGGTAGCCTCTCACACGCACTTCTTTCAGCTTTCTTCTCGGTAAGGAAGAGTTCCTGAATTTCTGATTCATTTTCCAAGTATAGAAAAGCCTCTAGGTATGGTAGAAGCCGAGCTGGGTAAACATCCTTAAAAAGGAAGTGAAATTGAACTACTTTGGAAGCATAGAAACAGAAGTGGAATGTGGGTCATAATGAAACCACACACAGCAAGGGTATTTAATGTACCTTTATTTTTCTGGTTCAAGGGTTTATATTTCTGGTTTGGAGTGTGGCCCAGGATATGTCCCTTTCTCACAGGTTTTTTTAAATACTTATATACCACTGTACAGTGCTTTACAGCCCCCTCTAAGCAGTTTACAGAGTCAGCCTCTTGGCCCCCAACAATCTGGGTCCTCATTTTACCCACCTTGGAAGGATGGAAGGCTGAGTCAGCCTTGAGCCTGGTGAGATTTGATCTGCCAAACTGCTGGCAGCCGGCAGTCAGCAGAAGTAGCCTGTAGTACTGCATTCTAAGCACTGCGCCACTGAGGCTCTTAATCCAAATACTCGATTTAACCTGACTTTAATCCATCCTACCTGATTAGCATTGTCCCAATCTGCTGCCACATTTCACTCTTCCTTGCTCTTCCAAGGAAAGGTGCTCTCTTGTGGCAATTCCTTGCACCTTATTTTTTTAAAAAAAAAGAACTATCCTTCCCCTAAAGACATTTTATGGTTCTCCGAAATTGTGGTGCCTATGAATAATACTCTTTAAAGATAAATGTCCTTATTTTCCCACATGGACCAAACCAATATACAGTAGCACTTACACATATATACCACTTCACAGTGCTTTGACAGCCCTCTCTAAGGGTCAGCCCATTGCCACAAACATTCTGGGTCCTCGTTTTACCCACCTCGGAAGGACGAAGGCTGAATCAACCTTGAGCCTAGTGGGATTCAAACTGCCAAATTGCAGGCAGCTGGCAGGCAGCAGAAGTAGCCTGCAGTACTGCACTCTAACCACTGCGCCACTGTGCCGCACTTCACGGGATCGTGGAGTTGGAAGAAGAATCATCTAGCCCAGGGCTTCTCAACCTTGGCAACTTTATGATGTGTGACTACAGTTTTTTCCCCCCCCTCTTTGCAAAATGTCCAGTTTTGGAAGTTCCCCAAGTTTATGTTCAACGTACTGTAATTGGACATTTTTTTCCTAATTGGTTTTTCTTTTTCTTTTGCAGGACTGGCTCGGCTGCTCTCAAGATGTCACAGGAAATGGAAGATACCATTGGTAGGTGCTGAGTTGAGAGTCATTGTTTCTGATCATTGATCACCTAATGTTTGAATTGGGGGCTTTTTGGCTCAGCTTTGAGAATCTTTATTGTGCTGTGCAAATGGCAGGGTTATATTTTGACTAGCCTAGGCATTTTCATTACAATTTGATAGTTCCATCGAGGTGTGTTGTTGTTGGTGACTGAAGAATTGGATTGTTGCCCATGTAGCTTTGAAACATTAATTCTTTGCAAGAATGTTGCTGTTGCCTTAATTTTATAACGCTGTTTACTTTTGCTTTTTATACTTTGTAACTGATCCAGAAAAACAAATGTCCAATGCTTTATGTGCAGACACAAAGGTCTCTGTACAAAACCTTAGCTATTAACATATTGCAATTATAAATTTACCAGGTATCATTACACAAAAGTAGTTAACTTTTTTTTTCCTAATTGGCAGAAGAATGAAGCTGATCGTTAAGTTTATTTGTGCCAGGAAAGCTTAAGTTTTAGATATATCTGATTATTTGGTAAGTTTGATCAAATGCTATGAATCAAATAGGAGCCGAGGTGGCGCAGTGGTTAGGGTGGAGTACTGCAGGCCACTTTAGCTGACTGTGATCTGCAGTTCAGCGGTTCAAATCTCACCGGCTCAAGTTTGACTCAGCCTTCCATCCTTCCGAGGTGGGTGAAATGAGGACCCGGACTGTGGGGGCAAGTTGCTGACTCAATTTGCTAAAAACTTTGTAAACCACTTAGAGAGGGCTGAAAGCCCTATGAAGCGGTATATAAGTCTAATCAATCAATCAAATGCCTGACCCTATACACAAATCTATATTAGTAATGGTTGTCCAGAGAAAATGAGATGCTATATATTGCTTTAGATCAGGGGTGTCAAACTCAAGGCCCTGGGGGGCTGGATTCAGCCCGCAGGGTGCTTAGATCTGGCCTGGGGGGCGGGGCCTGGCAACCTCGAAGGACCGGCCCACAGTATCTCTGCCAGCAAAAACTGAGCTCAGGAGGGAAGATACCATTGGTAGGCTGTGTGTGGCCCTCCCAAACTCCATTTTCGCTGGCAGAGGATTGCAGGAGGCCATCACAGCCAAAGACAGAGCTTGGAAGCCCGTTTTTGCTGGCAGAGCCCTTGGGCCACTACAGGCGCCCCCGACATCAATGATGTTGACCTAGCCATGCCTCCTGGTCACTCCCCCCCCCCAAGGTCAAACACAACCCTGATGCGGCCCTCAATGAAATCAAGTTTGAGACCCTTGCTTTAATGCTTTCAGATTTTGTGCCATGGTTCCGAAAAAGTCCCTTTTCTCCTTTGTTTTTTAAAAAATATGCAATATACAATTTCAAAAACTTCTACAAATCCTAGATACAAGTCCCACCTGTTGGTCACATGACCACAGGACACTATGATAATTCTAAGTGCTAGGGCTGATCATAGTTACTGTTTCAGAGCTGTTATTGTGGCCTGTCAGCTGCCGGCACCTCCAGCAGCCGAATCAGAGGAGGAGGAGGAGGCGTGGGAGTCCCGGTCAGCATCAAGGCAACCTGGGAGCTTCGAGGGGGAAGAGGGAATTGAGCTGTCAGAGAAAGAGAGAGAGACAGAGGCAGAGGCAAAGCCTGGGCTGTCCATCAGCTCTTAGATGGAGAGTTAACAGCCCCCAGGTTTGGAGGTGGCTGATGAGGAAGAGGAGGAACAGCTGAGTCTAGTGCCTTTTGCGCAGATGCGCAGAAGGCAGAGGAGAGGAGAACAGTGGAAATGGATGGGCCAGTCCTTGGGATGGAAGAGCCACTGCTGCTAACGAAGTCTCATCCTAGCTCTGGTGATAAAAGGCAGAGGGCGGAGATGAATAGATGTGGCAGACAATATTCATCTTCCGGCTGGGCACACTTGCCTGTGGTGAGAGAGAAACTTTTTCTGGGGCCGCCGGTGCTTCTAATAAAGGATTTTTTTGAGTTCACTTCAGAGGGTTTGTCGTGTTTGGGGAGCCGGGTCAGAACAGCTGTCTTAATTTTGAACATTCACTAAACAGGGTGATTGCTAAGCAAGGTTGTGACTTGCCTTGTTAATCAGATGTTGCAGTCACAAATTCACAGTGTGGGTGTTTTGCTCTCCCCACTGAGGCTGCCATCTAGGGCAGTGTTTCTCAACCTTGGCAACTTGAAGATGTCCGGACTTCAACTCCCAGAATTCCCCAGCCAGCGAATGCTGGCTGGGGAATTCTGGGAGTTGAAGTCCAGACATCTTCAAGTGGCCAAGGTTGAGAAACACTGATCTAGGGAACCTTTTCAGCACCGAGTGCCCAAACCAAAATGCATTGTGTGCATGTGCACATGTGTGTGTGCCAGAGCACCAGAAACCCAAAGACCAGTTGGCCAGTGCACACATGTCTGTTTTTTGGGCATTTTGGGGGGCATTTTCAGGCTGTTTTTCAGACTTAAATTTGCCCCCAAAATGACCTGAAAATGGCCCCAAAAGGGCCTGTTTTGGGCTGCTTTTTGCTGTTTTTTCAGCTGTTTTCAGGCTGTTTCAGACTCCAGCAGCCGTAACGACCAGCTGGCTGGCGCACATGTGTGCCGGAGACCAGAACAGCTGGCGATGTGGCCACCGAGAGGGCTCTGCGTGCCCCCACTGGCACCGTGCCATAGGTTAGCCATCATGGATCTAGGGGGTTGGGAGTCAGGAGGTGCTGCTCTGTGGGCATGATCCAAATCACCATAATGGCAGGGGGTGTTTTGAAAAGGCCACCTTGGGACACCACAGCAGTTGGTCTCCAAAGCTCTAATGAACTGGCTGACGCCTCCCGTGGCTTCTTGCCTATTCTGAGTCTGTAGACTGCAGTGTCTTTCGTTGATACAACAGAGCTGCTATTTGCTGGTGATTGTTCTTTTAATTGAACGTTCTGGTGGTTGATAATATCCTCTTTCCTCTGGAGGCTTTTTCGGCAAGCCCTTCTGCAGCCGTGAGCTCTGTGCACTCTAAGCAACAGTGACAGTAGAATTGTCATCATGGGTTATGTTTAAACACTTCTTTAGAGTGTGGCAATGAAATAACACGAAATTTATCCTGCCTTGAGGATTTAACAATCAGTGCTCAAATCTCTGCAGCTTTGGAATTGGACGTTTGGAAAAGGGCCACTCAAATAAAGATATGTATCTGTATCTGTATCTGTATCTGTATCTGTATCTGTATCTGTATCTGTATGTATGTATGTATTGTGTCACAACACCTGGTATGCCCAAATATGGGAGGGAGCATACTGCTTCCCTTTTCTGTCTAACGGCTCACTCTGGGAGCCATCCAGGCAGAAAGCCATTTTTTTTATGTTGCCTTGTTACATTTGTGTTACAACTTTATTTATTTATCAGCACAATTGAAATATATGTATGTATGTATGTATGTATGTATGTGTGTATGCGTGCGTGCGTGCATATATATATATATATATATAGTGTCACAACCCCTGGTAAGCCCCAATTATGGGAGGAAGCTAACTGCTTCCATCATCTGTCAATCGGCTCGTCAAAAAAACAAACACAATGCTGTGGTGCAGGAAGCTGACTAGGCCACGCCCACCCAGCAACCCTGCAGAGAACCCCTTGCTAAAATGTTTGAAACCCACCCCTGATCAGGGGGATTGTGCTGATGCTAGGTGCTGTCCCCCTAAGATATGCCATCAACTGCTACATTTCATACTAAACCATTTCATGTACACGCCATTTTGACAAGCCACAAGTTGGTTTTCACATCAGTGTTCCAAGTTTGTCCTGTTACGCATGGCTGGTTTATCCAGTGTTACTCTGCTATTGCATTGTGTTATTGTGCTGTTATGCTCTCAAGGCACTAGAGGGCATACGTGACTTAATATTTTGTCTCAAAGGTGTTTTTCCAAAAGGCAACTCCACTTTCTTCTCAGGTTTCTCCCCCCCCCCCTTGAAAAACTTTGGCTTCTCCTCCAAAGAGCTTCTTCAATTCTGACTGAATGATCAATCACCATTCAATCAGAACTGAAGAAGCTTCTTGGTTGAGAAGCGAAATGTTTTCAAGGCAGTCCAGTTGCTTTTCGAAATAGCACTTTGGGGACAAACCTTTTTTAATTCTGTTATTTGAATTCATGTTTTGCACCTCCGTGCTTTTAGTGTTATTTTAGAGATGTTGTTCTTGTAATTTATTGTACCAATAACATCCTTCTTTAACTTTCAAAGAAGTCAGTAACATTCTGTATAGCAATTCTGAATTAGGGGGGGCATAAAAAGCTGCAGGAAACCAACAAACAAAAATTTAGGATATACTTCTGGTGAAATTGTTGCACTTTTTAATGGAATCTGCTTTAATGGATTCTGGTTGCAAGTAAATGTACTAGTACTAAAAACATTAGTAAATTTGAATGACAATTTTTCTGGGCAATCTTCCTTCTTTGATAATTTTAACCAGTTGTAAAGGGCATGCGTGATAAATCATTACTTTTTTGAAAGGCAGAGTATCTTAATTGGATTGATGGGTGTAGATGCTGATTTGAATAAATAGATGGAATTCTGCATGGAGTAGCCAGAAGATTTAGGACAAGTGGGAGTGAACAATTCATTTCAGCAGCTTCGAATGGTGTTGCGTGGGGAACTATTTCCATCAAATCCCAAACTATTTTTGGCTGATATGCTATTCCAGTTGTACCAGCGCATTTTGTGCCTTTTTTTAAAACACATTGTGTGGTAAATTAGATTCCCACATAAAAACTAATTCACGAGGGGGCTTCTCATTCAGACGTGCTCCAAGAATTGTTGTCACAGGACAAAACAAAAAAGTCCTTGTGTGTTTTTATTAAGTGTTTAGGATTTACAGTTGCAGGCAGACCCACTTATTCTTGATTTTTTAAAATTTTTTAAATGCATGGCTAATTTAAGGAGCCAACTTGGTGTAGTCCTTAAGATGCTGGTGAGAAACCAGGAGTTCTAGTTCTGCCTTAGGAATGAAAATCAGCTGGTTGACTCTGGGCCAATCACTAACTAGGAGGAGTAAGAAATACTATGTATGTTTGCCACCTTAAATTACATATAAAGTCATAAAGGCAGGATCCATCCATCTATGTATCCATCCATCCATCCATCCATCCATCCATCCATCCATCCATCCATCCATCCATCCATCCATCTATCTATCTATCTGGCTGTGTATGTGTGTGTGTGTGTGTGTTCCAGCATAACTCTGGAATGCCTCAAGCAATTTCAATCAAACTTGGTACACAGATGACTTACTCTCCGGAAACAAATACTGTGGGGGTAAGACACCCCTAACATCCCCCGGGGTGTGTGTTCTGTTAGGATGCAGCCTGTTGTGCCCTACTGCTGTACTGGCTTCTACTGTACAGTGCAGTGGAGTTGCCCTGGTAACGGCTTCACAGTACTCCACTAGGGGGCTCTCTCTGGTAAGTGGAAAATCCAACATTAGAAATTATGTTTGGTCCAGACATTTTCTCTCTATAAATAAATACCCAGGCAACGCCAAGTTATAGGCTAGAATCAAATAAATAAAAAATGGCTCATTGCTATTTAGCTTCCTCTGAGTCATGCCAATCAGTGCAAAATAAGAATGAGTGTGGGGCCTTCCATTACCTAAATGGGAATTTTAAAAGTTGCAGGTAGTGGTACCTCCGGAGACTTGAATAAATCTTCTGTATAGAGTCTCCATGTTCCTCTTGGAAGCCTTGCTGAACAAGCATTTAGAAAACTGCCAGGACCAGCGGGTTGTCATATACACATGCTAACCTTTTCCCTAATTAAATAGTCAAGAACAGCCTCTTGGTATGCAAAGAATGAACACTTGGAAATATGATTGCTGAGTCACTACTCCAATTAAGTTATCCAAGTTAGATTTTTGCATTGGCCAATTCAGAAGACTGGTGAGAAGATACTCTAGAAGAGACATCAAGTCAGTCATTAAGTATGGGGAAACTCCATCCGTTGTCTATGAAAAATCCGGTGGAAAGATGTATATAGCCCAAGAAGCATACCTCGTACGATATAGCTATCACCACAGCTACTTTACCAATGTTAGCACAACTGCAGCAGAAGTGGGTGCCTTCCAGTTTGGACCAGTTCGGCTGAACTGGTACTAATTTGGCGTCCTGAGTCACTGGAAACGGTAGCAACCCAGGCCTGCCACGCCCCCTAACTGGTTCTCTTATGGGGCCGTCATCTTGATTTTCGGTTCTACGCATGTGCAGAACAATTTTCATTGCAGAAATGTAATCCCCCCCTTTAAATGTTTTGCGCATGAGCAGACCTTTTTAGTCGCATGCCGAACTGGCAGTAATGCCAGCAGCAACCCACCCTGAACTCTAGCATATTAAATCAGCAAATTAAACCATATACTGTATTTTGTTCCCTTCTTACTTGGCCATTGAAGATACTGGCATAATCCAAAACATTTGGATGAATTCACACCCCATTGACCTCTCCTATTTCCTCCTTCAATTCTGATGCAATAGAGTACTATGGGAAAATTCTATCTCATTTTAGAGATTACTCATTTTAAAACTTTTAGCTGAGAAGTTTCAAAGGAAAGCATGTGGCTGAGTATTCCTTAGGAGTCATGACTTGAGAAATTGGGTAAGAAATCCAGCTAAGAAGGGAAATTCAGAGCAAAGTGGCAGAGTCAGTATTAATCACAGGTACTGTGTAATGCCAGAGGTATATTTCTACCATCATAGAAGAGACTTCAGAGGTCTTATAGTCCAATCCTTGCCCATGGTAGGAATCCTTATTCTATTGAAGACAAATGGTTGAACACCTCTAGTGATGGTGGAGTCTCTATGTCTTATGTGAAAAGAAACCATTTTGGGTTAGATCAGGGGTCAGCAACTTGCGGCTCTGGAGCCGCATGTGGCCCTTTCATCCCCCTGCTGCGGCTCCCTGTCACCAGTCAGCACCACAATTTTAAGAGGAGCTTCTGGTTGGGGGGGGGGGAATAGGACACGCCAGGAGGAGACTCTATGGCAAGGGGTGGGTTTTCCTGTCAGCTCCACAATTGATAGGGCTTTAGTTTAGGACAGGTAGAGGAGAAAGGATGCCGTGCTGGGAAGAGACTCTATGGTGCAGAAACCTGACTTCTGGTTGGCTCCAAAATTGAATGGAGAGCTTCCGGTTAGGACCTTTGTGGCTCTTTGAGTGTTTCAGGTTGCCGACCTTTGGGTTAGATCAGGGGTGTCCAAACTTGGGAACTTTAAGACTTGTGGACTTCAACTCCCAGAATTCCCCAGTCCACAAGTCTTAAAGTTCCCAAGTTTGGACACCTGGGTTAGATTGTCAAACTAGGAAGACTTTTCTACTAGGTTCCTTCTTCTGGGACCTGTAAAACCGATGAAATTATTGCTATCTGCCTGAAAAATGGCAGGGTTGCAAATCAGAATGGATGCCTGTACTTCGAAAGTAACACTGCGATAGTCTTTAGGCGCTCCACAGAGCCTAAAGCTTTTCCCGTTTATTATCTGACTGTTGTAGAAACAGTGATTAAAAACAGACACTAGATCCAGCCACAGGCATCCTCCGTGATAAGGTGGTAGGCGTGGGAAAAAAAATTGGCCTGAGGATTTGGAGCGTAGTCAACTTAGACTATATGGACAACTGCCTAAAATGGTACGGCAACACCTTGTATTCTTCTCTCTCGATGGGGAGGGAAATTGTTGAGCAAGAGGGTGGCTGATCCTTAATAAGCTAATGAGATCCATAACGGAGGTGAAATTGGATTGGTCACGTTCAGTTCTTGATTCAACTACCATATTTTTCTGAGTATAAGATGCTCCGGAGTATAAGACACTCCGAAGTATAGCTTTTGGGGAGGAAAACAAGGGGGGGGGGAATCTGTTTCTGCTTCACTTGGGGCCTCCCAGCAAACAGTAGAGACAATATACACTGTTTGTAGAGTTACATTTCAGACTATACTTGTACAGATGCTGTTAAAATTGATGTGGCTTTCTGGAAGTATACGTTATTCTCTGCTATTTAAATGAAGATACAAAATGCTTCAGATCAAGCATTTATTTTAAAAAGCTTCTTCATTTGGTTAAGCCATCTAGAACAATAATAAAGCAATCTTTAAAATGTCTAATAATTTGAACATTTTATAGGCATTTATAGTTATTGATATACCTTCTTGCAGCAAACAGCAAACAGCCTGATTAGCACAAGAAAAAAAATGCTTCTGCCTCCCAGCAATTTGCCTTGTGGAGCAAACAGCAAGTTTCACTTTCAGTTTAAGGGAGCCTCCTGAACATCAGCTGTTTCACGCTGCAGGGATTTGCTATAGTCCAGTGGTTCCCAAACTTGGCAACTTTAAGACTTGTGGACTTCAACTCCCAGAGTTCTCCAGCCAGAAGAGCTAGCTGGAGAATTCTGGGAGTTGAAGTCCACAAGTCTTAAAGTTGCCAAGTTTGGGAAACACTGCTATAGCCTATTGCAGCCTCTGCAGGCCCCATTTTCCCTGTTTGCAGAAGCCAAAGGGTGGAGGACAGTGGGTGGGTGGGGCTACATTCAGTGTATAAGACACCCCCAAATTTTCACGCTCTTTTTTGGGGGGGCGGAAAGGTCCGTCTTATACTCTGAAAAATATGGCACGTCCCACAAAGATCCTTTTGCAACAGATGAGCCTTCATCGGTTTCATAAAGGTTGGAGATGTGACCTCTGTGGCTTTTCACACTTTTCTTCTGTTTGTCTTATCTCTTAAGCATAACAGATGGCAAGAGAATTTGTGGACGTGGCATTACAATGTCTCTTAATTCAACTCCCTTGCATCCATCTTGTCTTTTAATTAAAAAAAATAGACCTACCTTAAGTGCTCCGGCATTAATTGCTTCTCTACTTCAGTCGGCAAGTTGATTGCTTAAAACAAAATCTAAACAGCCAGAAGGGAGACTCGCTCCCCCAAACTTTGAAGCCCAGGCGTGTGAATGCCACTTAAAAAAAAAAAGCGAAACGGAAGGTATGATACTTAGAGAGGAAAAAAAAAGGAGTCAAGAAGGATGGAAACTTGTATCTGTTGGAGGATAACCTCTTCATCAGCTCTTCCCTTCATAAGAATGCAAGTCCAGCAGTGATGTGTTTACCTGTTTCACTCACAGTTGTTATCACTTGGGGCCAGTTTTCCTTTTGTTCTGAGGACTGGTCTTGATGTTGTGAGCAGCTGTTATTTTATTGTCAGAAGGGGTGGATCCTCAGGGTATAGAGCTCCGGCCTCCTCGACATTTCCATCATGTTTGAGAGATGCAGATCCTCATTAATTTGGGTGAGGCCTCGGATTTCTTCAGGGGGTTCCAGCGTTAGTGCACACACGCTTTCGTTTTATACGGATGGTTTATTAATCTGCTTTGCTTCTCGCGCCTACAATTTGTGGGTGCTCCAACACTGGAGGCTTTTAAGAAGAGACTGAAATGGTGCAGGGCCGTGATGGGGAACTTAGGGCACGCGGTGCTGGAAGTGGCATATAAAGCCATCTCTCCAGGCACGTCAGCTGTCGCCTATTGCTCTTCCCAGTTCAGTGCAGCTGGCCTTCACGTGCATGGGAGCATTGGAAACCGTAAGAGCTGCTGCCTAGTGTGCAATATTTCCGGCGCATGAATGTGCACTGGGTGGCTGCTCTTCTGATTTCCAGTGCATGCATGCTTGTCTTTGTGCACACATGTACGCAGAAACTGGAAGACCAGGTGGCCGGTGCACATGCACGCACCGGGAACTGGAAGATCAGCCACCTAGTGCACATGTGTGTGCCAGGAAGATTGTGCACCGGGCGGCTGCTCTTCCGGTTTCTGGCATATGTATGCACGTTAACTCCTGTTTTGCCACTCAATGCTGAAAAACTTCGCCAACGCTGGTGTAGGGTCTCCTGTTTGAGCAGGGGGTTGGATTAGAAGACCTCCAAGATCTCTTCCAACTATTCCATTCCCTTCCCTTCCATTGCATTGCATTCTCTATATCCTAACCCCATCCTCTTCCCTATCCCAGTTGTTCCATTTTGTTCTGAACTGAGAGTAGTGCTTTCAGAAGTTTGGAGGAAAATTTGCCACAGGTTCTACTTTGGGGGATGTTGCAGAGATCGCAAAATTCCCTGCACCCCAGAAGCCACGTTGGATCACAATGGGAAGAATGGAGGATGCTGGGTGAGAAGAGCCACTGTAGCTTTCAAGATCTTACCTGGTCAGAAAATATTGGTTGCCTTCTCTGCTCTGTAAAGCACAGCAACTGGGTACTATTCAGCATTTTTTTGAAATATAAAGGAGCACTAAAGATGTCTGGATGGGTAACAAAACACCTGCAAGAAAACAGCCAATCTCAGAGAACACTAAGGATTCCACAATCCGGGGGAAATTTTGATCAAGGAGCTTTTATATCTCAGTACTCTGCTATTTTTTTTTTTTATATGCCCAAATTGGGTGGTTTTCCCACAGTGGTTACTTCCATGCTATTTAACTGCTTTATAATAGTCTTTTCTTCTTCTTTTCCATGTGACCCGCTTGAAGGCTGCTGGATGGAAAACAAAAACAAATCATTTGCTGGGAATGTGTTAACTGGTATTTCTCAAAGATCCTTTTTCAAAACACTCTGTGGGGTGGAGGTGGGTGGGGGATTATTTTAAACCTGTTTAATTTTCTAAGATTTTATTCATTCTACACACTGTCACCGTTCTGTGTTGCTATTCAGACGTTGCAGTTCATCACAATCATAATTGAGCCCAGGGGTGGGCTTCAAATTTTTTTAGCAAGGGGTTCTCTGCCCGGTTGCTGGGTGGGTGTGGCCTAGTCATCCTCCTGCACTTGGGCTCCGGAGGTTTTCCTTGAGCCTCTGGGAGGGCGAAAACAGCCTACCTAGGCTCCCGAGGCCCCCTGGAGGCCAGAAATGGGCCTGTTTCCGGCCTTCCCAAACTTCCAGTAAACCCGTTTTTCACCCTCCCTGAGCCCCCATGTGCGTCCTGCACTTACCTGCATCCAAAGCAGGCAGCATGGAGACTCCTGCGAGGAGCGGGGTGGATGTCAGTGGTGGGATTCAAATAATTTAACAACTGGTTCCCTGCCCTAATGACCAGCTGGGTAGGTGGGGCTCAGTGATCATGTGACCCTGTGGGCATGGCCAACTCAACGTTACTCATGTCGATGGGTGTTTCACCTTAGCTGTTACAATGTAATAAGGGTTAACCAGAAAGGCAGTTTCTGTAAGCAGGGCAATAAAGATTAGGCTAGAAACAACACCAGAATGTTTCCTTCCTGACTTCCTTACAGGATTAGCCCTGTAAAGTGGAAAAAAACAAAAGGAAGTTTCTTCCAACAACTGGTTCTCCTGAATAGGTGCAAACTGGCTGAATCCCACCACTGATGGGTGGGGCAGGGCCAGCCAAGAGTGGAATTTGGGGGGTTCTCTGAACTTCATAAAATCTTTGCTATAGGTTCTCCTGAACCCCTGCAAACCCCCAGCAGCCCATCCCTGATTGAGCCTGGAACTAACATCATAAGTCTTTGCAGTCATTAAGTGGGTAACTACATAGCCACAACTGATTGAAAGACCTTTTTTGCAGGCTGGTCATTAAGCAAACTTGCGGGTCTTTAAGCAAATCCATTTTTATTAGAAATTGGAAGTAAACTCCTAAACCTGGCAAAAAAACCATTGAAAATCATAATCATTTGATCACCAATGACTGTAAAGGTGAGCTAGTTGCATTAATGCTCCAGATGAGATCCCATTAATGTCAGGGAGTTCTAGGTACCCATCAGAACTTCAAAATCGTCTCCCAAGTACCTTTTTCAGGTTCCATCAGAACTTAGAGCAGTTGCTAAGCGACCAATCGTTAAGTGAGGACTACCCGTACTGAGTCACAACTCCAGCACTGGTCCTACTGGCTGAGGTTTTGGAGGATGTGTGCAGTTCAACATCTTCAAGGCAACTGGTCCTTCATACCTGTTTTCCATTACTAATAAGTAATCTTACTGGTCCCTGTCTGCTTTCCCAGAGCAGCTTCCTCGCCATCTGATTCTTCAACTGGAAAAGGGAAGGTTTGCACATAGTGTCTTTCATGGACAACATATGTGCTATATCTCGGGACTGTGCCCCTCCCACATGAACACAATCTTTCCCTTAGAATGTCTATCTTTTAATCAATATCTGAATTGAGGAGGGAAATCTATAGCTCCAAACCCTAGGTGCCACCCCATCCTGGTTTTAAATCAAATTATATACCATATTTTTCGGACTATAAGATGCACTGGAGTATAAGACACACCATGATTTTGAAGAGGTAATTTTTTTAAAAAAAAGTTTTTGCTCTCTGCAGGCCTCCCAAATACTCTGCACACCTAGTTTTTTTTGCAAAAAAGGGGGGGCATTCAGAGCTTTGGGAGGCTTGTAGTCTTGGGGGCTGGAGGGGCAAAAATGAGCAAAAATGGCCCGTTTTTCGCAAAAACAGGGCATTTTTGCAAAGAAAGAAAAAGGGCATGCAGAGGCTTTGGGAGGCTGGTAGAGTGCTCATACAAAAACAGCCCGTTTCTTGCTCATTTTTCCCTCCCCAGCCCCCAGGAGCTCTCTGGAAGCCTCTTAAAGGCTATACACGGCCATTTTTGCAAAGGGGGCAGGGTTTCGGTAGGCCAAAAATGCTGCATTCAGTGTATAAGACGCTCCCAGATTTTCAGCCTCTTTTTGGGGTGAAAAATATGAAAAATGTGATACTTCTCTGTAGTTATCTGAAGGGCTTTATAAGCAGAAAGGTGAGAATACCTGTGTACATCTCAAACACTAAGCAAAGCACCTTTGGAAATTCCATCCCTGCGTAGGAAGAACAATAGCGTAGTATATTAATCAGCCATGAGCGTAGGCAGATTAAGATTACTGGATCTCAATAATTATTTTGGCAGGCATTCCATAATCATCTTTGGCAATTATTTTGTCTGGATCGGTTGGCAGCAATAGGCATCGAGAGACAAGGAAGGGAACAGCTCCATGTTTTATCTGCAGCTGACGACATTTTTGGGTTCACCGGCATAATGGGGGAAGCCTTTAAGGGTTGCTGTTTTATGTTAGACCTTCCAGCCCTGCTGGTTTTCAATCTAAACGATGGATTGAAGCCCACCTTGTCACAGGTGTGAGGAGGGCATATCATTAAAGAGAAAGCTGTGATGGGATCAGCCTATAGTACTAGATTTGTAAAGAGTGGAAGTTGGAGAATTGGGAGGAGTTGGGGGGAGGGAGGATGATTCACAACATAAATAAGATTACAAGATCAGGCTTGAGATGGCAAAATCTAATAATCTTCATCATTTTCTTTGGCAGATATACTGGGGACTTGTAGTAACCTGAATTGGAGAGGTTGTTAAACTGGAAGGATTTCTTCTGAGCGCTCCTGTCTTTGGGCAAATATTTATTCATAAATTGTTTCAGAAGGTATATTGATGCAATACACAATGAGGACAACCCTGTAATTATGTTTAGATTCATGCTATGTGGGAACCCTTGGAAAAACACCTAAGTGAACGAGTGTGAAGTATATACAGTACCTTTAAAATCCATAACGAAATCTAAAAAAGCCTTTTAATCCCTTCATTTTCCTCTTCGGTGTGAAAAAAATATAATCAGTTGTTCTTTGAAAATGCTTGGTAAATTAGTGGTTGGTGGTGGCCAAAATCTTCTCAAGAAATCAGCTATTGACCGTATAAATGCAAAGTTTGCTTTGCAGTTTAACAAGTCATTTCTCTCCCAATTCCAAAGTAAAATTAGACCCATTTCATTTAAATATGAAAAAAAACAACTTAAATATTTACATTTAAAACAGAGGAAAAGAGCAAACATACCTTGTAGGATTCTCAAGATGTGAATCTCTTCCTTATGAGAGAACTAATGAATTAAATTGGAATTAAAGGTAAAGGTTCCCCTCTACATAAGTGCTAGTCATTCCTGACTCTAGGGGGGGTGCTCATCTCTGTTTCAAAGCTGAAGAGCTAGCGTTGTCCGAAGATGTCTCCGTGGTCATGTGGCTGGCATGACTAAATGCTGAAGGCGCATGGAACCTTCCCACCAAAGGTGGTTCCTATTTTGTTACTTGCATTTTTTTTACATGCTTTCGAACTGCTAGGTTGGCAGAAGCTGGGACAAGTAATGGGAGCTCACTCCGTTACGTGGCGCTAGGGATTCGAACTGCCAAACTGCCGATCTTTCTGATTGACAAGCTCAGCATCTTAACCACTGAGCCACCGTGTCCCAGTTAAATTGGAATAGAGCTGCCATATTTGGAGTATCTGAAGCAATCTGTACCTAGTACAGATGCATTGATGGATTACAGTGAACAATTAAAAAAAAGATGACTTTGTAATCCTTCTCTTTTCCTTTTCCTTGCAGAAATGCTTTCTTTCTCCATCTAATAACCCTTTTTTCATATTAACCATGGTGCCACATATTAATTCAATGCATAATGAGACTGGTCCTTTCTTCCTGTCTGTTTAGAAAGTATTTCTAAATACTTTCTAAAATGGGACACCTAGACGCTTTTCCTACATTCAACCTAACATGGGTACAAGCGGTTTTTTTGCTTTATTTGATAACTGACAGTTAACTGATTTTAAAGAATTTTAGGTCTACATTAGATGCCTTGCAGAAAGCCATTTCAAAAATGGCAGTTCTAGTTTGAACTCACCTTGCAAAACACTATAAATCTGTACCTTTTATTAGTTGCATCTCCATGCATCTACAGAGCTATGTTGTTTGAATGGTCTAAGAGAGCAGCCCAGCTTTTCCTGGGGACTGAATTCTTGTTCCCAAATGACATTTTCTGTGTTTTGATCTTACATTATTTCAAAACCCTTCTAGTATTTGGGCTTTTCTCAAAGTTGGATTTGTTTGCATTTTCTGCCATACAGGTAATTTAAGATATTTGCTTGCCAACCAGCGACAGGGTTATTATGCTTGGAGTATTTCATATTGGTCTTCTTGACATTTTGAGGCTCACATGTGTGCAATCAAAGTATGTATTTATAATTTGCCTGCAATGAAGTAAAGAAAGTGGATGTAAGACTGTATGCAGACTGGCCCTCCTTTGCCTCCAAAGAATAAATATTTATCTTTTATCAGGTTGAGAAGTGTTCCTTTGTGTTGACTGGTGAAGTAAATCGGGATTTGAAGAGAGAAAAAAAATTGTTTGAGTGAACCTGAAGTGAATCCGATTTACCTCAGTGCGGAATGGATTTTAAAATGTATTTATTGGGCTAAGGAAGCTGAATGTTAACACATTTGAGTATTTGCATTTGAATTCATTGGCTTGGTGTGAATGGTTTTAAGCAAGGCTTATGCTGCTATTAATATATTATGTTATGCTATTAAGGAACACGGTGGCTCAATGGCTAAGACGCTGAGCTTGTCAATCAGAAAGGTTGGCAGTTCAGTGGTTTGAATCCCTAGCTCCGCATAACGGAGTGAGTTCCCGTTACTTGTCCCAGCTTCTGCCAACCAAGCAGTTCGAAAGCATGTAAAAATGCAGGTAGAAAAATAGGGATCGCGTTGGTGGGAAGGTAACAGCGTTCCGTGCGCCTTCAGTATTTAGTCATGCCAGTCACATGACCATGGAGACATCTTCGGACAGTGCTGGCTCTTCAGCTTTGAAACTGAGATGAGCACCGCCCCCTAAAGTCAGGAATGATTAGCACATAGTGTGAGGGGAACCTTTACCTATGCAGCTATTCAAGCCAGATTTCTGGACCTGGAACTTTCAGAGGGCTGATGGATCTTCACCTTGTTAGGAATTTTTGATGCCATTTTCATCCTCAATGTATTGAAAAAATGTGCCTTATGTCAAATTTAATGAGAAAATAGTTTTCTAAATCTCTAATTTCAAATTTTTGATG
The DNA here is from genome assembly GCF_009769535.1 of Thamnophis elegans. NCBI lineage: Eukaryota > Metazoa > Chordata > Lepidosauria > Squamata > Natricidae > Thamnophis > Thamnophis elegans. The sequence continues at coordinate 16,739,587 of NC_045552.1, read as the reverse complement.
CTGCTCCTTGTTTCGGACTCCAAAGTGGGGGTGGAATGCTCTTTGATTTTTTTTTCAATATGAAAGTTTCTAAATGCAGTTAGATGGTTAGAAAATGCAGTTTTGGTAAGAAATTTTTAATAGAGTTTTTTTCCCCCACAAAAGGGAGAGGGAGAGCAATTAACTAAATCAGACTCTAAAATGCCACCAGTGGTGGTCGTATAAGGATTGGTAGACATGGTTTGCAGGCAGAAAACTCAAGATTCAGTTTTCAAAACATTTAAATAGGACTGGCAATGTCTCTGCTGTTCATTCTACTGCCCATCGATGCCAACTCCCTGACCGATGGACTAACTTTGTATAAAGCATTTTCTTAAATTCCTGTGACATGTTCAGGGACAGCTTATATGGAATTCAGCAACAACGTTCTCACTTTTTAGCTCCATTATGCCTAAAGGAAGTTTCACTTATACGGAACTGATTTTTTTAAGGTGCCACGCAACCTTTCCCCAAGGGCACGTAACAATGTTTTTTTGATCTCTCATTTGTCATTTTAAGGAAACCATTGTTGCTTCTTCACATATCAGAATGGAATGCAGAAAATCACAAGGCCACTCTAGAAATCTCTACGTCTTAGTGTGGAATCCAGGTCTTCCTGATCAGGGTCCAATGAACTTTGTGTGACACAAGTAGTTGGACTGGAGAGAGAGAGGGAGGGAGGGAGGGAGAGAGAGAGAGAGAGAGAGGGAGAGAGGGAGAGAGGGAGAGAGTTTAATACAAGTTTAATACAATACAAGTTTAAGGGCTTAAAAGCAATCATTTTTTGGAATAAACAACAAAAAGACTGATTTTGGAAAATTACAAATGGGCTAATGGCCCAGATGGATTTGAAATAAAATGAAGGAAATCCTTAAAAAAAGTAGGAAACACTATACTTTTGAATTAAAAAAAAGGTGATAGGATGGTAATTTGAAGGTTGGACACTATAAGGAACTAAACATTGCAATTAAAAGAGAAGAACACTTAAATTTGATATACTAATACAGAATGGAGCAAAATACTTTGTCATTATATTAAATAATATTTGTGAACAAAGGGCCCAGAAGTTAATTTTAAGATTGTCTGCCATTATAGATGAAGTGTTTAAAAGATACTATGGAAGTGGAACAAGTTTTACCACATACAACTGAGGCTGATTTCAAAATGGATTTAAAAATGACAAGCTACAAGGATGATATGGCAAAAGATGCCACACTGGATATACAAACAAAACCAGCTGATGACTTAATAAGTAAAAGAAATATACAAATAACAACGCAAAAAAAGCAACCTGGATAACTTTCCTGTGTTGGAGTTATAAAAGAGACCTGTTAAAACTTTGGAGAATTTTGAGAGCAGAATTTTGTGCAAAGCGGCAAAGAAAAATAATGAAAAAGAAACCAAAGCCCTAAGACATTATTTGAAGGGATTAAAAGACCAAGATTATTCAAACTACAAGGAAGGAATATAAAGTTGACTTATTTGATCAAAGTTAAAATAGTTAAGTTGTTATCTCTGGTAACCTTTAATGGACTTTTGCTGACCAGGTGTGAATAACAAGGCTTTAAGAATCTATACATAACGTGCACGTAAATAATAACCAGAGTCCTCCCCCCACTTCAATTAGGAATATCCAGAGAAGCCAGATGTGTGATTTTGGGGTATTTGTTGCATTCAGGGAATGTGCCCCTGTCTTATCTGCAGAAGATGCATAGTCTGAGGGACACACAATGTTGTTATGTGCAGCCTTTGGATTCCAGTAATGTTTTCTACTTAAAAGTGCTTTTTATTAGGAAACAGAATGTGGTGTAAAGCCTGCACTGAGGAATCTTCTGGGTGAGAAGCAAGCAAGTAACAATAGAATTCAATAGAATTCTTTATTGGCCAAGTGTGATTGAACATACAAGGAAGTGCATATGCTCTCAGTGTACATAAAGAAAAATAAAATAGAATACATTCATCAAGAATCATAAGATACAACACTTAGTGATAGTCATAGGTTACTAATAAGCAATTCAAATTACACTAGGAAACAAATAAAACAATATAAAATTGAAAGATACAAGCAACGTGGTTATAGTCATAAGTGGGAAGAGATAGGTACTAGGACGGAAGAGAAGGAGAATATTAATACAGTATTGTGGGAATTATTTGTTTAGCAGAGTGATGGCATTCGGGGGGGGGGGGACTATCTTTGTGTCTAGTTGTTTTGATGTGGAGTGCCCTATAGCGTCGTTTTGAGGGCAGAAGTTGAAACAATTTATGTCCAGGATGTGAGGGGTCTGTAGATATTTTCACAGCCCTCTTTTTGACTCGTGCAATGTACAGGTCCTCAATGGAAGGTGGGTTGGTAGCCATTGTTTTTTCTGCAGTCCTAACTATCCTCTGAAGTCTGTGTCTGTCTTGTTGGGTTGCAGAGCCAAACCAGACAATTATGGAGGTGCTCCTCTGTAGAACAGAATCATCAGCATTATGCAGCATCGGTATTTTTGATCTTGGTGCCCCCAGAGTCTGTTGAACGGCAGCTCTCAAAAATTGCATAGGTAGCTCAGATCATGCTGATTGGAATTTCTCTGAATTGAATCCATCACTGGATGGAATTTGTTTGGAAAAGGCTATCTACCAGACACACCTACTTGCTAATCTCCCTCATCCATCTTGGCTTTGGCTGAGGAGATGCCTTCTCCCCGACACTTCCTTCTCAAGCCAGGGAATTCTCTTATCTCCCTCCTGAGATCCTGCAGTTTTGCCAGTCCTGGACTTTGTGTCCTTTTGAATGATTGTGTATTTAAAGGCTTTATCAGTGGGTCAGAACAAACAACTTGGGCTTTAAGGGGAACTTTTTGAATGAAATGAGCAAGTGGGGTCTTTGGTGCTCTCTGAGAATGGTTGTTTTCCTGCAGATGTTTCATTATAAAACTAGGTTACATCGATGCTCACATGTCACATGTGTCTGTTGCACATTTACAAGTTTTGTGGAAGTGTAATATATATGTAATATATATTTGTGTAATATAATATATAAAAGGGGAGGTGGTGGCTCAGTGGCTAAGATGTTGTTGAGCTTGTCGATCAGAAATGTCGGCAGTTCAGCGGTTTGAATCCCTAGCACCGCATAATAGAGTGAGCGCCTGTTACTTGTCCCTGCTTCTGCCAACCTAACAGTTCGAAAGCATGTAAAAATGCAAGTGGAAAAATAGGAACCACCTTTGGTGGGAACATAGCAGCGTTCCATGCGCCTTTGACGTTTATTCTTCCGGCCACATGACCATGAAGACGTCTTTGGACAGCGCTGGCTCTTTGGCTTTGAAACGGAGATGAGCACTGCCCCCTAGAGTCGGGAATGACTAGTACATATGTGCGAGGAGAAGCTTTACCTTCACCTTTAATATAACTGAACATATGTAGGAGGAGTGGTGGAACATGGGGAAGAGTGAAAAGAGGCATCGGTCTAGAATACCTACATAGCCAAAAGTGAACTAAGTCCCCCCTCTTGAATTCCGTTGACCCATATCTAACTCCAAGCAGGTGTGCATTAGTTGATAGTATTCCTGTGCACAGGTATGAGTACCTGTAAATCAGATAATTGAACCTTCATGTGTGGACCTAATCTTTTGGGTCTGAGAATGTACGACTTTGCATTTCTTCTTAGATGAGATTTGAAAACTTGTCATTTAGACCTAAGTTTTGAAGTTCATGAATTTCTTCCTTTGTTCACAGGAGTCTGGGTAGCTCATAAAGATCACTTTAATAAAAAAAATATCTGCAATGACATCTCATGGTTTCCAACAGTGCTTCAAAATAGCAGGAAATAAATTATTGGTCCAGCTCATGGACAAAATAACAGTTCTAGAAATGCTTTAAGCATAACATCTCTTCTTAACTTGCACAGTTTTATTGCTATGCTATTTTGAGGTAATCTAACACATGGGGAATTAAAAAGCAAATTCCGTATTTGATGACATGTATTTGATTGCAGAAGTAATCCAAGAAATAGTGCTGTTCTTCCTAATAGCCAAATACTTAACATTTACCCAAATTTAGTTTTCCTTTGATACAGAGTATTTTCCCATTTCTGTTAATATAGAAGTTGTGATCATATATAATTTCTATATAAAGCCATAATGTATATTTATAGGGCTCTAAAACTTTCCGGAAAAAGAAACTGTTAATGGTTTGTTCTGGAACAGGACTGTTTCACAATTGTATGCATTATAGATGGGAAATTTTAATTTGATGATAAGGGGAGTTCTGAAGATACAAATAGGTTTAGTTTGAATCTCTTCCCTACTTAATGTTTATAGGATTAGTAAATTTAGTTTTTTGTCCTATATGCAGCAATACAAATAAGGAAAATTAGGGACAATTTAATACATGGTTTACAAAAAAGATAGCATTTCAAATCCTGGCTCTAATTCTTAGCTTGATCGTGTTATCTGGCAATGATGGGAATAATCCAACAATAGAGAAGTTGATTTAGAAATAGAAGATAATGAAGTCCCAAAGGTGCTTTTTATGTTTTTCCTTGAAGACATTTCGCTTCTCATCCAAGAAGCATCATCAGTTTTCCGAAGAAAAGCACCTTCGGGACAACCATGACCTGGATGACTGAGAATCTCCATGGACAGAAGATTTTTTTTAAAATCCAATTAATGCGGCTTGGATACTCAGAATACATTACCTCTTGGATTCCTCATTTCTGGGTTGAAAAATGGTAATGATGATATGAATAACTGCATCCTGTATCCACCAATATCCCCTTGGACTCTGTGTTGATCGATCCAAAGACCACCTAATTCTCGGTTCTGTCATTCCAGTTGGCACCAGAGAATGAGAATCCTTTCTCTGTTCCCCTCCTCCCTCTTCCTCTCCTTTTTAATCATTCCTTTTCCTTTCGTGATATGGAAGAAGTTGGAATTTCAGGGGTAGCTAATCCATTTCAGATGGTTTCCGTCTTTCCACCACCACCACCCCCAACCTCAAGAAAACCAGGGTGCTCAGATTTCTCCCTTCAAAGCAGGAGAATGACAATTAGTAGTAGCTTGTTTATAAGCTGTTTTGGCTGTTTGAAGTCTTCCAAACCCATCTGCTTGTTCGTCCTCCTTCCAGCCTTTTAACTCCTGCCTTTAAAGAGCCCAGGGGATGTTGATTATTTGGCTTCTGTAGCTCCGAAGCCTCCTCCTCCTTCTCCTCCTCCTCCTTCATGAGATCCACCCCTAAGCAGAATACGCACTGTGGAATGACAGGCATTTGTTCCTCCTTTGGAGGGAGCTGGCATGGGAGCGTATTTATGAGAATTACACCGTGCCCTGAACCAGGGATACAGGACATACCCGTGGCAGAGCTTCGACCCATCATCCTGGACATTTTTATGACTTTTGGGGGGGGGGGCATTCGACTTGGGGGATGATCTCGGCATGATTGGAGGGACACGGTGAAGTTTCTCCACCCTGCAGAGTCTTGTCAACTTTCAGGGGCTGATGTCTGTTCCGCAGATCGGCTTGTCTTGCTCCCTTTCTCTCCGAGCCTACCTTGAAGAATAGAAGAATGGGACAGGCGCGCTACTCCAGACCGGTATATCCAGCTCCCTTGGGTGAGTAATGGAGGGGTCTGGTTGCAGCTGAAAGCGACAGCCAAGGATCGCAGGCGAAGTCGAAGCACCTTGAAAAAGAGATGGCTAGGGTTGTGTAAGTTGGAAGGGCTTTGAGGAGAGAGATTGTTTTCGTAATCCTTGCTTTAAAAGAGAGACAGAGAGAGACAGAGACAGAGAGGGAAGGAGGGAGGGAGGGAGAGAGAGAGAGACTCCCTCCTTTGGAACACCTATTGCTCTGTAACTTGTACCTGCTGTACTTTAAGAACCAAGTTTTTTGATCTTTTGCTTGTTGCTGCCAGAGTGGTAAAATTTTTTTTTAAAAAAAGTAAAACTTGGGTCAGCAGAAAACACGTATCACCGATCTTGCTTGGAGTTAAATGCCTCAGACAGGGATGATGTGCTGATTTGCCTTTTCTCCTCTGTACAAATGATACTTCGTTATTAAAAGATTCATTATTCTAATCATCTACCATCCCGAAGCAATTTACTTAGTCATCCTATAGCAGGAGATATTTTTTTTTTAAAAAAAAAATCAAAACATGGATTTATAGCCACTTGCTTCCATTTAAAAAAAAAAAAAGCCAGCCCCTCCACGATCTTACGCTTTAGAATTAAAATGGAATTATTATTGAAGAAGGAAGGAAGAACAATTTCAGGTTGAGGTTTCCAAATAGTGTCCTTCCAGTCCCATCCCATGGGTTTTTAGGCACTATTAATGCCACAATTGGGGTCATTGCTGCTGTCCCTACAAAACCCCATAACTGTACATCTCTTGGGTTCTGATGAATTTTTGGGCAAAGCAGAGAGTCAAAGAATTGAGGGCAGATGCAGGGGAGATATCTTGTGGTGCCTCAATTGGGGGCAGCCTTGGTGACAGAGGAGTCGATGTTCAGGACTGGGTAGGTTTTGCATTTTAAAGAGTTAACATCAGAATTGTACAAGGAATCTCCGCACCCCCCAATCTTCCTCTCCTATTTAACTGTGGGCTCAATTGATTTTTCTAGGGAGACATCCAGAAAATATCTATAAGGCTATCTAGATTGACGTGGTGTTGCCTGCTAGTCAACCAGGAGCTGACTTAAAGATGCTGACAGTTGAGGTTTTTAATGTACCTGCCATTAATATTTTTTTTTTCACAGTACTCCAGACTCGAGTTAAGAAACATTTCTTAGCCTGACTCTGTGTACAAGGTATATTGCACAAAATAGGGTGTGACTTCAGTAGAGACAGCCTTTGATTTGGGAAAGGAGCTTTAAGAGTTAAATTATATTGGCAGCTTGTCTTGTGGCCTCTATTATGAGTCGCATTTTAAATCTCCACTGTGCCTTCCCATTTTTAAGACGGCGATTTCTAATTTTGTGTGTCTGTGCACTCCCTGCTAATTTTAATTGCTAAATGTATTTAGCAATTTCCTTCTTTGCAAAGGAGCAGATTAGATAATAGCTTACAGATCCTATTATCTTGTGTTCCCAATGTTTGGAAGACTTAAACCAAAGCACTGATAGTTGAAATTAAAACAAAACAAAACTATTCTTTAGCAATAGATAAACCATCAATGTACTGTAGGTATCCGAAGAAGCCCGGTGAGATGGTTAGTACAGTATTTAGGGTGCAACATAACTTATACGTATGTATTGTCTGTTCCACTGAGCTCACCTGGTGTTACTGAATGAAATCAACACACCTGTTTTGCACCTTAGTTTCTTAGAGATCATATGCATTCACCAGAGACAGAATGTATATTTGCCCTTATTGCAAATAGAAGTATATGTTGGTATTTGTTGATGTGGCCAACACAGGTTACAATATTGGAAATAGCCATTATCTTTCTGTAGCAGGTTGTTTTTCTTTTCAGGTAGGTGGGGTGACCTTCCCCATACTTGAGCCCTGAGTGCACATAGTTTTGACTTTAGCAAACATATTGCAAGACAGTCTGGTGCTCTTGGGAAGGTGTGAGGAAATGTGGAATTCAGTTAAATTAAATATTTCCCAGGCAAGGGCTTTATCCAGCATTCTCTTCCGTGTGTGGGTTCCAGTTATAGTATGTGCCGTGCAAATGATTACATCAAATGTGAATTTCATTGTGCATATAATACATTATTACAGTATGCATGAAACAGACAGCTGTGGGTGTACAACCTGTGAGTCCCTGGGTTGTGTGAATGGGGGGGGGGGGGGTCTGTAGAGATTCTCAGTTATCCAGGTCATGGTTTTCCCAAAGGTGCTTTTTCAGGAGGCCATTGGACTTCCTTATTTTTTCTTTGGAAGACGTTTCGCTTCTCATCCAAGAAGCTTATTCAGCTCTGACAAGGCAGTGGGGAATGGAAGGATTTATACTCCTTGCAGACAGCTGGTCATTTGCATCTTTTTAGAGGATCCTTGAAGCACTTGGAGGTTTATCTGTCTCCCCAGGGTGACCTGAGTGGTGCTTCTGGTTCCTGTGGTCTGCAATTTTTCTCTCTATTCCTACTCCTACACCATTCAAAGGGTGTTCTAGGGAGGTTCAGTTCCTTTTATTTCCTCCCAAGAATTTGCTGCTACTTCCACCGTACACTTGTTCCTGCTGAAGTAGAGCATAGTCTTAAAAAAACAACAACATCTGCAGCATTAGAGTCTTTAAGCTTATCAACTGTAACTCTGGCTCTTGTTCACCCCTCAGTATCTGATTATGATGAAAGAAAAAAAATGACAAAATATATAGTGTGACTTCATGATGCAAATACACAAGTCACAGGGTTTTCCACAGGGATGCTATGATGTGTGTTTTGACACTCCCTCCACCCTCCTGTTCCCTGGGTGTTCACTTGACATTCATCCCCGGCAACTTATCCAAGCTATGGGTTGAAAATGAGAGTTAGCCGACCCCATTTACAACTTCTGCCAGGTCCCCCACTATTTTTCTCCATATGCAAATGTGCTGTGTATCTCCCACATGGTTCCTGGATAGTGAAAGTCTTTGCATAGCGGATGCGTTGTGTCCAAAGAAATACGGCTTGTGCCCAAATTAAGCAGATGTTTTGTGATACGGAGTTTAAACTTACAAAAGAGGAATAACCCGTTGTTTTTAATCAGAAAATATGCCAGCTTGAGAGCAAAAGATAAAGCCTGGGCAGACTTCCTTAATGAAAGAGCAAAAATAGACACTTGGTCTACTTTTTTGCTGCTATAATAGCATGAAAAAGCCTGCAGCTTGGGATCTTCTACCATAGCTGGAACTAGGTAGCTTTTATTCTTTTTTCTAATTGGAATATGTATGTATGTATGTATGTATGTATGTATGTATGTATGTATGTATGTATGTATGTATAATTTGAAGAAACACATGGCCTCCAATGTTTGTACCAATCTATATAAATCTGTTAGGAAAGATGTACAGATAGCATTTCATGGCCTTGTGATCTTCAGTTTTCAATTGTGACATTTTTTACCACCAGAGAGTTTGCTCCTAGCCTGGGGTGACTACTATTGTATTAATGCAATAGTTGAAATACCAGGAAGAAGCCCTTTTTTACTCTTCCAGGATCTAGTGGATCACTGTGCTACATCAGAGCCATCATGGGTTGTTCTTGGCATCGTGACATCAGCCATCTTCCTCTTCTACTTGTCACGTGGTGCTTGGTGCAATGCAGAATACACTAATATAATGCCATCAAATGTATTGAGTTATTATTGAGCGCCTTGTGGATGCAGGACATTGGCATAGGAATATATGCATTTCTGCTAGCAAGGGGGGGATTTATTTATTTCAAAAAAACTTTAATTTGGTGGTATTTATGGCACTCCTTGACTGCCTTCTGGCTTTGTTGTTACGGAAAACTGTTACCCTTTGGGAATATATAACTCAAATGAAGATTATAGTTAACAGTGGAAGAAATAGACAAAACAACAGTTGCATTTCCCCAGAATTTTAAACATGCATAAAGAACGATGGGATCTACTGTCTGCATTAAAGCCAGAGCTTTTCTTTTTAAGACTGATGGGTGAACAGTTAGGAATATTATTTCAATCTATGCAGTGAGATTACTGTATGCTCAATGAGGGAAAGATTGGGTATTACCCAATGGAGTATATGGAGGAATGGTTAGAGAAATTGGCAGAACTTGTCAATATGGGATAATTGACTTATTGTTCAGTGTTTCTCAACTATAGGAACTTTTAAGAGGGGTGGACTTCAACTCCCAGAATTCCCAAGATTGAGAAACACTGGTCTTATTTGATTAGACAGAAGTCCTTATTGACATTCATCAATGACTTCAAAACACCTTGCGGAGTTTTTGCACAAGAAAGAAATGTTTGTGACGTAGGCTTTTGATGATTAGAAAATGTAAGTTATAAACCCACATTACCTGTTGATCCATCCATTTTTTTACAATACAATTTTAGAATATTTATGAAGGAGAAAGTGAATATACTTCATTTGACTAAGATTAGCATACTTCATTGAGTTTTTGCATTTAACAGTTATTACTGTAGAATTGTGATCTGATTACAGGTGGTTGTGCTATTGCTTCAGAGTGATTATATTCCCAGTATGTCTTCACTGAATGACCCCTTTATAACCAGTAATCAATAGGATGAATTCTAGAACTTCAGTGTTTTTTCCATGGCATTGGGAAGAATGATGAATATTATAATTTGGGGCTGCAGCAAATATAATTAAAATAAAGTTCCGACTGTGAACTTGGAGATGATCATTTCACTAAATGAATGAATAAAATTAGACCTCTTATTAAAATACAACACATGAGTTAAGAGCTGTCCTTGGCATTTTCCTAAAGAGGAAGCAAGTTTTCAAATACTTGGAATATTTAGCAATGTTGCTTTTGATGTCCAGAACTATGTTTGCAAAAGATATCCTAAACTATTGGCTTTTATGTTCTGCAAAAATATGAAGAATGCTTTTTCAGAGGTAGTCACCAAACATGGGGTCTCTTTTGATCTATTTCATAACCTTTAGATCTTACTCTTCTTTCTGAGCAGGTCATGGAGATCAAAACACAGAATGTTCCCAACAATTTTCCTCTGGTTGCTGATCGAAACCAGACTTGCTTTGTTTTCAGAAACTATAACCTATATATTGTTCCTTTTATGGCAGTGATGGTTATATACTAATGTTGATGCGTAAATAAATCCTGATTTAAAATGAGTTTTCTTGACTGGTGTTTTAAAACTGTTTCAGTCAAATCCACTCTACCAAGAATTCAAGAAAACACCTTTCTTTTACCAACTGAATAAAATTATTTAAGTAGCAGTGCCAAGGAATTAGCTGGAGGTGTCCATATACTAGACATTTGCTCTTTTGGAGAAGATATTTACCTTGGTTTTCTTGTTTTCTCCAAAACACGGAGTTGTGAATTCCCATCCAAAAATTTCCCCTAAGTAGTTAATGTGCTAAGTAGTTACTTGTACACATTTCTGTATAACTCAGTATGGTTGAAATTGGGTTTTGCATTGGGAGGCATTCTCTATCCAAGCATTTGTTGTTGCATCTGGAAATACTGTATTCTATATCCCTTGAGTTTGTTTATTTTAAGGACACGAGTCTTAAAAGAGTTCTTGTGCAGCTGAGATTCAAAAATGTCTCATATTTGCCAAAAAATAGACTTATTTTTGGAAGGTTCCATGGGAATACCCCCTACAGCGTGAGCCATCCTGGCAAATAGATGGGGAAGAAATGTTGGTAGTGACATATTTTATTTTCCTGGGCTCCAAGATCACCGCAGATGGGGACTGCAGCCAAGAAATTAAGAGACCCTTGCTCCTAGGAAGAAAGTGATGGCAAATCTAGACAGCATACTAAAAAGCAGAGACATCACCCTGCCGACAAAAGTGTGTATAGTCAAGGCTATGGTTTTCTCAGTTGCACTGTATGGCTGTGAAAGTTGGACCATTAGGAAGGCTGAGTGCCAAAAAATTGAGGCCTTTGAAGTATGGTGCTGGAGAAGACTCCTGCAAGTCCCTTGGACTGCAAGGCCATCCAACCGGTCAGTCCTAGAGGAGATCAACCCTGACTGCTCTTTAGAAGGCCAGATCCTGAAGGGGAAACTCAAATACTTTGGCCACCTAATGAGAAGGAATAACTCATTGAAAAAGAGTCTAATGCTGGGAACGATTGAGGGCAAAAGAAGAAGGGGACAGCAGAGAATGAGGTGGCTGGATGAAATCACCAAAGCAGAAGGCATAAGTTTAAATGGGCTCCAGAGGATGGTAGAGGACAGGAAGGCCTGGAGGAACATTGTCCATGGGGTCGCGATGGGTTGGACACGACTTCGCAACTAACAACAACAAAAGGCAGTTACTTTAAAATCTCTCTCTGAAAGAATTATGATAATACCTGATCTACTCACTAAGAACATGGAATGAGTAATATATTATTTCTTCATCAGATTGGTCTTAAATTGGCTTTGTTCCCATTCATATATGATCTCAACTGTATTGTTGTATGATATGAACCCGTTTGAAGCCAGTGTCACTCCAATGATGCCAGACTCCTGAAAACATTTGTTTGAATAGAAACCTGACTTGGGCTACAGGATGTTGTAAATACTGGAAGAAATTGAAATGGCAGTCCTGTGCAAGGAGAACATTTACATCATGACTTAATTCAAGAAAGCATTCTTAGTGTAGAGTAATAAGTCATGGCAAGTAGAAGTGAATGTTAGAAGATTTAAAATTAACTTAGGTTTTATGCTTATGCTAAAACACAAATTTCAACCCTGGAATTTTGGAATTTGCACATGGTATGGCTGTTGCTGAGAAATGGGATGGCTATAGATCTGGAGAGTACGCAGGTTGCAGGATTCCTAAAGCGATCTGTTTCATTTTAACTTCATGCATTTTGCGAAACTCGGAGAAGGACCGGGAGAACCCGGGGTGAAGTCAAAAGAGAAATCAGCCCAGAATCTCTATGTAGCCACAAATGGATCAACTCCAACTCCTCTTGAATTCAACGCCAAGATAGTGCTGTTAGTTGAGTAGATTATTGTATATAGGCATAATTATTAATGCAACAATTTAATTGGAACTTGTATCGTCCTGCTCTTTCACGCCTGACAGAAACTAGCTATTAGTGTTTGTCATCTGTGCTTTATAATATAGGTTGGTTTTGTATTGTTTTTTGTTTACAAACATATTTAATAATTTGCAAACCACCCAGAGCCCCTGGGAGTTGGGAGGCGTAAAAATGATCATAATAACGACACCGGCAATAGAAAATCTATGAATTGACAACATTTCTGTCAATTACAAAACACCACACTGCTTGGAGCTGCCCATATATTATACCAACACATTACAACATCCTAGGTTCCTGGGAAGAACTCAATGCGTATGAAGACCAATACCAACTAAAGAACTGGCAGCTGTGATTTTACATTATTGTGAATAAAATGAAGTCACAGTGAACTTGAATGGATGAATTAAGGCATACTATACAAAACCTAAGGAATAATGTCTCAGTCACTCTTTAACTTAAAATTGATTGTGCCATTTTGGAAGTGAGTTCTGTAGCAACAAATCAGATACGATTCATCTTTTCCCTAGATGATTTTTTTTTGAAATTTTGTTTGACTTTGTTTGCAGTTTGTTCCTAAGGAGAACTGTTTACTGTGTTGTCATATTTGTAGAAAGAGAAAGATGCTGATCAGCATTCTTCATTGTGATACCTTCTAGATCCGTGATGGTGAACCTATGGCATGTCTGCCTGAAGTGGCGCAGAGAGCTACGTTGCCTGGCACGTGTGGTGTCACCAGTTCCTCTTCCGGGTTTCTGGTGTGCATGCGCACATGATGTTCAGCTGGCCTTCGTTCGTGTGGCAATGCTGGAAACTAGAAGGGCTGGTCCCATTTTCCGGCATGAGCATGAGCACTGGCCAGCTGATTGTCACAAGCGCATGCATACCAGAAACCGGAAGACTAGCTGTCCGATGTGCATGCGCATGCTGGAAACCAAAAGTTCATTTACTAGCACATGCATGCCCTCCCCTGGGCAGCTCCTCTTCTGGGTTGCGGGCCAGACGAGCGCACTCACTCCCTTTTCGCCCTCGGTACCGCCATTGGTTCGCCACCATTGCTCCAGATGTTGGAAACGAAACTTCCATATTTCCACATAGAATACGTGACATAATTCTAAGAATTATAGACACATTCTGGGGCATAGGAAGTTTAGTAAGCTCATTTACAAAATGCCATAGTTTAAGAGTGCACGTGGCCACATTACCAAGTAGCTAAAAAGATGGAAAGTTGCAATAGTCAAACTTTAGCAGCATTATTTTGGAATATTGGACAGGCAATAAGCACAGCAAGGAAGCTGCGGGATGCATAGGGCATTTTGATGATTTTTAAAATAAAATATTCTTGCTTAGGTCCGTCCGCCCTCCCCCCCCCCCCCGGCAATAAAATGAAAGTTTATGGAAATGACAAACTAAAGAAAAGAAGAAGTATGAATTAAAAGTGACTCAGAGGCAAAATAATTATCAATGAATATGAAAAGGCTTTCTTTTGTCTAATGTAGCTTCTTGTAAATCATGCCGGTTGACTAATATTTTGCAAGGAAAACTCCAAGCGCTATAAAATGGTTCAAAATGGTAAAACCCTAAATGGATTTTCCATATCTGGCATCTGTTTGCTTCGTCGAACAGCTTCATCATAAGCTGCAGGGATATTTTCCCACTGGCCTTTTCTCTTCCTCCTGCACACTCTTTGTTTTTAAGAATGTTTGGGGAATGCCAGAACAGTAGGTGGAGCGGGAGGCTGTTATTGTGTTGATTTCCTGAGATTGTTACTTTTGGCGTGGGATGCTTTTTCCTCCCCCCTCCCCCTTTTACAACAGGAAGTAAATCAAAGCCACCCAACCCTTCATAATTCTAGCTTGTTTTCTGTCTCCCCATTTTATAGCACATCCGCACAATAGTGTGATATACAGTATTTGTGCTGCGGTGATATCGGTAAAGGGTTGCTGAGCCCTACCAAATGTTGAGTACAGAAATTGTTTTCCCAAGTTTTTTTCCCTGTGTATTTTCCTGCTGCGTAAGGTTTTTTTTTTAAAAAAAGTTATATTAAAAAGTTATATTCCAGCTACAGATAATCCATGACATGTAACCACAATTGAGTCCAAAATTTCTGTTGCTAAGTGAGACAGTTGTCAAGTGAGTTTTGCCCCATTTTATAACTTTTCTTGCTACCATTGTTAAGTGAATCCCTGTAGCTGTTAAGTGAGTCACAGTGGTTGAATGAATCTGGCTTGCCTATTGACTTTGCTTGTCGGAAGGTATCATACAACCCTGAGACGCTGCAACCATCATAAATACGAGTCAGTTGCCAAGTGTCTGGATTTTGATCACGTCACCACAGGGATGCCGCAACGGTCATAAGTATGAAAATTGGTCATAAGTCGCTTTTTTGTCACTTCAAACCAGAGGTGGTATTCAGCAGGTTCTCTCCGGTGCGGACGAACCGGTAGCGGTGGCTGCAGGAGGCTCACCCACCCTAATGTAATGAGCGGGCACTGCGCATGTGCAGAAGGGAGTGCGCATGTGCAGACACGGCATGCGCGCTCGCATTTACGAACTGGTAGGGAAAGTAAGTGAATCCCACTGCTGCCTCAAATGGTCACTAACGTCACCTTCATCTCTCGTTACCTTCATCTGGAGCGAGTCACGGTCGTGCCAATGTCATTTTTTAGTCATTTTTTTTTAGTCATTTTATTAAGATTTATAGGCCGCCCTTTTCCCTGAGGGGACTCAGGGCGGCTTACAATCAAAGGGAAGGGGGTGCACTATCAAAGACAAACAATATGTGAACAAAAGAAAGAAAATAATAAAAACACAACTTGCATTCAACAGTCAACACTCGGGCGGGTAAATTGGGAACCTATCCCCAGACCTGATGGGAGAGCCAGGTCTTGAGGGCTGTGCGGAAGGTCTGGATGGTGGTGAGGGTACGGATCTCGACGGGGAGGTCGTTCTACAGGGACATTGTCCTCTGACAATGAATGTTCTCCTTTTCTCTTTTGTGTGCAGCTGAAGAGAGGGAGCAGCCGACACAGGATGCCGGGACGGTGGCTGAAGTTCTGGAATCCGGCGACACGACCCCCCCTTCCAAGAGAAAGAGCAAATTTGCTGGGTTTGGCAAGATCTTTAAGCCTTGGAAGTGGCGGAAAAAGAAAACCAGTGGAAAATTTAAGGAGACGTCAGAAGGTAACCTGCTGGACTCCACTTCTTGCTCTTCTCATTTAGAAATACCTTATTTTTCAGAGTATAAGATGCACCAAGGTTTTGAAGAGGCAAATAAAAAAAAAGGTTTTGCATTCTGCAAACCTCCCAAAAATGGCTTGTTTTTCGCTTTTTGCCCGTTTTTTTTTAAAAGGGCACAAATAGCCTTTAGGAGGCTTGTATAGTGTTCCTGGAGGGTGGGGTAGGGGGGCAAAAACAAGCAAAAACTGGCCAGTTTTTTGTAAAAAACGGGCCTGTTTTTTGTCAAAAAATGGGCATGGATAGCTTTTAGGAGGAGTGCTCCTGGGGTCGGGGGATGCAAAATTGAACAAAAAATGGCCCATTTTATTGCTCATTTCTGCCCTTTCCAGTCCCCAGGAGCACTCTGAAAGCCTCCTAAAAGCTATGCACGGCCATTTTGGTGAAGGAGGCAGGGTTTTGGGAGGCAAAAAATGTGGTATTCAGTGTATAAGACGCACCCAGATTTTCAGCCTCTTTTTTGAGGGAAAAAGGTGCGTCTTATACTCTGAAAAATATGGTAGAAATAGAATCATAGGGCTGGAAGGTACCTCAGAGGGGTTCACCGACAAAAGGGCGCTGTAAAACTAAACCTAACCCTAAACGTAACACTAAACCTAACCCTAAACCTAACCCTAAACGTAACGCTAACCCTAACCCTAAACGTAACGCTAACCCTAACCCTAACCCTAAACCTAAACCTAATCCTTACCTTAAGTTAAATCCGCTTTCTGCCGATGCGCTGTTGTAAAGCGCCCTTCTGTCTCCGCGCTGTTGTCTCCGCACTGTTGTCTCTGCGCTGATGACGTTGCAGTTTTAGCGACGCGGTTTAGTCGGGCACAGTTTTGTCGTTCGCCCTTTTGTCGGGTCACGCCTCAGAGGTCTTCTAGTGCAACCCTCTGCTCAAGGCAGGAGACCTTAGATCACCCCAGACAAACAGTTGTCCAATCTCTTCTTAAAAAACCTCAATGTGGGAGCATCTATGATGTCCGTTCCACTGATTAATTGTTTCTTCTTAGTTCTAGATACTCAGTGTTTCTCCCTTAAATTTAGTAAATTTAATCCTTAATCTCTTGGGCATTCTTAGCCTGAGTTTGCTTACTGCATTAAATGGTAAAGTGGCTTGATTTTTTTTTCGGGGGGGGGGGGAGCTTTGAATGGTAATGAGAGATTTTTAGCCACTGTATTTTGTAAATCAGAGGTCTTCAAACAGCTATGCTGGCTGTGGGAGTTGAAATCCACGAGTCTTAAAGTTGCCAAGTTTGGCGAGCCCTGTTGTAAATCATGTTTTGTGACTTAATTCAAAGGAAGGTTTAATTGACAAACTACCAGTAATAGTTTGTGACTTCCGGGGATCTCAGTCCTTGTTTTGGAACTGGTATTTGTTGTTGTGCCATTTTTCACTGAATCATCAGGCTTTCCACATCAGAAATGATCTTGCATAGCACTTTGCATTCTTAACCTGAAAATAGAAGATTCCATATCTCCCTCCTCCACAGAAATGTTTCCAAATGTTTTATTGCCTAATAATAATGATAGCCAACTGCGGCTAGAACTAAGCTTTGCTGAAGTGGCCTGCAGTAGAATGCCAATGTGGAATTTCAGACAAGAGGTGCATGGTTAAAGTTCCATTGACTGTTTCCCAGTTGTAAAATACCGTATGCATTTAGCTATGCGGTGTATTCCTCCTCTTGCAACATGGATTGCGGAAAAAGAAATATTGTCAAAAAGAATGTGTCTGTAATACTCGTCCTTAAAGCAATCGCAGACGAGCCACTTAAACCGTATCTTAAAAGTGATTTCCCCTCCCATCTTTGCCCTCTATTCTGAGTGCTGGTTTTTTTCTTTCTTTCCAATTTAATGTCAGTTTTAGAACGAAAGATTTCAATGCGAAAGCCAAGAGAGGAGCTCATTAAAAGAGGGGTTCTGTTGGAAGATGTTGAACAGGGTGAGTTTACCCATTGTCTTCCTCTGTCTATTGTACATTTGCAGTTCCAGCTCTGATAAGCCTCATCATTGGCATTTCATGCCTGGGTGCCCCCTCGTTTCCTCCCATCCCTTCCCTACTTCTGCTAAATGTGACTCTCTGTCCTGGTCTGCCCTTGGAACATTTTTGATATTATATGTTCCGGGGAGAGCAGGCGAAAGAACGGTTTCATTTATTTCCTTCCTTTTCTCCAAGGAGACATTTTAGGTTGACAGATTATGAGTTTTTGAAGGTCAACTGGTGAGTAACTGAAAAGCTGAGTTGGATTCCAAAGTAACGATGGAAAGGGAAGAGCAATAGCACTTAGACATATATATCACTCAATAAAGTTTTACAGAACTCTCTGAACTGTTTACAAATGCCAACCTATTGCCCCCAACAATCCGGGTCCTTGTTTTACTGACCTCGGAAAGATGGAAGGCTGACTCAACTTTGAGCAGGTCAGGATCGAACTCCAGACTGTGGGCAGAGTTAATCTGCAGTACTGCATTCTAACCACTGCGCCATAACGGCTCATAATAGTGCAAGGATTAAAATACAGTCTTGATATATAAATGACTTTGGTTCAACTCTTGATAATTGATGATGGGACTGGACAAGACTTCATCTAAAATTGTGAGTGACTGGGTGATTGACCGCCAACTTGCAAAATCCTTAGCAGATGTGAGCTCATATCTGGATAATTCAAGACTGGAAACCTCAGTGATTTGGGACCCTAATTTAGATTTGGGGGCCATAAATGTATCCTTTTGAAGCATAAGCTGTGTCAGAGTTTGTTGCATAAATTCAAATCCAGAAGCACGCACAGATAACTGATGCAGCAGGATTCATTAACTTCTTTATATACATAAGAATAGATGAATAAATGTACACCAACAGGTGGTTCTTCCAAGTGAACACAAGGCAGGAGAGTTACAGGCAAGCACAAGCAGTTAGTTTCATTTCAGCAGACAAGCCCAGACAGACTGCTAGTTTACTTCTCATAGCAGCACACTGCTTAAGTTTCTGTTTCAATTCTCTGCACAGACTCAGATCTGTTTAAGCTTCCATTGGCTGACTTGTTTGCCAAAGTGGCCAAAGTTGGAGACCCCTGTTCTAAAGGCAGCAAAAGAATAGATAGACTTTTCCTATAGCATCTTCAGCAGAAAAAGACGTTACTCTTCCCCAACTGGATGAGGAATGGAATTCCTGAGCGAAAGTTGTCCTTTTTCGAATTTAGGAATGTTGCAAAGAGCAAGTTGGTCATTCTCCCTTCCCCATTCAGTCAGATGCTAAATGGTAACCGTAGATCTGGTTTTACAGAATGTTCCTTAAAAATTGCTGATCCAGTCCTGCCTACAGGAAAAGGCAGAGGAGGAAATAGCCTTCCCTTCTCAGCAGCACAAGAAGTCCATGCCTCTCCCTTCCTATTTCTTATTTACTGTGCGTTAAAAATATTTGTGTTCCACTTGATAGCAGGACTTGGAGGCTCACTGTAAATAAACACAGGATAGGAGAGATGTACAGTGATAGAAACTGACCCTCCAAGTTTCTTCCTTCCTTCAGTGTGATACATTGGAAAAGAAGAATTGTTCCATTTCTGTTAGCTCACTCACAGCATTGTCTATACATCTGGGATGTGACATGCATCTGTGGGATGCACATAACCTTTAGGTAGCCCTGGATTTTCCCAGTTGCACCAATGCACACCCTAAGAAGGAAGGATATCCCTCAAAAGTCATTCCACACTTTAAACACCAGGCTGAGCAGACTCAATGTCTATTTGTCAACTTTTCTCCACTCAGAGAATGAGGTATATTATATTTATAACTAGCTGATAACCTGGCACAGCCCAGGTATGTATTTATCCCAATCCTGTATTAGAGGGAATCTCTTTGTGGAGTACTGCAAAGCTGTTAACATGGCAACTCCACTGTGCACACTATCACTGTCAAAAGTATTGTGACTTGACACTATAAATATAATTCAGTCCTTTTCATTTCAGCGGCCCAGGCGTTCCAGAGTTATGATGGAACACAAACATATACGGACACACCCACGCCCTGAGGGGTGTTAGGGGAGTCTTACCACCACAGTATTTGTTTTTAGAGAGTAAGTCATCTGTGTACCAAGTTTGGTTGACATTGCTGAAGGCATACACACACACACACACACACAGATTACATTGGAATAATTTCTAAACCTAAATTTATAAATCAGGGTTTATAAACTCGTGCAGATTCTACGCAGGCTGCATATGAGGTGATATATCTGTCACCATCCGAGGAAAAGGCTGCGCACCTTGTGCTGAGTGGATCGAAAGCATTTGTCCTTCTCTCCTTAATTGCATTTCTCTCTTTTGGGGAGAGTGTAGGGTAGCTCCCAATTGAACATGAGTAAGCAGTTAGGATTGGTTTATTCATTTTGAGCTTATTTTTTAAACTGCCTTCCTGGCTGCCACCACCTCTCTGTTCTCTTCCTTTTGGCCTGTAAAGGACACAAAAACACAAACAATCCATCTCCCTCATCAGTTTTAGAAATTCACAGAGATCAGAGAGTTTTTTGCTCTTGAATCATATAGACCACATGAGAAGCACTTGCCTGCATATGTGCCAAGATCACTTACTCAGCCACTGCCTTCATTTCCTCCTTAAACAGAAGCTGGAAATTCAGCAACACAGAACAATGTGTATTTTGTTGGGGGTGGTGAAAACGATACAGACATGTGATATATACAGCATTGGAGAATAAATAGTGTGTACCGTCACGCTATAGTTACACTGTTAAGAGAAAAATGAACAAGGATAAATTGTTTGGAGGTACAATGACTGAAGTGGCATATAAACATTTTGAAAAAAGGAAGAAATAAATGAATAGATGTCTAAGTATGAAAAAACATACAAGCATAAACTTGCAGGTACAAGTTACAGCATGAAGGTGAACGTTATTATGGTAGGAGTTTCTTACTGATAACATGAACCTAAAAGAGAGCCTATTTATTTACAGTCTGAGGCCAAGTTAGAGAATTTAAAAATACAGCACACCGTTAATACATGCATGCGCGCATAAGTAACAGTACATCTATGTACTACTACAATTTGAAAACTTCAGTTGCGGAAATGGGAATATCATAGGGCAGTGATGGCAACCCTTTTTCTTATGGCGTGCCAAAATTGTGTGCACACCAATTCAATCCTCTCCACCCACCTGCGCAAGTGTGCACGACCCCTCCCCAGGCTCTGGAGGCTTTCCTGAAGCCTGGGGAGGGCAAAAACAGCCTACCCAAGTCCACCGGAAGACTGAAAATCAGCGCACCGGAGCTGACTGCTGGGGTGCCAGAAAATATGGCTCTGTGTACCACCTGTGGCACTCATGCCATAGGTTCGCCATCACGGTCATGGGGCAACAGTTTTTGAATCAACATACCTGAAGCGAGCTAACTCAAATAATGCATCCTAATCTGGGTACCATTTCCCTGTCAACTTTTCCAGTGAAAGTCAGTGGGGAAGCCAGCAGGAAGTCGGAGGTTCCTCCTCCTCCTCCTCCTCCTGCTTTTTGTGTGCCTGGGCTCATTCTGTTTCTCTGTAAGAAACAACTTTGGAATGATGACCCAAAAGGTTACAGATTGTCTAGTAAATTTATAAAAAGGTGAACCCCCTGCAAAATTAATAATTTATTGAAGGATTATGAAGGTTTCCATAAGCGAAGGCGATAAATTAAAAAATTTTTTTGCTTCTGCCTTTAAAACTCTTGGGTATGGCTCATTTAAACAGAATATCTCTTCATCATCCATGAAATGTATCAGACTCAGGAGCAGATGTATTAGCTCTGATCACCACTGTGAGTACAGCGGGTCTTTTAAAAGAATAAGTAAAACTCAGCCTCTGTTTGAGCAAATCCATACACAAACCTCATATGGAAGCCTATCAACCAGCTAGATTCTGTGTTCACTGAACTGTCTGACACTGAGTTTTATGGATCGAAGAACCCATGGGGAAATTTGACTTTCTGTAGTAATCCTTTTTATAAAAACTCATAAGACTCTCCCTCCCCACCCCCACTACTGAAAGCAAAGTGCCAGATAGCTGGGGAATTCTGGGAGTTGAAGTCCACTAGGTTTAAAGTTGCCAATGTTGGAGACCCCTGCTCTAGGCCAAACACAATGTAAGATTAATCAAGCTCCATAGCTCTCCATATCCCCTATTTCTCATTTTGGGCTATTCTAGCTATTTTTAACAGAAGCTTATGCTGCATGGGTTTTCTTCCCCCATCCCCTCTTTCGACTGTATTCCTGATTTTTAACAAGAGCAGAAGTTTGAACAGAGGGCAAAAGGCTACTTCAAACATTAAACACTTCAGTATAAATAATTTATTAACAATGATAAGACCTTCACAATTTATGCATGTCATCCAAGTATGTGAACTTGCTTAGCTAAACAAAAAAAGGATTTTAAGATCTTTAATCCCTGCTATATGGTTTTTCTTTTCTTTTCTTTCTTTCTTTCTTTCTTTCTTTCTTTCTTTCTTTCTTTCTTTCTTTCTTTCTTTTCCTTTCTTTTCTTTCTGCCTTTCTTTTATTTATTTCTTTTTTCTTCTCTCCTTCCTTTCTTTTTCCATAAAATCCAGAATCACCTTCTAAACAGAATGTATTCCTTATTTTTATTCTTTTCTTTTTTTCTCTCTCAGCAGCTTGTAAGAGCTATATAGAAACATTCACATATAAGAGCCTGCTCCCAAGCACCCTCGTACACAGACACACATCTGAGGCATGGAAAGTGGAGGATGACTTCATCTTTGGCCCCTGGGTTTTGTCTGGAAGAAGAGACCCCTTGCTTTGTCTCCCTTTTGTCAACCAGAAGTATCTTATTTTCTCTTCAGGGTTATATTTTTTTGGCAGGTGTCCCAAACTCTACTCATCTTTCTTTTAAAAACATTGAAATTTCACAGTTGAGTGATCGCACAGATCTTGGTGTAACCTCACTAGCTCTTAGTAAGTAGGGTCTCCCACCATTTCTTGAAAAACGAGAAGGACTGGACTGCCCATCCCATGCGCAGGGCACGCTGCATCATGTTGAGTTTGATACTGCGTATTCTTTGCTGTTAATCTTCCTCTGGATTTGCCTCATAAATTACATGCCCTGAGCACATTTGGGGAGATTCTGTGCTTTGCGTGACAAGCGATTGCTTAATTCTCCCTCCCCCCCCCCTCTTCCAGATGGAGAAGAGCCAGAGAAGTTAATTCATGCCACTTTGAAAAATGGACACACCATTCCCGTGGACTATTCTGGAATTGTCAGTCTTACACACTTGGAGGAAGAAAGCGGAAAGAGGTTGAGCCTTAAGAAGTCCAGTCCCCCTGAAGAGCCAAAGAAATTGCAGGGTGAGAAATTAAGAAGTCGTGTGTGTGTGTGTGTGTGTGTGTGTGTGTGTGTGTGTGTGTGTGAGAGAGAGAGAGAGAGAGAGAAAGAGAGACTGTGTGTGTGTGTGTGAGAGTGAGTGAGTAAGTGGAGGAAGTTGTCTCAGACATAAATGTTGTTATCTATCACTTCTTAATTGTGAATATAACCAGTTTTGGGTCTTGTCTCTGAGACACTGCCACCCACAATCTGTTATCATAGCAAGGCCTGCCCCTGCCCAGTTTATCTCTTTCCATCTCTCCACTCACCAACCTTGATGTCTCTTTGACACCCACGCTTTGCAAAGGAATGCCAGCCTTGGAATTTGGGAAGTTGCACAAGCCTTCATACTTTCTTTTAGACTGTAGAAATAAATGTAATTCCTGCAGCTCTCCAGACATGTTCCGTCCTCCCCTCCTCTCTCTCTTTCAACGGCAGGGCCATGGTTTAATGCAGCCATTCTCTTTTCTAGTGCCCTGGTAGAAGATGGCAATTCCAAGCTGGCATACTGTCAGCCTTTGGAAGCTGTCTAGATAAGCACAAATCAGGTGTATTATAAAGTTTCTGTAACGGGACATTATAGGGACACGGTGGCTCAGTGGCTATGATGCTGAGCTTGTTGATCAGAAGGTCGCCAGTTCAGCGGTTTGAATCCCTAGCACCGCCTAGCGGAGTGAGCTCCTGTTACTTGTCCCAGCTTCTGCCAACCTAGCAGTTCAAAACCATGTAAAAATGCAAGTAGAAAAATTGGAACCACCTTTGGTGGGAAGGGAACAGTGTTCTGTGCGCCTTTCGCATTTAGTCATGCCGGCCACATGACCACGGAGACGTCTTAGAACAGCGTTGGTTCTTCGGCTTTGAAACGGAGATGAGAACCGCCCCCTAGAGTCGGGAACAACTAACACATATGTGCGAGGAGAACCTTTACCTTTAACAGAATCTTGCAAGTTTGAAATCACTTCTCCCTTCCTTTACTTTTATGTTCTAAGGCAGGTCCTTTCTGAGATAGAAACAGCAAAAGCACTTAGACTTATATACCGCTTCACAGTGTTTTACAGCCCTCTCTAAGCAGTCGGCATATTGCTCCCAACAATCTGGGTCCTCATTTTACTGACCCCGGAAGGATGGAAGGCTGAGCCAACCTTGAACTGATCAGGATCGAACTGCTGAAGGTTGGCAGAATTAGCCTGCAGTAGTGCATTCTAACCACTGTGCCACCACTGTTTTGTTCTTCCTACACCCCTTTTTGTATGATGACTGTCTTAGCTGCGGCTCTTTCTCCTGTCTGTTAAGCTTATTCCCACATACTTGTCAGACGCAAGAAACCAGGATAGAGCCCAAAAGTACTACAAGTTATTTCTATGCTACCTATACACAAGAATCTGATCTACTAATAGCCAAAGCAAATTGGCCCTAGATAAAGAGTCAACAAATTCACGGGGGACTGGACTTAGTTTCCTTGTGGGCATGTAGTGACTCCAAACTTATGATGCATTTGATTCCGCCCTCCAGCTTAGCCTGGTCATCTCGAATAATACTATTACACAGAAACAGTGGGTTTATATTAATTTGGGATGACCCAAGCATATCAGTGGTGGGTTCCAGATCCCGTCGTAACCGGTATGGTGTGACAGGGCTGGGTGTCCACTTCGGGCATGCGCGCTGTGCACCCATGCGCACCCACCGCCCTGCGATTCTTTAGCTGCTCAGTGGAGGTCACGCAGGCGCTGTATGCTGTGCGCGCATGCGCAAATGGCCCTGGTTGGTTTAAATACAGGTAAGGAACGTGGGAGGGTGAATGGGCTCTCCAAAACAGCATTCCGGTATGGTGGCCGTTGTTCCCAGCGGCCACCGGTATGCCTGTACCGGGGCATACCAGCCGGAACCCACCACTGAAGCACATCTGTAATGTGGAAGAGGAGGTTGGCTTGATCCATATCTGGAATATTTGGAATGGCTCACATAGAACTAGATTTTGGGTTAAATTAGAGAATTTGGTTCCTTATTGACATCTTGTATATTTAATACAGGCATCATATCAAGGTAGTGTGGATGCAACAGAAAAAGTTTACTTACAGATAATATTACAGTGAATTAAGGGACGGTTCTTTCCAGCTCAGGGGGCTAATCTTTTTTTTTTTGATGTTTTTTCACAGGATCTTACAGCAACCACCCCAATTCAGAAACGGAGCCCCATCCTATGCCCCCTGGTCCCAAGCAGCCGCTGCTTCCCCCGAAGCGACCCTTGTCGTCCTCTCCGCAGGAGACGAGTGATCTGCCAGCAAGGGAGTTTGGCCTTGGCAACAGCAGCGCAAGGACAGTGTCTTCTTATTCCACAGCTGCATCTGCCACCAGCACAACGAAAGGGGGCGTTGCTCCTACCCCTGCACCCCGGACTCTTCTCCATGCTCCCACAAGTGGCCACGCTTCGGCCACCAACACTAGCAACGCCACCCCGACCAAGCAGCCCCCTGTGCCACCGCCCAAGCCTGCTAATAGGAATAGCAACCCCTTAATGGGTAAGTGATTAATCTTTTTCTCTCCCTCTTTCCCCTCCCCCCCTCTTCTGTTTAATTGTGCCCGATTCTCCTGAGCAGGTCCTGGCAGTTTTCTTGGCAAGGTTTTTCCAAAGCGGTTGGGCATTGCTTCCTTCCTAGGGCTGAAAGAAAGGGGCTGGCTTGGTTTCTAACTTGGTGACTTAACTGCAGAGGTGGGTTCCTACCAGTTTGCACCTATTCGATAGAACCGGTTCGTCAAATCTACCGAACCGGTTAGATGAGGTTCCACCAGTGGACCCGGAAAGCAGGCCACACCTACAGAAGAGCTTCCAAATTTTTTTGAAACCCACCACTGGTCCTTGGATATGATTATTCTACACTATCATGCTCATATTTATAAAACTCAGTGCCTGTGTGAAAGGTAAGGACGACTACTGCGTTTGTGGTGCAATCAGAACATTGCATGTGTTGAAGTTGTTTTAACGCAAACCAAAGATGCCCTTTAAAAAACAAGTTTACATCATATTCTTATGCATGCCAGTGCTGTGTGTGAGGTAATTTAAGGTGGTTCTGACAAGTGTCGTCGGCATCTTCATATCTGGTCACATGGGCGGCAAGCCGCTCCCATCTGGTCACATGGGCGGCAAGCCACTCCCACAAAGAAGGCCACACTCACAGAGTAGGTTCGAACAATTTTTGAAACCCACCACTGCTTAACTGCTGTGCCAAACTGGCTCTCGTACCTTAAGTAAGATCTTGATCTGCTGACATTCAATTTTGCTTATCACTTTTGTCCCCCGGTGATGCTGTTTTGAACGTCTGTGTCACGGCTGTTGGCTCATAAGGTTGTCCCTTCTCTTCCAGCTCAGCTAAAAAGCTACCCCCCCTCCCCTGTTTGAGTACAAATATCAATACACTTTCCATTCGCGATGTTTGTATCTCTTTAAAATCTTAGTATCGTACCACAGATTCTGTTCCGGATGGACCCAGAGAAATGGAAAGTTATCCTTAAATGTTCCTTGTAGAAATGTGCCAACATTTTCCAGGGTATTTTGCTCCAATTGGTGCCCAAGTAGGGGGGTCTCTCCTCCAAGTTGTAGATTGCAACTGTTTTCTTAGAGGTGTCTTCTCAGGGATCAGGAGCACTTTTATGACTAACAAATTTTAATAAGAAGTGTAGTAGGCTTTTATCATAAGCACGTGGTGGCTCAGCGGCTAAGACGCTGAGCTTGTCGATCAAAAAGGTCAGTGGTTTGAATCCCTAGAGCCGCATAATGGAGTGAGCTCCCGTTACTTGTCCCATTTTCTGCCAACCTAGCAGTTAAAATGCAAGTAGAAAAATAGGGACCACTTTGGTGGGAAGGTAACAGTGTTCCATGCGCCTTTGGTGTTTAGTCATGATGGCCACATGATCACGGAGATGTCTTCATATAGCGCTGGCTCTTTGGCTTTGAAACGGAGATGAGCACCGCTCCCTAGAGTTGGTAAAAATTAGCGCATATGTGCTAATCTTTACCTTACATCTTTAAGAGCTTGGGGATGACCTTCCAGAGCAGAGCCAAAGGTCCATGCTCAGTGACCCACCCAGATATCACCTCTCCGTTCCTAAGTTCTAAATTCTCCATTGTCCCTTGTTGTACAATTTAACCGGATTCTAAAATTATTCCGTGTCCTCATTATGTTGATTACTTCCTCAGCGCCGGCTATATACTAGGGATTAAAATGGGATTACATTTATGCTAAGTAATTTGTTAGCTAAGTGTTTTTGGAACCTTCCCTACCTTAGGAGGAGCCGATTGGGAGAGCCAGATTGCAGAAGGCTGTACACAAAAACAGGGGGGAAGGCCCTACAACAAGAGTGTCAAGCTTGTTTTTATTGACGACGGCATCAGGGTTGTGTTTGACCTCGGGGGTGGGGGTGGGGAAGGCATGGCCAGGTAGGTGTGGCGAGCTTGACATCACTCGTGTCAGGGGCGCCTGTGATGGCTGAGTGCTCTGCCAGTGAAAATGAGCTCACGAGCTCCGTTTCCAGCTGGGATAGTCTCCTGCAACCCTCTGCCAGTGGAAACGGAGCTCCAATTTTGCTGCAGAGGTACATTGGTCCAGTCTTTTGCTGTTTCCCAAGCGGTCCCGCGGCCCAGATCCAGCCTTGAGTTTGACACCCCACCCTAAAATATTCTGAGATTACAGTGCTGAAATCTGGTGGGATTTTGATAGTGTGATCTTTGGGCCTTTTTTCTTTTTGTTGTTTTACAACAGCGGCTCCTAACTTTTCGGGCATCAGGGACCGGTTCCGTGGAGAGAGGTTTTTCCGCCTTCCGACAATCCATTTAACAACGATGGCAAGAGAGATCACGAAATAAGCCCAAACTCACTTAACATCTGCCTTGCTTAGCAATGGAAATTTTGGGTTTGGTTGTGGTCATAAGTCGAGGACTACCTGTATGGACCCCTGTAAGAAACATTTCCCTGCAATATGAATGTACCACAGTTTTTTCAGCTGTGTCCATCAAGTAGTCTAGCACAGGGGCGTCAAACACACGGCCCGTGATGTGGTCAGATCTGGCCCGTCCTGGACAATGTAATGGACCGTTGCATGGCTTCAGCCCGGTCCACCCAATGCGAAGAGGAAACATGCCAGCATTTTGGGGAGTGGCCCACCCGGCCCCCTGAGGTCAATCACAGCCCTGACGCGGCCCTCAATGAAATTGAGTTTGACACCCCTGGTCTAATGCACTGATCAAAATCCCCATTGGAAGGGGAGGTAATAAAGAAGATATTAGGCTGTGCAGAAATGAATAGGTTGACATTGAGAATAAAGGTCAAGGAGGAACAGGACATGGGAGTGATTTTATGAGTGGCTTGAAAAAAGATATAAATAGAAAGAAAATGGAACAAAACATGAAATAAATATCTCAGATGACACATGATTAAAATAGGGGGAGGGGAAAAATGATATGAATTGACATATGGTAAATAACAATTATAAAAATTTATATCTAAGAATGAATTCGAAAGGAAAAATTAAAAAAAAACTTCTTACAAAATGCGATCCGAGGAAAAATATCTCTCGCATCTGAGCACAGATGTGTTCAGTTCTAGTCTGTTTATTTTGTTCTGCTGATTTTCACTATATATACAGTATATAATGCCAGATCGTCAGATTGCTGGTAAATTTCATTGCATTGACGTCAAGCCCAGAAATCACCCTGTCCAGTTCAAGAAAGTATTAGTTACACAGATGGTCTCTGTTGCTTTCCGTTGCTTGCCGTGTGAAAAGCCTGGTTAGAGCCACCAAGGAGGGTGTCTTTCATAGGCTACCTGTTCACCTGGGCTGGTTGGAAACAGGACCCCCGTGGGGGAGGGGACGAGAGTGAAACCCGCAGGTAGCTAACGTAGTTTAGGGAAGGGCCTGGCAATACCTGTGGTTTGAGGGTGTGGAGAGAAAGAAGAGTGACATGTAAGACGATCTGGCAAATCGACACCTGTTCCTGCTCACCTGCTAAGAATTCACGGTGGAAGTTGGGGGTGGAGGAGGGCGGTGGTGCAATCCAACTCCGGATGTACGCGGGACTTTCGTTTCTGACACACAAGGCGAGGATGGCAAAAACTTGTTCAGCTGTGTAACTTGCCGAGTTTTACTACCTTGGCTCACTCATGGGATGGAACAACACAAATACGGAACAAGAAAAAGCTCATTGAGAAGAAAGTAGCTGAGATTGGTACGTAGGGAAGTGTTTTAGGTGAAATCCCTTCCATGTTCAGTCTTAAAATTGCAGTTCTTAAATCATAAAACAGCTTTGCTTGTCTTTGGCTTAGCACATGGTGCAAACCAAGTCATTGTGGGTTGTAAACCAGGTTTGATGTTCGACACAATGTGGATTATTTAACAAATCAGAGTCACTGTGCGAGTTGGGCAGCTATATAAATTTGTTTAATAAATCACAGTTAAAACAAACCATAGTTTAATGCTATGAGTGGAACAGCTCACAACTGAATGCAAACACCAAAGCATCAACGTAAACTTTTCTTCATTCTAGCCGCACAATTCACGAGTAACCTTGGAGAGAGCCCTAAGGTTTGAGGTTACAGGCAGGTAGTCCTTGACTTACAACCATTCATTTAGTGAAGTTACAATGGCACTAAAAAAAAAAAGGTAGTATTTTTTACACTTACGACCCCTGCAGCATCCCCATGGTCACATGATCAAAATTTATATGCTTGGCAACTGTCTTGTATTTATGAGGGGTTGCAATGTCCCGGGGTCATGGGGTCCCTTTTTGCGACCTTCTGACAAGCAAAATCAACAGGGAAGCCAGATTCACTTAACAACTGCATTCCTAACTTAGCAACTGCAGTGATTCACTTAACAACTGTAGCAAGAAAAATTGTAAAATGGGGCAACTTTACAACTTTCCTCCTCCTCCTCCTCCTCCTCTTCCTCCTCCTCCTCCTCCTCCTCCTCCTCCTCCTCCTCCGCCTCTTCCTCCTCCACCTCCACCTCCACCTCCTCCCTTTTCCTCCTCTTCCTCTTCCCCTTCCCCTTCTCCATTTAGGTTCCTCTTCCCCCTGGACCTCCTTTGCCTTCAATCTTCCCCTGGATTAAGTGAAGGATGCCGAATTTTCCTGTGTGTCGCATCACATGTCTGAAATATTCTAACTTTCGCTTTTTTATGGTTTTGATGATTTCCCTTGGCTTTCCCAGGAGGCTTATCACCTCTTCATTTCTGATTTGGTCAACCCAATATATGCGTAACAGCCATCTATAAATCCATATTTCAAATGCTTCTAGTCGAAGTGGCTTTCTGTCAGAGACCAGAAACATTTCTTAGCAACAGAAATTTTGGGCTCAATTGTGGTCTTACATACTACCTGTATGTATGCCTGATAAGACATTTCAGAAAATTTCACTGAGATACATGAATGTATGAATGCATTTAAAGGTGCTTAGGACTGGCTGGCTAAGTTCAGAATGAACAGCATCTGCCTAATATGTGACAAGTCCTTATTTTTGCCCTCTTTTATATGGAAGGGTAAAAATAGAAGCTTTGCTTTTATCTTCAGAAAGCGCCCTCTGCCCAAACTGACATTTTAAAGTTGTTGCTAGACAACTTGTCCTGTCTAGCAAAATTGCTTCTTACAGATAACAGATTAACAGAGTTGGAAGGGACCTTGTAGGTCATCTAGTCCAACTCCCCGCCCAAGCAGAAGACCCTACACCATTTCTGACAAATGGCAGTCCAATCTCTTCTTGAAAGCATCCAGTAATGAAGCTTTCACAACTTCTGAAGGCAACTTCTGTTCCATGGGATGATTGTTCTCACTGTCAGCAAATTTCTCCTTATTTCTAGGTTGAATCTCTCCTTGGTCAGTTTTCATCCATTATGCCCTGTCTGGCCTTTGGGGGCTTTGGGAAATAGCTTGACTCCTTCCTCTCTATGGCAGCCCCTCAAATATTCGAAGACTGCTATCATGTCTCCCCTGGTCCTTCTCTTCACTAGACTAGCCATCGCCAATTCCTGCAACTGTTCATCGTATGTTTTAGCCTCCAATCCCCTAATCATCTTGGTTGCTCTTCTCTGCACTTTTTCTAGAGTCTCAACATCTTTTTTATAGTGTGGCGACCAAAACTGAATACAGTACTCTAGGTGTGGTCTTACTAAGGCTTTGTAGAGTGGTATTAGTACCTCCCTTGATCTTGATTGTATCCCTCTGTCAATGCAATTTAGGATTGCATTGGCTTTTTTGGCTGCTGTCACACACAGTTGGCTCATATTTAATTGGTTGTTCACCAAGACTCCAAGATCCCTCTCACAGTTACTGCTATTAAGCCTGGTTTCACCCAGTCTATATGTGTACTTTTGGTTTTTCTTGTTACATTCAAGATTGATTTGCAAGACAGGTAAAGAGATGTGTCTTACAAATTTTCCAAAGTGAATTTTCCTTTCCCAGAAAAGCCTGATGTGATTTTTTTTACACTTATAAGAATTTCTTTCTTGTCTGATACTTGTAAGACTTTCAAAGTGTTGGTAACAATTTGTACAAAGACAACAAAGCGAAGGAAGAAAGAAGCTGGTTCAATCGCCTAAACATGCTTGGACAGGTTGTGGTTGATGATCATTGTGTGAAGTCAGAAACCTGGCCTGTGAAATCTTGGGCAGAAATCCAGAGTTCAGTGTGTAGGTGTAAGAACCACCTAAAATTGTTCTTTCCCTCTCTTTTCAAACCTAATGACCCTTTAAATGTATGGTTGGGGGAATTGGGGCCGAAAAAGAACAACATCACAAAGTCTGTTCCACAGCATTTGTGGCTTGTGCCAGCTTCAAACATGATACCTTTCTTGGTATATTTCAAATATTTGTGTCTTGTCTTGGGTGTGGTGGGGGGAATAAAAGCCTCACGAGATGATTCAGTGCTGTTAATAGAACAGACTAAACTGGAAATCTTCATGTAAGGCAAAATAATGAAACATTACATCCAGTATGGGTGATGCAGCTCTAGTTAAATCAGGAGTGTCCAATCTTGCCCAGGTTCGCCTGGTGCACCAATTGTGACCTTACCTGGACAGGGAGGCCCTTCGAATAGTCACTCACGCCCTTGTGACCTCAAGACTGGACTACTGTAACACGCTCTACATGGGGCTGCTCTTGAAGAGTATTTGGAGACTTCAGCTTGTCCAGAATGCAGCCGCGCGAGTGATTGTGGGTGCACCTCGGTACATCCACGTTACACCTATCCTCCGCGAGCTGCACTGGCTGCCTATTGGGCTCCGGACACGCTTCAAGGTGCTAGTGGTTACTTTTAAAGCCCTGCATGGTATTGGACCTGGGTACTTGAGAGACCGCCTCCTGCCAATTACCTCCCTACGACCGATCAGATCCCACAGATTAGGCCTCCTCCAAATTCCATCGGCCAGCCAGTGTCGACTGGCAACTCCCCGGGGGAGGGACTTCTCTGTGGCTGCTCCGGCCCTCTGGAACGATCTCCCCGTTGAGATCCGGACCCTCACCACCCTTCCGGCTTTCTGCAAAGCCACTAAGACCTGGTTGTTCCGGCAGGCCTGGGGCTGATGAATTTCCAGCCCCACTTGAATTGTTGCGACTGTTGCTGTGTTTTAATTTGTCTGTCTTTTGTTTTCCTGTTTGTATCCCCCCTTCCCCTTTGGTTGTTAGCCGCCCTGAGTCTCTCGGGAATAGGGCGGCATACAAATTGAATAAACATCAACATCAACATCTTGCAATTTTAAGACTTGTGGACATCAACTCTCAGAATTCCCCAGCCAGCTATATACTATGCTGGCTGGGGGAATTCTGGGAGTTGAAGTCCACAGGTCTTAAAGTTGCCAAGGTTGGAGACCCCCTGAGTTAAATGATGAAGGTATACAGAGCAATTAGTTAGCAGCTGAGCTGTTAGGAAGGATTTTTATTAAGAATCTTGGTGACTTAACAACTTAAGAACAACTAATGTTTATACCCCACCCCTGGAAATGGTCCAGGGATGAAATCAACTTACCTTCGCTACTGGTTCGCAAATGTGACTTCCGCACATGCCCAGAAGCGTCAAAAACAGGGTGTGATGACATCCGGGCAGGTGGGCAGAGCCTCCTGCCATCCCCGCTATCAGTAACTGGATAGAACCGGCTGAATTGCACCACTGGAATGGTCTGTAGACACTTAACATATTAGCTTCTCACACGTGTCTAAGGTTTAGAAAGGTTCTGTGTTTGCAGAGCTGATCCACCCTGTGAGAAAAGATTTTCATGGTCAGCCAATGTAACAGCTTTCTCTTTCTTTCCAGCTGAATTATCTCAGGTGATTAACAGTGGCACCTCGTTGCTGAAGCCTTCACCGCCTCTGCCTCCCAAGAGGGGCCTTCCGATGAATGTATCTTCCCTGCTAGAATCGGCCGTTGCTCCCAAATCCCCAACCGAGAGGGTCATGTCCTCATCCTATCCGTCCTCGCTACCTCCACACATGATCTCAACTCTCCCTCCCGCTGTCCCTTCATCTTCCTTGCCTTCTCACATTCCATCAGAACCCGCCAATGCTCCGCTGCCCACCTCCCTCTACGGAGCAGAGGCTCCCTTTTCTACAGAACTACGGATGGACAGCCAACAGGAAGGTCTCTCTGCGATGGATCCAGCCAAGAGAGTGGCCGAGCTGGGATATGGAGAACCTCAAGGGCTTCCTCGGTTGTCCCAGGTCCCGTTGCACATCCGCATCCAGCAGGCGTTGAGTAGCCCTTTGCCAGCGACCCCGCCTGCCGAAGGCTCACACAGGGCTCACTCGTTGCTCTTTGAGAACGACGGCTCCAGCGAGGATAATGGAATAGTAGGCAGGACAAGGTCTCTACCTGTGACTATCGAGCTGCTGAAAGTGTGAGTCATGCTTTGGTTTGCTAGTTGGAAGCTGGGTGTGGTCAGGTGGCTCCCCATTTTTGGAATTTGTGATACCATATTCTTCTGTGTATAAGACACCCCCATGTATAAGACCCCCCATGTTTCATGTAGTTTCTTGTAGTAAGCGCACTATAAGCCTCACTGTGCAAAAGCCATCTTATTAGAGTAAGTAATACAACAAGAGCAGGAAATGCATCACAGGAACAATAGAGATGAAACCTAGTGTGTGTCAGGCCTGCAGCCATCTTTTCTTTTGGATCTTTGGCCTGCCACACTTTCCATTATTCTACTATGTGTTTTCTATTGTAGGAAAATGGGAGTGGGGATTGTACAGAGTTAGATGATATGTAGCCATAACAAAATTCTTTCTAAAAAGCCAAGGTCATCCTTTGTCTTTGCACCTCACCAGAACTGGATGAGTGGAACTGCCAGCATGGCAGTGGGAGATTTGACCATGTGATGGACTTGTGGGTGTGGGGGCAAGATCTTGAACTTTCAACTGGGTGGGAAAAACCAGGAAGCTTTCAGATTAGTGTTTTCCCAGATGTGCCAACACGGCTCTCTTAATAAATTGGAACTTTGAGGAATCCTTTGCCTTGGACTCTGATTTAATTTTGGATACTATTTGGAACCCTGACAGAGTGGCAATGTGATACGGGAAACAATTATAATAGAGAGGAATGATAGAGCTTCATATAAGATAGAGGCTGTGCAGCCTTCTCCTCTGCCTCCTGTGTATAAGATGCCACTCCATTTTCAAGTAAATATTTTAAGGAAAATTGTTGTGTCTTATACATGGAAAAACATGGTGTTTTCTTTTCTTTTTGTTAAAATAGTGATAAGGTGCAGATTTAAACCACATACAGGTAGTCCTCAACTTACAATTGAGCCGGACATTTACATGGCCAAGTGAGAAATTGCTTCTGTGAGTTTTGCCCCATTTTACGCCATATTTGTTAAGTGAATCATGGCAGTTTTTCATTTGATAAGATTTTGCTTGTCAGAAGGTGGCAAAAGGGGATCCACATGACTCCTGGATGTCATAAATGTGACTCATTTGTCAAGCATCCGAAGGTAAATCACATGATCGTGGGGATGTTGCAAAACCATCATAAGTGTGAAGAAGATGGTCATAAGTCACTTTTTTTCAGTGTGGTTGTAAGTTCGAACGGTCACTGAATGGACTGTTGTAACTCAAGGACTACCTGTATAGAAGTGTTCTCAGTTAAGATCTATCCAGTACTTCTTCTCTTCGATACCTCCTGAGCACACTTTGTGGAGATACTGAGTATGCTTTGTGAAAATCTGGGATTAAGGTGACTAACCCTAAAATCAATTATACTGTCTGGAAATGATTAATGGTGTAATCCAACATATCAGGAGAGCACTAGTGCAGAGAAGGATGCCTAAAAGTATTTACAAGTGATTGATTTGTTGGCCAGGGTCATGCAATATACCCAATCCTAAACTTGGGTAAATAAAAAAAAAACCCCACAACTGCTAACTTCACATAACATGCTGTAGCTAAACAAAGAAGCCATAAATGATGGCTAAACAGGATGACCAATTCATATCACGTGCTAAGGCCAGGGCTGAGTAGGCTAAATCACAAACTAGCAAATTTAATTTTATCCCGGTCTTTTGCAAATTGAGAACCAATCTAAGCTGTGAAAGATGGTGAAATAATCACATTGACCCATTTCGCATTTTGATTTTCGTTAGGAGGGCAGACAAGCACGGTGTCTATAGTCAATTGATATGCTTGTGCAGTTCTGTGCAAGATTGGGTGCAAAAGGTGAATACATTTCATGAAAGGAAAGGATGGGGAAAGGAGAGGAGGAGAGGGAGAGGAGAGGAAGCTTTTCACTGTAGATGCACTGGATGGAAAGGAAGAGTAGATACCTGCCTTCCTTGAAATTGTCCTATTGCCCAAATTGAATGAAGGGAATGGATGAAATAGACTTGACTGGAATTTGAGAATTCCCCAACAAACACATACCCTCAAGAATCATGTATTCAGATAAGGTAGAGAACTGTATATTTTAGGCAAATAGAGCCAGAATAAAATAAAAACAAAGTTTGTTAATACCTATATTCATAACAATAGCAGTTGTTATTAAATAATGGGAATAACTGTGTGTCTTTTCCTTGTTAGTCCAGACGATGAAGAAGAGGAGGAGGAGGAAGATGGCTCAGGAGATGCATGCGCTTCCAATCACCATGTGTACATTGGAGAAGACCCAATGGTTGCAGTTATTCCCAGGCTGATCCTGCAGACGGTGCAGGATGAAGACGAGGGACCAAGTGATTCAGATTCAGAGGGACCCATTTTGTACAGGGAGGAAGAAGAGGAGGAGGAGGAGGAAGATGAAGACGAAAGCCACAACAGTAAGAGTCTCTCTCTCTGTCTCTCTGTCTCTCTCTCTCCCTCCCCCCTCCCTCCCTCCCTCCCTCTCTCTCTCTCTCTCTCTCTCTCTCTCTCTTCCTTGCCTTTAGGATCACATTTGCTCCACTTATGTCAGAATTACGGACTGGCTGAGAACAACAACAAAAAGTGTGATTGTAGTTGAATATTTCTTTCCCCAAGTAATGCACCCATCACCCTTAATTTCCCACCACATGTCATGAATGCAGAACTGGAACTGAATCTTAACAATTTAATTATGGTTGGATGCAGAGGTAGTCCTCGATTGACGACCATAAATGAGTCCCAAAATTTCTGTTGACGAGTGAGACTTTCATTAAGTGAGCTTTGCCTGTTTTACAACCTTTCTTGCCACAGTTGTTAAGTGAATCGCTGCAGTTGTTAACGTAGTAGCACGGTTGTTAAATGAATCTGACTTCTTGGGCAATGATTGTGTGACAAATGGTCAGAAGTCCCTTTTTTCAGGGCCCTTGTCGCTTCAGATGGTTGCTAAATGAACTGTTGTAAATCAAGAGTTTCCTGTATATTACTGAATTTTTCGGAGTATAAGACGCACCTTTTTCCTTCAAAAAAGAGGGTGAAAATTTGGGTGCATCTTATACACTGAATACAGCATTTTGTGCCTCCCGAAACCCAGTCCCCTTTGCAAAAATGGACGTGAAGAGGGTTTGGGAGGCTTGCAAAGTGCTCCTGAGGGCTGGGGAGGGCAAACAAGAGAGCAAAAAATGGGCCGTTCTCCCCCAGCCCCCAGAAGCACTCTACAAGCCTCCCAAAGCCTCTCATGCCTTTTTTTTGCTCCTTTTGCTTCCCCCCCCAGCCTCCAGGAGCACTCTAAGAGCCTCCCAAAGCTCTGCATGTCCCCCCCCTTTTGGCAAAAAATAAGGCGTGCAGAGAGTTTAGGAGGCCTGCCGAGTGCAAAAACTTTTTTTTTTAAATTTACCTCTTCAAAATCATGGTATGTCTTATACTCCGGTGCGTCTTATCCTCGGAAAAATACAGTAGTTTCCTTTCATTTTCCTGCATGGTTTTCTTCTAGATGTACATCATTCTTTTCTTTTCATTTTGGTTTTTGATCTTTTTAAAGGTTGTACACACCCAAGACTTGATGACATTGGTCAGTTCTCTGAATTTGATCAAGAAATAGATCGATCGCTTTTGATTGTCTTGTGACCATTTGTGGTCTTGTTCTCTCCCTAGCGGCCCTAGCCAATAAAGTCAAGAGGAAGGACACCTTGGCTATGAAATTGGGGAACATGGCTCCCCGGCAGGAATTGCCACGAGAGAGCACTTTTCCTCGGAAGAGCAAGGAAGAGTGGAATGAAATCCGACAGCAGATTGGGACAACGCTAATCAGGTAGGATGGATTAAAGTCAGGTTAAAGCCAGCGTTTTGGATTACTTGTAACCTGTTGTTAAGAGTTTGGGCATTATCCTCAAGGATCATGGCAGGTACCAGTAGAAGAGAATATTCACAACTCAGGGTTGAACCGTGGGGTGCTTGATGCTCTATGAACATGGTGATTTGCTTGCAAATATTTCATTACCCAACTACTGATGATGATGTTTCCTAGTATGATGGCAATGAAACGTTTGCAAGAAAACCCTCTATCTCAGAGAGCACCAAATGCCAGTAGCTGCAAATGGGATTTCGGGAAAAGGGAGAACGTTAAGTAATTCACCAAAAAAATCAGAATTTCCTTCAAATGTGAAACGTAGCAGCTCTAATGCAGATCAATACAAGTATGGAAAGAATCGTGTTGAAGCAGCTGCAAAGAGATTACAAACAAAAGAGGAGGAACTATTAAAGAAAAAAGAAATCCTGAGGAATCACTTGGCCCAGTTATGAAAGGAAAGGAAAGACCTCCGGGCAGCTCTTGAAATGAATCCTGCAGTTATGTTGTAGTTGTGTATATGATGTTACAGAAGAGGAGGCGTTCTAGCATTAAAGTGCCACTTTCAAGGCAGGAAATCCCTAATAATTCTTGAAGATAAATTAAAGAAGTTGGAAGAAGAATGTAAGTTGAAAGAGTCTGAGCGGGTGTCTCTGGAACTAGAGTTGACAGACGTGAAAGAGAATTTGAAAAAGGCTTTGGCTGGAGGCATAACACTAGGATTGGCAATTGAGCCTAAATCAGAGAATTTAACTGCACAGTCTCCAGTTCTATCATGGCTATGTTTGCCATCCAGACCATATCCCCCAGCTTTAAAGGTATGCAGTCCTGTTACCTGTTTTAGGTTCTGGCAGTCTTATGGACACAGCTTTCGGTTCATATAACTGTTTTTGCTTGAGCCGTGGGGGGTGCAGTGGTTAGAATATACAGTACTGCAGGCTACTTCTGCTGACTGACTGCTGTCGGCAGTTCGATCTCACCGGCTCAGGTTTGACTCAGCCTTCCATCCCTTCGAGGTCAGTAAACTGAGGACCCAGATTGTTTGGGGGGCAAATATGTTGACTCTCTGAACTGCGTAGAGAGGGCTGGAAAGCACTGTGAAGCGGTATATAAGTGTAAGTGCTACTGTTATTGGTTTGGTCTACGTGGGTAAATAAGGACATTTATCTTTAAAGAGTATTATTCATGGGCACCATAATTTCTGCATAAAATGTATTTAGGGGAAGGGTTATTTTTTTAAAAAAATAAGGTGCAATCAGAAGTGGAAAATGGTGTCTTAATCTGGACCATGGATTGCAACAAAGAGATTTAGGGAAATCCTAATGTTGATATGCTGTTTAATGTTGTGATATCTCTCTCTCCCTCTCCCTCCCTCCCTCTCTGTCTCTCCCTCCCTCCCTCCCTCCCTCTCACATCTATCTATCTGCGTCATACACAGATTCACAACTCAAAACATACAACATAGACACACATAGATAATAAGTAGACTGGGATCACTTGATGGATTTCTATAAGCCGGCAAGTGTTTCTTGCCCTCCAGTTGCTGAACCATAGCAACCAGAATCAAGTATTTTCTGTTTGCTTTCCTTTCTAAATTAGGCTGTCGAATGTTTGTAGGAAAGGCCCATAAATTCATTTCTGCTGATGTAAGCAAATCAGACTCTTCATCCTTAAACTTGAAAGGTTTGTACTCCACCAGCTATGGCTGATAGATCATGCAGCTCCAGGGTTTTGGCTCCCAACAGCTCTTTGCACAACTGGAGTCTTCCTAGCCCTTCCCTTCAGGATTGTGCAGCATTTGGGCTTCCAGAGCAAAAACACAGTTTTGGAACAGGAGGTGGGCCCTGTCCAGCAGCTCTTCTGGCAGCCACCCCTTTCCCAGTTATTCTGCAGGTGGGCCCCACAACCCCCATATAATCCTAGAGAAGGCTTTCCCCCGCATTGACTTTGCTTGCTGGAAGCCAGCTGAATTGGAAGAATAGCCAACCAGTGCAGGGTCCATGCCCTTACACTTTTTTTGCCTTCAAAGCCAAAATGCATCTTCTAAAAAGATAGATAGATTTGTATTATGACCACTGCTATTATGAGAGCTTGCTTTTATCTGCTTGCCTTTGCCTAAAATAATGTTTTTCTTTTTTAAAAAAAACAAAAAGGCGATTGAGCCAGAGGCCAACGGCAGAAGAATTGGAGCAAAGGAACATACTTCAGCGTAAGTAACTTCAACTCAAGATTTCCCTTACGTTTGTCTATCAGTGTTCTGACCAAGGCTTCCCAAAAGCATGAAGCAAACTCCTTGTCCTGACAAAAAACCCTTGTTATTAATTTACTGTGAATTACACTCATTCACATCAAACAAAATCTTTCCAGGGGGGAGTAACAGTCACAGACCTTATCTGGCTTGGAGAGCTAACAGGCCAATATCTGCAAAACTTGGCAAGGGGTCTCAGAGAATCTTGAACCAATTAAGCAAATTAATTTTCTCCTGCAAACTCCACTCCCCTTTTGCTCTTCTTTTATTTCCTCTGGGAGGGGCCATTTATCGTCCACCTGTGGCCTTCCTCCCAAGTCGACCCCTGTTCTTTAGCTGTTCCCTTCGTCTGGCAACTCTGCGCATGCGCACACTGGGAACAGGCTCCAGCTGTTCGTCTGCTTACTGATGTTCGACTCTGAAGGCAGCTGAAAACTGGTATACGGCTCTGGCCCCCTCTCTGCCTCCGACACAGAGCCCTGATCAGAGCCTTCCCCAGACTCCAGGACTGGCCCATGTTCCTCCCCAACCTCCTCTCTGTCCAAATCTGCTGCCAGCTCTGCTGGTGGGCCACAACAACCAGATAGTTGATACTCCAGATACTCTTCTTACGACCGCGTTTGGGATGGGAATTTCCATTGCTAAGCACAAGGTGGTAATTCATTGATCCATGCCTGATTTTACGACCTTTTTTGCCATGGTTGTTAAGCAAAGCACTGTAGTTGTTAAGTGACTCACATTGTCATTACGTAAATGTGGCTCCCCCCTCTCCACTTGACTGTGCTTGTTGGAAACCAGCTTGGGGGGGGGGGGCGTTACAAATGGTGATCAC
The DNA here is from genome assembly GCF_009769535.1 of Thamnophis elegans. Taxonomy (NCBI): domain Eukaryota; kingdom Metazoa; phylum Chordata; class Lepidosauria; order Squamata; family Natricidae; genus Thamnophis; species Thamnophis elegans. The sequence continues at coordinate 16,698,595 of NC_045552.1, read as the reverse complement.
TTAACCCAGGGACACTGCAACCTTCATAAGGGCATGCTGGTTGCCAAAGCAATTGAATTTCGGTCATGTGCTGCAGCGGTCGTAAGTGTGAGAACTGGTTATAAATCACTTTCTTCAGTGTCATAGTCATTTTTGAACAATTGCTAAACGAATGGTAGTAAGTTGAGGGCTCCCTGTAGACAGTGTAGAAATTGATGGGGAGTTTATGGCATGATGCTCCGAGATGGCATGTCTCACTTTGATAAAGACATCCAGAAGAATAGAATAGACTGGACTGGACTAGACTAGAACAGAACAGAACAGTTGGAAGAGACTTTAGAGGTCCTCTAGTCTAACCCCCCTGCTCAGGCAGGGGACCCTACACCACTTCAGACAAATGGCTATCCAACATCTTCTTAAAAACTTCCAGTGTTGGAGCATCGACATCCTCTGGAGCCAAATTGTTCCATTGATTAATTGTTCTAACAGTCAGGAAATTTCTCCTTAATTCTTGGTTGCTTCTCTCCTTGATTAGTTTGAACAACCCATTGGTTCTTGTCCTGCCCTCAGGTGCTTTGGAAAATAGTTTGACTCCCTCTTCTTTGTGGCAGCCCCTAAGATATTGGAAGACTGCTATCATGTCTCCCCTAGTCCTTCTTTTCATCAAACATGACATACCCAGTACCGTTCTTCATATCTTTTAGCCTATATATTATGAGGCCTTATGTATTATATCTCCCCGACACAATTTCTAATATCTCCTGTGCACAAGACTAATGGAAACCATTTGCTCAACATGCGCACCCCTACAGGGTTAATCTTCTGAGGCCTTATCTAATCATAGTTCGCATGAATCTAACCAGGAAAGAGATTTCAACATCTTTTCCTTTCCTTTCCTATTTGGCAGAAAAAAATGAGGCTGACCGGCAGGCTGAGAAGAGGGAAATAAAAAGGAGGCTCACTCGGAAGGTAGGAGATTCTTCAGGTGTTTTCCCCCTTTGCACAGTAATCTGTAGGAGGGGGACCCTTCAGAAAAGGTCCTCTCCTACATAGGTGTTAGAAGATTTATTCAGTGTTGATCCTGAGGTTTTCATTTAGAGATTCTGTCCAGAATACACTGGGAAGCGCTTTAGACTCTGGCCTCCTGTGCAGGGGTGGGCTTCAAAATTTTTAGCAAGGGGTTCTCTGCCCGGTTGCTGGTGGGTATGGCCATGGTGGGCATGGCCTAGTTAGCCTCCTGCACTATGGTGGGGGGGAGGGGGCGTTTTTGCCCTACCTGGGCTCCAGAGGCTTTCCTCGAGCCTCCGGGACGGCAAAAACCGTGACCCATCAAAACCGCGGAGGACAAAATCGCGCTCGACGAAAGCGCGCATTTGACGTCATCACAGCGCGACGAAAAAAATTAAAAATTGAAATAAAAATAAAATTAAAGCAAGCCGATTCACATAAAGGTAAGGGTTAGGTTTAGGGTTAGGGTTAGGGTTAGGTTAAGGGTTAGGGTTAGGTTTAGAGCGTTAGGGTTACGTTTAGCGTTAGGTTAAGGGTTAGCGTTAGGTTTAGCGTTAGGTTAAGGGTTACGTTTAGAGTTAGATTTAGGGTTAGGTTAAGGGTTAGGTTTAGGGTTAGGTTTAGGGTTAGGTTTGGGGGGGTTAGGGTAAGGTTTTTGCTTTATTTTTACATTTTTCGATCACAGCGCGATGTTTTCGTCGCGCTGTGATGACATCAAATGCGCGCTTTCGTCGAGCGCGATTTTGTCCTCCGCGATTTTGTGGTGGAACCGCAAAAACTGCCTCCCCAGACTCCAGAGCCCATTTCTGGCCACCCCAAACCTCCGGTAAGTCTGTTTTTCACCCTCCCCCGAGCCTCCTCACACACTCTGCACTTACCTGCACCCAGAACGGGCCACCTGGGGACTCCTGGGAGTGGAGGGGTGGGCAGGGACAGCCAGGAGTGGGATTTGGGGGTTCTCCAAACTGCACAGAATTTTAGCTAGAGGTTTTCCCAAACCCCTGCGAACCCCCAGCAGCTTCTGTGGGTTCAATAGGTTATTACCAATTCTGCACTCTAGATAAAAAGGATAGGGGGGAAAAATCACAGGGTAAATGGTCTGGCTCCATTCGGATATGTGTTATACGTGGCTGGCTGGGGAATTCTGGGAATTGAAGTCCATACATCTTCAAGTTGGCAACGCCTGATTTGAATTTTTTTTTTTTTTGCAAAGATGGGTATACAGTAAGTGTGAGCCCCAAATGGGTATATAAAGTGCATCCCCCAAAGTCTCTCTGTGTTTTTCCCTTTCTGGCTTTCACCACCACCCATGTATTACACTTTCCAAACCCCGAAATGAGGTTTCGCTGAATATAGCTCAGCTTTCCTCAAACTGGTGCCCTCCAGAAGCATTTTGGAGCTTTCAAAACTCCCAACCATTTCAAGAGGTGGGTTGCTGCCGGTTCGGCCCAGATCGGGCGAACTGGTAGTAGCGACCGGGGGATGCTCCGCCCACAGAAGTTGCATGTGCGCATGCACGCGGGAGCACGCCCGAACCAGTAGTAAAAAAATTAGCAACCCATCTCTGAACCAGTTTGTTAATCCCAATAAGTCTGAAGGCTGCTGGTTTGAGGAAATGAGACACGCAGAGGCTTATTTTGAAAATTTAACCCTGAAGATTAAAAGGCAATGGAAGTAAGTGACACTCTTGCTTTTTTATTATTGTAACACTGCTACTTGCACTAGGGTTAGCTAGTCACTACCATGTGAGAATGATGGGTTTGGCATAGTCATGACTTTCAAATTAAGTCTTTGCAACTTAGCCTTGCAAAACTATTGTAAGCCTTTCTCACGGGACAATTGCACACCAGTGTTTCTACCTTCCTGTGTTGCTCTCCACACACCCCCGTACAATGCCCAGGAAGTGTGACAATGCAGAGATATCAGGGCATTATTGCACTCCCTTCGACTTGCATAGCAGAGTACCATGTGATAACTTTAGTACATAGATTTTTTATTGTATTGTATTGTATTTTATTATTTGTATGCCGCCCTTCTCCGGGAGGACTCAGGGCGGCGAACAATTCAAGGGGGAAAAAAAGGGGGAACATAAAAGACAAAATACAAATAATAAAAGTAGACAACAGTCGCACAACCATACATGTCGAGAGGGGAGGGAACTCATCACCCCCAGGCCTGCCGGCAAAGCCAGGTTTTGACGGCTTTTCGGAAGGCCTGGAGAGAGGTGAGGGTCCGAATCCCTGCGGGGAGTTCATTCCAGAGGGCCGGAGCTGCCACAGAGAAGGCCCTCCCCTGGGTAATAGCCAGGTGGCATTGGCTGGTAGATGGCACCCGGAGGAGGCCAACCCTGTGAGATCTAATGGGTCTGTGGGAGGTAATTGGCAGCAGGCGGTCTCTCAAGTACCCAGATTTCTCTCTTTCTCTGCCTTTTAGCTTAGCCAAAGGCCTACAGTGGCTGAACTGCAGGCCAGGAAGATCCTGAGGTTTCATGAGTATGTGGAGGTAACAGATGCCCATGACTATGACAGGAGAGCTGACAAGCCGTGGACAAAACTCACTCCTGCTGACAAGGTAAAAAAAAGCAAAGTCAACATTAAAATTACAAAGTTAAAAACTCTCTGCTCAGCCTCCCTCCAGTCCTGCTTTTGCTATGTGGACATAATTAAGCCTCCAACCTGGCCATCTTGGTTATTAAATCACTAATTGTTAAAACTTAGAGACTGCCCAACTCCAAACAATGCAGGGCAGTTTAAAAAAATAAGGAGCACATGCTTTACAACATGACTGTAATAACAAACCTCTAGATAGAAGCTCAGGGCCCATACCCATGCCCTGGGAGAAGACCCCAGTCTTCAAAGATGTCATGGGGAGTCATATAGATTTTAGGGAGGATGGTGTTTCAAGAGGGCAGATGCTGTAATAAGGAAGTGGTGCTTCCCGTGGCACGACAAAACCGCGCTCGACAAAATAGTGGTGATAAAATCACGTTGCTAAAGCCGCAACGTCATCACTGCGCGTCATCACCGCCGCAACAACAGCGCGGCAACAGAAGGGCGCTTTAAAACGGCGCCGCAGCAGAAAGCTGATTTCAATTAAGGTAAGGGTTAGGATTAGGTTTAGGGGTTTGTTTTAGGGTTAGGTTTAGGTTTAGGATTAGGATTAGGTTTAGGTTTAGGGTTAGGGTTAGGGTTAGGTTTAGCGTTAGGTTTAGCGTTAGGTTTAGGGTTAGGTTTAGGGTTAGGTTTAGGGTTAGGTTTAGGGTTAGGTTTAGGGTTAGGGTTACGGTTAGGGTTAGGTTTAGGGTTAGGTTTAGGGTTAGGTTTAGGGTACTGAGTGCTTGGGAATGCGTGGATTTGCCCTCCGCGATTATGTCATTGCGGTAGGGTCGCGTTTTTCCTTAGCGCTTCGAACGGCGCGAATTAGTCTTCGCGCTTATGTCTCTGCGGATAAGGGCTTCGTGGATTTGTGATGGAACCGTGCTTCCTGGTCCTGCTAGGTATAAAATATATAATAACAGAGTTGGAAGGGACCTTGGAGGTCTTCTAGTTCAACCCCCTGCTTAGGCAGAAAACCCTACACCACGTCAGACAAGTGGTTGTCTAATCTCTTCTTAAAAACTTCCAGTGTTGGAGAATTCACAACTTCTGGAGGAAAGTTGTTCCATTGATTGATTGTTCTAACTGTCAGGAAACTTATCCTTAGTTCTAAGTTTCTTAGTTCTAAGATGCACAGAGTACCAAACTTCCAACCTTTCTGATCAACAAACTTAGCCACTGAGCCAGTGTGTCTCTGTACAACTGTGTTTCTACGTTAATATTAATAGCCGGGCTAAATAAAGATATTTATCCTTTTGCTCATCTCCACTGAGTTATCAAGATCCCTTCTCCCCACCTGTTTCCTTTCTTGCCGCATTTCATGACCTTCCCAGCCAGATACCCTCCCACTCCTGCTGACTGATACTTCCTGAGCTAGATCCAAAATGGGGAACTGCCTGCTATCCTGACCATAAAAAGCTGTGTGTATGTACAGTATGCAGGGGAGGGTGCCTGCTTTTGGTTTGTACACATAGATACATTCATGTAAAGGTACCCCTTGACGCACAGCCACAATTAAGTCCAAAATTTCTGTTGTTTCAGCGAGACTGTTGTTGAGTTTTGCCCCATTTTACTTGCTCATTTCTTGCCATAGTTTTTAAGCAAATCACTGCAGTTGAGCCATGGTGGTGCAGTGGTGAGAATGCGGTATTTGCAGGCTCCTTCTGCTGACTGCCGGCTGCCTGCAATTTGGCAGTTCGAATCTCACCAGGCTCAAGGTTGACTCAGCCTTCCATCCTTCCGAGGTGGGTGAAACGAGGACCCAGATTGTTGGGGGCAAGAGGCTGACTCTGTAAACTGTTAATAGGGGGCTGTAAAGCACTGTAAAGCTGTATATAAGTCAACTGTGTTTTCCCAAAAATAAGACAGGGTTATATTTTCTTTTGACCCCCAAAATAAGCGCTTGGCCTTATTTTTGGGGAGGTTTTATTATTTTTGAGGTGCAGGAGGCGGCGAGCGTGGTCACCTCATGGCTGCTGCTGTGCTGCAATATTTTCGGGGAGGGCTTAGTTTGGGGAGGGCTTATTTGAGCGCATGTGCTCAAAAGCCCAATTGGGCTTATTATCCGGGGATGCTTATTATCCGGGGAGGTTTTATTTTCGGAGAAACAGGGTAAGTGCTATTATTGTTGCCATTGTTAAATTAGGCATAAGAATGCTAAGGGAATCCATCTTCCCCATTGACTTCGCCGGTGGACACTTTGGAGAGTGTTCAATAACCATCAAAACCTGGGAGCTGATGGGATTTGATTTCTCTGCTCTTTTATGTAGGCTGCCATCCGGAAGGAGCTGAACGAATTCAAGAGCTCTGAGATGGAAGTACACGAAGAGAGCAAGCAGTTCACTCGGTACGTTCAGAGGCGGTTGCTCAGGTGGACTCTCTATCCATAGCAGGAGGGTCAGTTTCGCGTCACAGCATGTGCAGGATTTTAGCTTCTGATCTGCTGTAGCTCCTTTATTTGGAATAGGTTGTACTGCAAGCTGAACCATGTTCACGCAAGGTGGGGGCGGTGGCGGTGGCTACACAAAAACACACACACACACATACACACACACGGTAGCTGCAATCAGCACAACCTAGTTTTTGCAGATTTATTTGGAAGCAAGCCTGAGAGGGTAATTTTAAAGTTCAGTTTTTTGGCATGTGCATTTTGTGGAGAGCCAGCGCCATCTAGCATTGAGAACTCTTAGGGGAGACATAAACCATGTAGAAGTTGATCTGAATGTTCCCGTCTCCAAATCTGGACTGTCTAAGACAGGAGTGTCAAACACAATTTCATTGAGGAGCACATTAGGGTTGTGTTTGACTTTTTTGGGGGGGGGTGGTCAGGGTGGGTGTGGCCAGGGTGGGCGTGGCCAGCTCAGCCTCACTCGTGTTGGGGAGGACTGCGGCAGCCCAAGTGCTCTGCCAACAAAAACAGGCTCCCGAGCTCTGTTTTCAGCTGCGACAGCCTCCTGCAACTCTCTGCCAGCTAAAATGGAGCTCGGGAGTGCTGCCCATGGCTCTCCCGAGCTCCATTTTTGCTGGCAGAGGCCCTGCGGGCTGGTCCTTTGCTGTTTCCAGCTGCCCCCCCCCCCACGAGATCTAAGCATCCCACAGGCCAGATCTGACCCCCGGGCCTTGAGTTTGATACCCTTGATCTAAGAGACTGTTATATCAGCCTTTCCCATTAGATCTGTCAGAGAAGGCATTCTGAGGATATCATCAATTAGCAACCATATATCTCAGGATATATGCCTTTTCGGCCATGCCTCGTGGAACATTCTTCCCCCTGAATTTAGATTAGCTCCATTTGTTTTGATATTCTGGAAAACCCTCAAGACCTGGTTATAGTCTAGGGCAGTGATGGCTAACCTTTTTTTTGGCAAATGATGGGTATGTAGATAGATAGATAGATAGATAGATAGATAGATAGATAGATAGATAGATAGATAGATAGATAGATAGATAGATAGATAGACAGACAGACAGACAGACAGACAGACAAACAGACAAACAGACAGATAGATGATGGGTAGGTGGATGGATGGCTGGATGGACGGATAGATTATAGATAGATATAAGATGATGGATGGAAGGACGGACAGACGGGCAGACAGACAGACAGTCATACAGACAGATGATGGGTAGATAGATGGATGGATAGATGGATAGATAGATTGGAAGATAGATAGGAAGATGATAGATAAATAGATAAATGATACATGATTCTTTATACTTCTCTTGCAGATATCATCGGCCTTAAGGTTTTCTTTTTAAAAAAAAAGAAAAACAGCAAGAAGTGCGAGCCATCACCGGAAGGGAAGCGAACTAGCCGTGTCTGTCATTTCCTGTCTCACAAGTTGAAGAGGAATCTTGAGGCTTGTTTGAGATTAGCCTTCATTCACATATCCAGAAGAAAAGTTTCTCTTCGCCAGGAAACGGGCCAGGGACAGGAAACGCCCTCGACCCCAAAGGGAAGCATTTCATTGAAAGGAAATTTGTCACAAGTGCCACGAGATCACACGGCGGGGCAAGTCACAACCGAAAGCATTATACCTCAGATATACGGCAATACAAACAGAGGATGCCCCTTGGCTCCTCATCTTCTGGCTAATTCTGAACCCTTTCATTTCCCGTTCTCAGCGAAAAGTGAGACTTATCAGAGCAGACTGTGGAGCTATGGAATGAGAAGTATGCATGTACCTACATGATGCTGTACCCAGAAGAAACTTTAACTGACACATTACTGGAGATTTGGGGAAGGTGCTTATGGGATTTTTTTTTTTTTTTGAGTTACTAATTTGCAGAATCACTACTGACCAATCATATGTTGTCTAGTGGAAGAATTGTTGAGCTCTAACGTGGCACATGCTGCATCTTGGGGGTGGGGCGGCGGGAGGGGGAAACGTAACATTTTTTTAAAAAAATGGACAACAAGAAGCTCCTTTCGACACTCAAAGAGCAAATTTTCTGTGGAGAGGGGATGCACCTTTAAGGCCTGTTTAACAGGACACTGCAAAGCCTGAAATGAGTTGCCTTGAAGAAGCTGATGACGTGGAATATACTGTATTTTTTTAAAAAAAATCTTGACTTTTTTTTTTAAAAGCAACTTCCGGAAACTAATGTGGAGCTTGCCTTTTTTCTTAGATTTGTAGCAAAAACGTACTGAAATGTAAATGATTCGCAAAGGGCTTAAACCCAGCTTTTTAAGAAAAGGAAAGATTGGCATGGCATTGAATAGATTTGACGGAATGGTTCTCTGAACCATGTATCACTGGCCACATCCGAGATGCCTGTCCTATGACGTTGGAGTGAGGAGATGGCGGGGGGTGGGGAATGATACAAAAACGGGAATTTGGACATGTGTTGGTTCTGTAGTTGAGCATCGGTTTGGCGGCACATCTCTTCACACATCTGTAAAAGGTCACACCCGTAGAAGCTTGTAGATGCATGTAGGCTGGAGGCTGATATGGCTGTGCTTCCTCAAATCCAGAAGGAGACCTCTCTTCTTTTTTTGCTGCTACTTTTGCAACTACACACCTTTTGGGCAGGAGGATGACCCAGACACAAGAGGACAGGATTCAGATCTCTTAAAAACATTGTGCAGAGCAAGGAATATATGTGCAGTCAATCTTCTTGAAAAAAACCTCCCTTCTGACTGATTTCAGTAGCGATTAAAGGGCAGCGGACACCTTAGGCTGCATCCAGTTTCTTCTTATCTTTTCACACAGATGAAATAAAAGCTTATGCATATTGGAGGTCTTTCTATTCAAGAAATGGTCCTCCTAATGCAGGGGTCTCCAAACTTGGCAACTTTTAAGACTTGTGGACTTCACCTCCCAGAAGAATTTTGGGAGTTGAAGTCCACAAGTCTTAAAGTTGCCAAGTTTGAAGACCTCTGTCCTAATGAGTGAATCTGGGGGAATGCAAGGCATGAGCAAACCTGTCTTCACTTCCCCCCTCCCCCTTACTCTCATTCCAGCCGATGCCAGTTGCCTTTCTGGTGTTCCTGTGAGGGGAGAAGAATGTGGTCTTTTCTTTGTAAGGAGCCATTTTGCAAGGAGAAAAGCTTTTGGTGTGGATTATGGGATAAGTGCCAGTGTACTCTTTTCATCCGAGCAATTTCCCCCCCATGATGTATAAAATCTCTATTAAGGAAATCATTGTGTTGTCTTCCTATCAACAAGATTGTATGAAATAAATTTTTTTAGGAAAAAAAACATATCCTTGTTTTTCATTCTGTTTCTTCTCCATCATAATGCATACGCACATTTTTATGAATAAACATCAGGGGCATTTAGTTGCAGAGTGAGAGTGATTGAATATTTCTGCAGGTGGATAGGAAATGGGTTGTGCATATTTCAATCACTTCTATTGCTATACTCGCAATCTCTGTTTCAATATCCAAGAGACTTTTTGTGTTCCCAGTAATACCAGTGTACTCTGTTTTTGTGTTCTTCAAAACTTAGTGATTTATGGTACATGTTAACCCCCCCCCCCAAAAAAAAATCTACATTTTAATTGGATTCTGCAGGCAAGGTTCTTGAACTTGTCCACATAGTTATTTGCATGAACTTTGTGGTATATTGTGCTAAATCAATGTTTCTCAACCTTAGCAACTTGTTGATGTGTGGATTTGAAGTCCCAGAATTCCTACACATCTTCTTCATGACCTGTTTTCCTTGTTACCTTCTGGGAGGAGGCTTTGTGCTAGAAGCAGAACATCCAGATTCAGTCAGTTTTGTTCCATATAGTATCCAATATGCATTTAAGATGGGCAATGATATATTCGTAAGTATGGGTGTAGGCATATGCATAAGTATGTATCCAGGCATGTCTGTATGTTATGTATGTCTACACTTTTGAGAGCAGGCAACAAAAATTCATTTTTAATGTGTGCCAGTGTGCCCACAGTAAAAAAAAATGACAATAAAGGTTATCTTAGTGGGAGTTAAAGTCCAAACATTTTAAACTTCCAAGGTTGAGAAACACTGCTCTGAATTATGGCTTATGCTTAATGTATTGTATGCAACTTTCTGCAATTGCGTAATGTTGCTTGCACATAAAAGGAATACCGATAGATAAGATAGATAGATACACATAAACACACACACTGCGTAAGCACAACCATTTGGGGTTTAATTTAAAAAATGGCGAAGCCTATGGCCCCTCACTGTGTTGGGGGATGTTGAAGCTGCTAATTTGGTTCTAGCTTCTTACCTAAATTAACTTTCTTTTAAATGAAGGATGTCATATAGCCCTGGAAGTCTAGTGATGTGGCCCCACAAGATCGCAAATCTTTCACGTTATTATGATATTTTTACTGATATTTATGTACATTAAATATATTATATATTTTCTATGTGGCCCAAGACAATTCCTCTTCACTCAATGCAGCCAGGCAAGTCAAAATATTGGACATGCCTGTTTTAAATGGAAAATATATGGTGAATATATATATCCAATAGCCAATAGAAAAATAGGTTGGGGAAAACCTTATTTTTGAGATTTGAAAAATAGATCTTGCATTCTAAAATAATTAAGAAAAAGTACATCATATTCTAGCAATTCGATGGAAGTTCTGAAAAATTGAAAACTAGAGAACAAATCCTTTCTTGGTAGAGGAGCTGCTAGTATTCGGTCAATAGGGGGCGTTTCCGCCTTGTTTTCCCTTGAAATCTCGTTTTATCTTCGAGATTTTGGGCTCATCCCGTCTGGCTGCACCGATTCGCCTGCCGCTGATTCGCGCACGCGTGCTGTTGCCCAAAGAGATGTCCTTTGTAGAAGACGTGCGGTTTCCAATTGCACGCGGTGGCACTTTCCGTTTGGCAAGCAATAAAGCAATAAAACCAAGACCGCTTCAAGGGATTAGGATTCCTTGAAAACGAGTGTGGGAGGAGGCAAGCCTCGCCAGTTTGGGTGGCTTTGGCTATTATAATATTTTGCCCCGCACCCTGAAGCACCGCGTGAGAACCGGAAAGCGAAGGTTGCGTGGAACAAGTCCAATGGAATCTCATTGGCTTTCGGTTGATCACCTTCAACGGGATTTCTTCTGCGCATGCGACATATGCTTTTCCCGGCATCCTCAGCGCACTATAAATACAAGCGTCGGGAGGTTTTTCGTTCTTTCTTTGGCACGTGGCGAAGCGAGGTGAGTCGCCTTGATTGTACTTCTCGCTTAATAGGGCGGTTGCGGCAATCGCATAGTTAACATTTTATTAACATAAAAGATTAAGTCGGGGGTTGCACATCCAGATTTATTAATGTATTTATTAACTTTATGTCCTTCCCGACCCATAGCGGTTCTGGGCGTCTTTAGATAGTGGTGCATCAATAGCAACAATCGCAGTTAGAAATTGCACGAACGAAAGAATGTTCGGCCTTATAAGAGGCTTAAAGGGGCGGCAGTTAGAAAGCCTCTAATTTTAATTAAGGCAACTTAATGGAGTCTTTGGGAAAAGGGCGAACTGAATCTTAGGCAGATGCTGCTGCTTCAGCCTTTGTCCGCCCATCCCCGAATTATTAAAAAAACATATTGCCCCTCTTTCCCACGTGGAAGTGATGGGCAACAGAGGTAATAAGTCTGTTGAATACTTAGTTGAATTAGCACTGCTTTATGCCTTTTTAAAGGTAATAATAGAAGATTCTGTGAATTATTTGAAACACAATCGGGTTGTGAACAGGGAAAAAGGTTGCTGGTTAATTGAGGCTATAATAATCTTACCTAATTTATTAATGGTGACCTTAAAGCGAGTTGGATTATTTTCTTTGCTCAAAACTCTTACATGTGACTCCTTGATTAAAAGAATAGGTCTCCTAATTTGGAAAGTTTGCTTATAGTTGAGCTTTAATGGGCTGAGAAGTTGTGATAGTGCACAACATTGATGTGCATGGCTGGATCGTGCATTATGTTGAGTTAGAATCATTTATAATTGTCAATAGTTTGCCCATTTTAAGCATAAAACTATAGCTCCCAAACCAGCATATCTGTACATTATGTACATATATACGTTATGACTGAATAAATGGCTTGCCGTTGTTTATAGACTCATTTCTAATGTGCTATATCAATTTCTCAGTGTCAATTATGGTTGTATTCATTTCTAATGTAAGTTTTATTGCAGGGAAGAACTTTGTTGGTTTTTGTTTGATGCTGCTGAAAATGCCATTCAACTCAAAGATGAAGACTTTGAAGCATAAAGGTATTGTTAAAAAAATCCTTTATTTTTTTAAGTTTTGAGGGACATCTATCTAAAACTGGTTCCAGCCTCCAACTCAGATTATTATTATTATTTTTTTAAAAAACCTAACTGCTCAGAATTAAGGTACTTGGGCCTAAATAATCTCCAGACTGCAAATCTTAATTAAGGTAAATGTATCTTCCTTAATTTTAGGAGCAAGGGCATTCTTCCCTTGAATACATAATTGCCCATAGTTTGAATTCAATTTATATAAATGGAGGGATGTATCAAACATAATTGGATTCAACAGGGACACCTGGAGAGTTTTCACTCTCTCAGCTCTGTCCATGTGGCGTACGGGAGCGTAGGCTTCTGTCCTATGACGTATGGTCCCCTTCCACACTGTTGGAGAGCAAGTTGGACCTCCGTGGTCTGCAGCCTGCATATTCCTACTGCTTCTCTGAGTCTTTGGACCATGACAGAGGAGATAAACCATGCAGGAGACAATTCTATTTTCATCCTCTTCTCTCCTTGTTCTATGCCTGATAGATCCAGCCTTGGCCATATTTAAGAATTGTGGATTTCTGTGAGTTAGAAGTCCACAGGTCTTAAAATTGTCAATGTTAAACACTCTTCTATGTTTTATTTCATGCTCCATGTTAATCTGTTTTTCTTATGTGTGGGGTTTCAGGATTTTGAACTGGAGATCCTTATGTAGGATTTTATTTTGTAATTTGCCTCAAGTGGTCCAACTGACTCTAGATGAAGTACAATATTTACTGAAAACGCCAATAAACTGCAAAATTGTATAAATGTATTAGTTAATTGGGATCATATTTTGCATGAAAAGTGTCTTGGATTTGAAAAACTAATGATGTCATTCACTCTGGTTTCTTTTCTATGCAGGCAGCCTTCTGGTTTGGCTGAATTTTGCTACTGGAACATCCTATGCACCATCTGACACTTCAGGACACATCTTATTTGCTCGTCTGACCAGTTTCAGATGATGGACAAGGTTCAATGCTGTGAATCTAATCTGGTTCCAAAGTAGAAGGTATGTGCTTGCCTTGGGCTCTTCTAGCTACACAGGGACAGTTTGGCATCCCTTGAGTTGTATAGGTAACATATGGTCACTGATAGCTGAACTTTCAGCAATAGAACTTTAGCATTATATTGTTTTCCTAGCTGTCTTAGGCCTCTAGCTGGATTGCCTGATCATTTATCTCAGGTGTGTTGAAAGACTTTGACTAGGAACAAGCCTACAACAGTGGTGTTAAAGGCAAAGGCTTGCACACCTACGCATTGATCCTAGTTCCAATACTTAAAACCAAAGGTGAACTTGGAAGAATACGATCTGTGTTGCTTTAGATTTGGCTGAATCATCCCTTGCTATTGTTGCTGGTGAAAGAGACTGAGAATTCTGGATGGGTGCAATTTTTTTTTCTCCCATTAGGCAATCTTGCAAATTCTATAATTGAAGTTACTTTTGTTGGAAATGTCTATTTGAAATAGCACATGGAGCTTCCCCAAATGCTGATTCCTAGAATGGCTTGTAAGAGCCGCGGTGGCGCAGTGGTTAGAGTGCAGTACTGCAGGCTACTTCTGCTGGCTGCCAGCAGTTTGGCAGTTCAAGTCTCATCAGGCTCAAAGTTGACTCAGCCTTCCGAGGTGGGTAAAATGAGGACCCAGATAGTTGGGGGCAAGGGGCTGACTCTAAACTGCTTAGAGAGGGCTGTGTTGCTATTGCTAATGGCAAGTGATTTTAAGGTGAGAGGTGACTTTAGATAACCATTGGACTCTTTATTTTCTTTCTGTTCAGTTTTATCTTGAGCCACTAAGCCATTAGCACTTGAGGTACTAATTATGACCTTTAAAGCGCTCCATGGCTTAGGCCCAGGGTACCTGCGAGACCACCTACTGCCACCGGTAGCCTCCCATCATCCAGTGCAATCCCACAGAGTTGGCCTCCTCAGGGTGCCGTCGGCCAGACAGTGTCGGCTAGTGACCCCCCAGGGGGAGAGCCTTCTCTGTGGGAGCACCTTCCCTCTGGAATGAGCTGCCTCCAGAGCTTCGTATAATCCCCGACCTCCAGTCCTTCCGACGCGCCCTAAAAAGTTGGCTTTTCCAGCAAGCCAGCCTGGCCTGAACAAAACAAAACAAATTATTGATTACTGTTAATTTTAATTCGTTTAAAAAAAATGTCATTGTCAATTTTAATTGGGTTTGGGTTATCCTATTTAATTTCTTTTTAACTTTTGTATTATGTGTTTCTTTTAATGTTGTACTGAGTCCTTGGGAGAAGGGCGGCATATAAATTGAATAAACCTAACCTAATCTGAAATCCTGAAGACTAACCACACTTCCAGAAAGGCAGGAATTTGTGCTTCACGTAACAATCCAGCGGGGGCACCTGGAGAGATTGCGGTCTCTTCAGCTCTGTCCATGTGGCGTACGGGAGCGTAGGCTTCTGTCCTATGACGTATGGTCCCCTTCCACACTGCTGAAGATCAAGTTGGACCTCCGTGGTCTGCAGCCTGCATATTCCTACTGCTTCTCTGAGTCTTTGGACCGTGACAGAGGAGATAAACCATGCAGGAGACATTTTTGCCTGTCATTTCTGTATATTCCAAAGAAGCCTTCAAAAAAACCGTGAAGGAAAAGGAGACACAAATAAGTCACAGCCCAATCAGGAATGTATAGCAAGAGCCACAGTTTGAAGATGTTAACTTACTATTTTGTGTTTCTAATTGTGTATTTCAGTAGGCTTTTGAAAGCCCAACCAGGAAGATGGCAGTAGCAGCTCAGTCTTGAAAGGTGGGAGAAATATTTCGAAACCTGGGTCTCTCAGGTACCATTTTTTTCTGTATCTTACATTGTAACAAGGATTTTAAGGAAGGTGATCTTTCAGGATGGTCATCTTCATCTTGTGCCATATCTGTCATCCGACCTTGGCGATCCTGTTTTTATAACGAAAAAGTACTACTGAGTTTTCCCCAAACCAGTCCCTTAGATTTTGAAGCCATGGTGATCAGCTTGGAGCTTTCCACCAGGATGTCTAGTGAAAGTCCGTCCGTCCCCCCCTTACCTATGATCAGGTAGTCTGGTAGTTCTTGATTTATGAGACACAGGGACCAGAATTTCTCCTGGTATGCAAGGTTGAATAAGTCAAGCTTGTTTCTGCCACTTTTTTTGGCCACACAAGTGAATCACTGGCCATTAATGATTCTCCCCCCTCCCTCTTCTTTATTGACTTGGCTTGTCCAAAGCCAGCTGAGAAGGTTGCAGCTGGTGATTCCATGATCCTGGGATGCTGCAGCTATTACAAATGCTGGTTGCCAAGCACCCGAATTTTTGTCTGGGGATGCTGCAACTGCAAGGGCATCACTCACTTATTTTCCCCAGGGTTGTTGCAGCTTTAAGCAGTCGTTGTAAATCAAGGACTATCTGTATATTACTCCAGTGCCCCCCTCCTGGAGAAATGAGGGTGATCTCTGGTCTGTTCCCCCAACAGGGACACCTGGAGAGTTTTCACTCTCTCAGCTCTGTCCATGTGGCGTACGGGAGCGTAGGCTTCTGTCCTGTGACGTATGGTCCCCTTCCACACTGTTGGAGAGCAAGTTGGACCTCCGTGGTCTGCAGCCTGCATATTCCTACTGCTTCTCTGAGTCTTTGGACTGTGACAGAGGAGATAAACCATGCAGGAGACAATTCTTGTTTGAAACCTCTCCCTTCCTTGTTCTGTGCCTGGGATGTCCAGCCTTGGCCATGTTTTATAACTGGATTTTTTGGGAGTTGGAAATCCAGAAGTCTTAAAATTGTCAAGGTCAAACATGCCTGCTCTATGCTTTGATTCATGCTCCATGTTAATCTTGTGGGGTTTCAGGATTTTGAACTTGAGAACCTTATTCACAGTTGCATGTTTTCATAAAATAAAAATTGCAATAAACCGCAAAATTATATAAATGTATTAATTAATTGGGATCATATTTTGCATATTTCTCAGTCGTGTGTGTATGTGGCTCTTTGTATCTATCTATCATCTATCTATCTATCTTTATCTATCTATCTATCTATCTATCTATCTATCTATCTATCTATCTATCTATCTATCATCTATCTATATCTATCTATCATGTGTCACAACCCCTGATATGCCCAAATATGGGAGGGAGCACACTGCTTTCCTTTTCTGACTATTGCCTCTCCCTAGGAGCCATCCAGGCAGAAAGCCATTTTTTAAAATGTTGCCTTTGTTACTTATTTATCAGCACAAATGCTATATGTATGTATGTATATGTATGTTCATGTATATATGTATCTTTTGAGAGCTGAATGCAATGAAATTTCATTTTAAGATATGCTGATTAGTGTACATTTAAAGTGACAAAGATTTCTATTATGAATAGAATTGTATTCATGACCTCAACGGGAATAAAATTCCTGCTTTTAGTTAATGGGTATTTTTTCTACTGAATTGAATTACTGAGATCTGGAACTTTCAGAAATCTGCTTCTAGGCTCTAAATATGGTCATTTTTGTTTGCTTTTTCTTGTAAGGTTATTTGAAAGGAAGGAAAAAAGCTGAAAGCGTCAACTGTTCTCACTATTGCTGTGGAAGAGAAACTACTTGGACAGGGTCGGAGGAATAAAAATGTTAGAACAAGCAGCATCGGATAGAAGTCTGGCATTAATGAACCATCCAGAGCACAGGACAACCCAAAGCCACACAAGATCGGATGATGCAGAGAGTCCTGGCCCATAGAATGGCCAAGAGTTAGACATGACTGAATGGATAACATCATCAACTCTAGTGCAACATAGATTGCTGCAGCATTTATAGTGTTAGTTATAGAACAAAACTGCAGCTTAACATTGGAAGTGCAAACCAGAAATATCAGGCAAGAAGAGCAAATTAAAGGACTGGAAATAGAGTACAAATTACAAGTATTTGCAGGTGATCAGGTTTTTATTTTAGAGGATCCATTAAAATCAGGCCCGAGACTTAAAGACAAATATTAGAGGAAAATACCAGCTTGTCTCTCCACTTTAGAAGCATTGGTAAACCAAAATTTTATAAATATGGAAATCTTATAAATAAGGATATACTAAATGAGAAGGGTGAATTGAAAATTAGAATTAGATTAGAATTAAAAGACCAAGGGATAGAACTGGAGTGGTGGTTGCACCTGCAAATTCCATCATGTTATGTGAAGGATGTGAAAACGGGGATTTTTTATAGAGAATTAAGAGACAAATTATTAGTGGGGGCCAATGACAAATTGATATGGATACTATACAAATATTTATTAGATTATAAAATGGAAGAAGTTAAAGAGGATGGTTGTATGGGCTAAAAATTTTGGATATAACATTGATTTGGACAATTGGCAAAAGTTTGGGAGAGAGATTGGAAATTGACACTGGCCACATCATATAAAGAGAATCTTAAAATGTTTGATAGGTGGCATCTCTCCTCGGTGCAAGATTGGCTAAAATGTTTAGTAATGTGTCCCCAAACTGTTGGACCAGGCACATGCTACCACATGTGGAGCAAGGAAATACACTGGATATAACTAGAAGATGGTTTTATGTTTGGTACGTATAAGTCTGCCTTTAAAAAAAATATATAATAAAACAAGGAAATTTTGGTTATAAATTCATGCACAGCAGTAGAAGATTGAAAACACCCGTTCAGAGGAGATAATAAGGAAGATGGATAGACTAACGTTAAAAATAAAAAGACAGACAGAATATTATGACACATGGAACAGATTCTATCAATGGTTAGAAGTAGGTGGAAGTTGGAATGCAAAAAAATTAGGGTAAGGGGACCTGGAAATTTATGTATCGTGGTATTAGAATGAATATGATGGTCAAAAGTAATTGTACAACACTCGCACTGTTTAAGTAATATATATGTTACTTGTATTCACTTTGGATTTTATGACAAGTGAAATGCCAGGACAATCACTGTTCAATATACTTATATGTAAATAATAAAATAATAATAATAAAAATATTTTAAAAAATGCACCTGTGATTGGTATTTGTATTAGTAATGTACAAACTCTTTTGAGTTATTTGGTTTTTCTTAGTTTGCCCTGAGAACATGTTCACTTTATCTTGTAAATGATCATGTATTGTTGAACATCTGTGAACCTCCTGATTTGAATTCAGCTATGGTTTAACTAGCCCTGCTTAGCCAAATTTTGGGGATTCTGCTTGAGGCCACTGCTGTGGCTGGTGGACTTAAGATGTTGAGAGGAACTGTTGAAGAGCAGGAGGAACATAATCCTAAATTCCTCTGCCTTTGTCAGTCCTTTTTATGCAGTATATTACTGGAATTTGATAAATGACTATATAATTGATTATCTTAGCTGATTTTTAGAACCATTGCCAAAATAGTTCTCCAATGCTTTTCATTATCACTGATTTGGCCAAAGTTGAGAATTAATTTCCCCAATTTACTACATGTTACTACATTTCTGAGCAGTTTGCAGTATTGGTATTGAGGTTAAAACAAAAATTGATAAATTGATAAATTGCATCCTCTCAATCTGTTGTGGCGCCATTTGAAATAGCCCGATGTTACTCTTCCCCCAGTGCTCAAAGTGTCATATTTTATGGTCTGGGATATTGAGATTAGCTGGAAGTTCACATATTTGGATGCTTTCTTGTTTTCCTGGTTTGCCACTTAGCAGTCTTAAGAATGAGGAAGTGAATTTTTGGAAGTGATAAGGTAAAGGTTGCCCTTGCTAATTGTTCCTGACTCTAGGGGGCAGTGCTCATCTCCATTTCAAAGCCAAAGAGTCAGCGCTGTCCATAGATGTCTCTCTGGTCATGTGGCTGGCATGACTAAATGCCGAAGGCGCACAACACACCTTCCCACTAAAGATAGTTCCTATTTTTCTACTTGCATTTTTTACCTGCTTTCGAACCGCTAGATTGGCAGAAGCTGGGACAAGTAACAGGAGCTCACTCTGTTACACGCCGCTAGGGATTTGAACCGCCAAACTGCCAACATTTCTGATCAACAAGCTCAGCTACTGAGCCACTTGAAAGTGATAGGATCTGATTAATTGTATTTTTAGCCTCCGCTTCCTATAAGAATGTCAGATTCTTAAACTTTTTTTTCCTGTTTGTGTAGCCACCCTGTAAGATAAGGCAATGGCACCAGATTGTGAAATCAATATCGTGCAATATCGATTTACCAAAGCTTATTCGTCACACCACCCTTGAATGTATTGAAATACCAATCGGCAATTGATGAGTAACCTGCAGACTTTGGAATGCATTCTTCCTAGTGCAGTGCAGTTGAAGTCCGGACATCTTCAAGTTGCCAAGGTTGAGAAACACTGTTTTAGTGTATTCTCCAGGTACAGGGTCTGCTTTTTGGATCATGGAACGCCACTTTGCACCCGTCAGCTGCTTCTCCAGGCTGCAAGGCCTGTGGCTTGGATCTCTTTGTTGATGGTGTCTTGCCATCTCTTGTTTTGGATGCCCGTGAGGTCACCAGCCATTGACTTCTACTTGGTAAGCAGTTTTGGCCACGGTGGAAGGCGCTGCTCTCTGGATGTGTCCATACCAGCCTTCTCTCAGAATATAGAATAGAATACAGTTCTTTATTGGCCAAGTTGGACACACAAGGAATTTGTCTTTGGTGTTGATGCTCTCGGTGTACATAAGAGAAAAGATACATTCGTCAAGAATCATGGATAATTTGTCCTAAAAATTAAAAAAAATGGAGGGAGGGGGGGGGCGGAAGGAAAGAGGAAGCAATCCCGCAGTGCCTCCCGAAACTTGTACTAGCTAGAACAGTGTTTCCCAACCTTGGCAACTTGAAGATGTCCAGACTTCAACTCCCAGAATTCCCCAGCCAGCTGGGAATTCTGGGAGTTGAAGTCCGGACATCTTCAAGTTGCCAAGGTTGAGAAACACTGAGCTAGAATCTAGCTTCGCGCAATACATTTGAGGATACGAATCAGGCCAACACGCTAAGCCACAGGGTAACCAGCATTTGCCAGCTGCATCCATACCTCTGTTGCGAACGCAGACAGATTTGCAACGGAGAGGGGGTAGTTAATCCCGCGTGCAAATCCGCCGCAGCGTCCCATTGCGATTTGCTTGCAGTTCCCTTTAGCTGGCCAAAAAGTTGCCTAGTAATAGCTTTGGGGAAGCCCACTTTTATCCCAAAGCGAAGAAACCACGATGGCAAAGAACTGCGAAGAACGAATAGAGAGAAGCCAGCCGCATCTCTCCCCCCCCCCCCGCACACATTTATATTTTTATTTTTAAATCAGTAAACTAAACGGGGTTTAGAAGCTACAGTGTTGTACGCAGCAAACTGTGCGTTGTTTTAAATATCTTTTAAGTTACCACACTGGTGGCGCATTTTATCCTTGTGAAATTCTGCACCCTGCATGCTAATTGCAGTTAATTAGAAGAAAACTTAGCAGTCTATTTTGGAAAATATGTCCAACGAGATCTAAGAGATAACTTCGCTTGCTCAATGGACCTGAATTTAAATTTCAGACGGTAGGGGGCGCTTCTCCTCTTTCACGGCCAATGTGGCCTCTGCGCCTAGTGCGCATGCACCTCCGGATCAGGCCGGGGAAAAGGGAGGGGGGAAGTGGAGAAAGAGAGAGAGAGAGAAAAGCTTGGCCCGACTTACAAGTGGAGGCGACGAATAGGTAAAGAACGGAGGTGAGTTGATTGGGGGGGGGGGAGACGGCGGGGGCGAGGGGAGCGGGGGAAACACGTCAGGCAAGACTGGAGGGGGGGGAGAGGTAATATCCCCCCCTCCTTCCCTTCAAACCCCCACCACCCCCAAATCCACCGATCACTCAAGTTGCAAAAGGGCCCAGTCCCGGCCCACGTGGTTCCAGGGAAAGTGCTGCAGGCGAACGTTCTAAGGATGGAACGCCAAGTATCAACTTCGCGTTCTAATCGGAGGGGGGAGGGGGGGAGCGAACGCGCTCCGAGGCAGCGCCGCGAAAGGGAAAGGGGCCGCCGCGGCGGAGTCCGGCGCGTGGGTGACCGCTTGCTCGGCCTCCCTCTCTCCGCCCTCCCTTCTTTCTCGGGAAGGAAGGCCCAGGCGGGAAATTCAAAAAGCAGGCGGCTTCCTTGACAGTTACGGGAAAGCCGTGGCGGTGGTGGGGATGTAGAAATTCCATGCGACTTAGGAAAGGGTTCCTGTTTGATTCCTTATTTTACAATATGAATGAGCGGAAAGACGGGCAGGCTTATCTGATAGGCCTTTCTTTCTTTTTCTTTTTTTCCCTTTCTTTTCTGTCCTTCCCCCTTTCTTTCTCCCTTTCTCTCCTCCCTCTCTTTTTCTCTTTCCTTCCTTTCTCTCTCTCTCTTTCCTCCCTCTTTCTCTTTCTTCCCTTTTTCTCTCTCTCCCTTTCCTCCATCTTTCTTTCTCTCTTTACTCTTTCTCTCCTCCCTCTTTTTCTCTTTCCTTTCTCTCTCTCTTTCCTCCCTCTTTCATTCTTTCTTTTCTTTCTCTTTCCTTCCTCCTTTCTCTCTTTCCTCCATCTTTCTTTCTCTCTTTACTTCCTCCCTCTTCTTTCTTTCTTTCTTTCTCTCTTTCACTCTCTTTCCTCCATCTTTCTTTCTTTCTTTCTCTTTCCTTCCTTCCTCCTTTCTTTCCCTCCCTCCCTCCCTCCTTCCTTCCTTCCTTCCTTCCTTCCTTCCTTCCTTCCTTCTCTGTGCGGACTTCAACCAGAATTCAGCCTGTCTAGAAACGGCCAAGTTGGAAAAAAAAAACACTGCTGTAGAGAGGAGTGAGAAGGTCTCCCAACTTGGCAGCTTTAAAAGTTGAGAACTTCAACTCCCAGAATTCCTCAGCTGGCCATGCTGGCTGGGGAATCCTGGGAGAGCAAGTTTGGAGACCCCTGCTTTAGAGGGGTTGATCAGGGGCTTCTATGACTCCCAGGGAGAGGATTATTAAGTGCTGGAACAAGACTAACATGGCCCCCTTCACCTACACATGGAGATACACGTTTCTGTTTTTTCTGGCATTTTTGAGCTCCAGAATTTTGAGGTTTCATAACCATTCATAAACGGAAATGAAAGAGAAAATATATTCATAAGGGAAATGAAACTTGCAAACTTAAATTAATAAGTAATGAAATTAAAATTCAATAAATTGAGTATGAGTATGAGTAGTTTATTTATATGCCGCCCTTTTCCCTGGGGGGACTCAGGGCGGCTCACAATTCGGAAGGAAGGGAGGACAAACAAATTAACACATAAGACAGTACATCATTAAAAGCACAACATTCATACAATTCGGGTGGGTTGGGGTCTTTAACCCCAGGCCTGACGGGACAGCCAGATTTTAAGGGCTATGCGGAAGGTCTGGAGGGTGGTGAGGGTACGAATCTCCACGGGGAGATCGTTCCATAGGGTCGGAGCTGCCACCGAGAAGGCTCTCCTCCGCGTGGTTGCCAATCGACATTGACCGGCAGATGGAACTCGGAGGAGGCCTAATCTATGCGTAATTGCATAAATAACTTCACTGAGTTTCATATTCATAAAGGTTATGTCAAACAAGGCTGCAAGGCAGTTTTGCTATGCACACAAAGTATAGAGTATGGAGTATATATCCAATATTGTTTTTCTTTTTAAAAAATTGGTTTTGTAACAAAATCTTTTTTTAAATTCCCCTTCATGGGCTCCCTTTGAGCTCCATGGGCCCCGGAACAATGTACCGGCTGCACCCCCCTCTCAGGCCTGATGATTCCCTAGAGCAGGGATCTCCAAATTCCTCAGTTCATTGATTCCCCCCCCCCATTAAGATTATTTAGATTATTCATCAACCCTTCCCCCCTTTATTATAAGAGGATAATTTAATAAATGCTATTTTAATTACTGGTACTCCTACCACTAGGCAACTGGACTTTTTTCTTTTGAAGATGTTTCGCTTCTCATCCAAGAAGCTTCTTCAGCTCTGATGGGATAGTGGGGAATGGAAGGATTTATCTTCCTTGCATCCTTTTATAGGGTCGTTAAAGCACTTGGCTGAGCTTGTTCATCAGAAAGTTTGGTGGTTTGAACCCTAGCGCTGTGTAATGGAGTGAGCTCCCATTACTTGTCCCATCTTCTGCCAACCTAGCAGTTCTAAAGCATGTAAAAATGCAAGTAGAAAAATAGGAACCACCTTTGGTGGGAAGTAGGGGTGGGTTCCAGCAGTCCCTACTGTCGGTTTGCTCATGGGCGCGTGTGTGCATGTGCAGTATGATAAAAAATGTTCTGCGCATGTGCAGAAGCAAAAAACAGGATGCCACCAAACCATTACCAGTTCAGTACCATTACCGGTAGGAATTCACCATTGGTGGGAAGGTAACAGTGTTCTGTGCGCCTTCAATGTTTACTCATGCCAGCCACATGACCATGGAGACATCTCCGGACAGCTCTGGCTCTTCGGCTTTGAAATGGAGATGAGCATCGCCCTCTAGAGTCGGGAATGACTAGCACAAGGGCTGGAGCTCCAGTTGAAAGTGACTTAAGTGTGGGAAATCACACTCAAGAGCTAGCGGGTGTGAGCAGGGTGGATTTGATTTAAATCAAGTCTATTTAAATCACATTTTAAACCACGATTTAAATCAGTGAAAAGTATTGATTTAAATCAACTCGATTTAAATCCTAGTTGTTTAAGAGCAACTGTCATCTCTGTCCCGTAGCAGCGGCACCTCTCACCGGCAGTCCCAATATTGCAGAATACACAGCCTCATGCGACATAGCTAAGCTTCATTTCACGCCGAATAAACTAAATTATTAATGTATCATAAATAGAAAACTTTTAAATTACTCCAAACTCATTTTATTAAAATAAATTTGATAAAAAAATATATGATTTAAGTAAAAAAAAATCTAAATTAAATAAAAAAACCTGGATTTTTTCTTTAAAAAAAAATCCATTTTTATCCACCCTATGTATGAATGAGTGATTGTATGCCGAACACGCCTGTAACGAGATGAGTTTGAGGGTAAGCATTTCCAAATGATATTCTGATCTTCCTTTTATTTTATGATTCGAAGAGTCTGTAAGTTTTTCCAAGCGTAGCCAGTATTCTGAGAGGACTGAACAGGTGGCCCTAAGGGCAGCCGCACACTGCAGTTGTGATCCTGTGTGGGTGTGTGCAAAAGTAACAATGCTTTACTATATTCCAGGGCTCTTTGCAAACAGCCTCGGGAGGTGTAAAAACAAGGGAAGCCTTTGTCTACGGAAGTGGCTTCTGTCCCTTGGCAATTTTGGTGTTAAGACACGATGGCCATGTTTCTTTCTCTTTACGCAAGCAGGGTGCTCTCATCTTCAGAATGTCACTTGCTGTTTCTTGCTGCTGGACACATGGGGGTGGGGGGGAAATAAAACATTTAGTGGCAGACAGAATGAGTCAATGGACCATACCCACCTTTGCAAGCTGCGCTGGTTACCTGTCTCTTTCTGGCTACAAGTCAAAGTGGTTGGTTACACCAGTAAACCCTTACGCAGCATACATCCTGGTTAGCAATAGCACCATCCCCCCAAACCTTTTGGGCACTCAGGACTGGTTGCATGGAGAGAGGTTCCATACATACGCGCCCCCCTACATGTGCCCGGGCATGTGTGTGCAGCTCCCCCACATGTGACCCCCGCGCATGCGTACACAGCCCTGCCCCCACACTCTCCACCCTCCCTCACATATGAGCTTTCTCTTTTTCTCTCTTTCCTCCCTCTTTCATTCTTTCTCTTTCCTTCCTTTTTCTTTCTCTTTCCTCCTTTCTCTCTTTCCTTCTTTCCTCCTTTCTTTCTTTCTCTCTTTACTCCCTCTTTCTTTCTCTCTCTACTCTTTCTTTCATTCTTTCCTCCATCTTTCTTTCCTCCCTCTTTCATTCTTTCTCTTTCCTTCCTCTTTCTTTCTCTTTCCTTCCTTCCTCCTTTCTTTCTTTACTCTTTCTTTCTTTCTTTCTTTCTTTCTTTCTTTCTTTCTCCCTTTACTCTTTCTTTCACTCTCTTTCCTCCATCTTTCTTTCTCTTTCCATCCTCCCTCTCTCTTTCTTTCTTTCTCCCTTTCTTTCTCCCTTTCTTTCTCCCTTTCTTTCTCCCTTTCTTTCTTTCTTTCTTTCTTTCTTTCTCTCTTTCTTTCTCCCTTTCTTTCTCCCTTTCTTTCTCTCTTTCTTTCTCCCTTTCTTTCTTTCTTTCTTTCTTTCTTTCTTTCTTTCTTTCTCCCTTTCTTTCTCTCTCTCTCTTTCTCTCTTTCTTTCTTCCTCCCTCCCTCCCTCCCTCCCTCCCTCCCTCCCTCCCTCCCTCCCTTCTTTCTTTCTTTCTTTCTTTCTTTCTTTCTTTCTTTCTTTCTTTCTTTCTTTCTTTCTTTCATCTCTGTGCTGACTTCAACCAGAATTCAACCTGTCTAGAAATGGCCAAGTTGGAAAAAATCACTGCTGCTGTATAGAGGAGTGGGGGGAGGTCTCCCAACTTGGCAGCTTTAAAAGTTGAGAACTTCAACTCCTCCGCTTGCGTATGCGCAGCAGACACCTGAACACTAGCTGGCTGGTGGGAGGTGGGCACACATGCGCAGTGGAGCTGAACTGGGGTGACGACCTGCGTGCCCACAGAGAGAGCACTGCGTGCCATAGGTTTACCATCACGAGTGTAGGGTCTCCTGCTTGGGCAGGGGGTTGGCTAGATGACCTACAAGGTTCCTTCCAACTCATCTGTTTAACCTTTATCTAGGTTGCTTCTCTCCCTCCTGTCTCTTAAGGTGATTCGCGCAGACCCATTTCAGTCCTGGCTGGTCTTGGGTTACGATAATTGGGACGAGTTTTATGTTTGCTTGTGGGTGTGGATATTGTTAGCAGGACTCGCCATAAATTCTTGTTCTTTATCACTTTTCTGTAATAATTTTATTATGTTGCATTTTTCTTTGTTTGGTTTGACTTTATTACACACTATCCGGAATCAGTTTGGAGTCAGGCAGTGTCTAAATTGAAAAAAAAAAAATCAAATTAAATACGGCTTTCATGGCCAATTTTATAGTGATATTTTCAATTCTTTTATCACTCAAGCCAATTTAATTTGATTTAACTGCTTTCTGACAGTAATTATTTTATTACATCGAGTGTTGCCAAGCTTCTTTGCAGCAGCGTTTAAAATTTATAGGGTGCTACTAGATAACAACACTTCTATTAGGATCTAAGTCCGTGATGGCAAACCTATGGCATGTGCGCCAGCTGCTCTTCTGGTTTCTGGCGTGCACATGCACAGCTGGCCTTCGCAGATGCTCTAGCACTGGAAAATGGCCTGAAAACAGCCCCCCAAACAGCCCAAAGACCCCATTTTTGGGTCATTTTCAGGCCAAAAACAGTCTGAAAAAAGGTCAAAAATGACCCGAAAACAGCAAAAAAATGGCCAAAAACAGACATCTGCGCACCCGCCAACTGATCTATGGGTTTTCGGCGCTGAGGCACACATGTACGTACATTCCATTTTGGGCGCTTGGTGCCAAGAAGGTTCGCCATCACTGATATAGGTAGTAAACTCAATTGTATTTATACAGCTGCTGTTAAAAACATCCTTCTTTGTTCTCTACTAATTGAAAGATGCAAGTTTTATTTAAGACGTTTTAATCCTAACTTATCTTTTTTACATGAAACAGTGTAAATAAAGTTCTCAACGGGCAAAAGTTAAGAGCCCAATAAAATACAGGTAGTCCTTGACTTACAACAGTTCATTTAGTGAACATTCAAAGTTACAACGGCATTGACAAAATGTGACTTACGACTGTTTCTCACACTTAATGATTGTTGCAGCATCCCCATGGTCACATGATCAAAATCATATGACGGTTGCAGTGCCTGGGGGGGGGGTGTCTTGTGATCACCTTTTTGGACTTCTGACAAGCAAAGGCAATGGGGGAAGCCAGATTCACTTAACAACTGTGTGATTAACTTAACAACCACAGCGATTCATGTAACAACTGTGGCAAGAAAGGTCGTAAAATGGGGTAAAACTCACTTAAGGAATGTCTTGCTTAGTCAATTGCGGTCATAAGTTGAGGACTACCTGTAGAATAAAATAAGTGATAAAATAAAAAAAATAAAAAGGTATTAGATGCTACAGGTAAGTGTTTTGACGTGTTTTTAGGTTCATCCAGTGATTGCATCTTTTTAAATGTAAAGGTTTCTTCACTTGTTTTTTATCTATTACTAGCTGATAACCCAGCATTGCCTGGAACAAATCTCCCTTACCCGAGGGAGCCTCCTTGTGGAGTACTGTAAGCCGTTACCATGGCAACTCCACTGTGCTGTACAGTAGAAGTCAATTTAAGGCACAACAGGCTGTATCTTAACAAGCCTTTCATCCAAAATCCACACTATCACTGTCAAAAGTACTGTAATTTGACACTATAGATATAATTCATTCCTTTTCAGTTCAGCGGCCCAGGCATTCCAGAGTTATGCTGGAACACAGACACACAGACATACCCACCCACACCGAGGGGTGTTAGGGATGTCTTACCCCCCACAGTATTTGTTTCCAGAGAGTAAGTCATCTGTGTACCAAGTTTGGCTGAAATTGCTTGAGGCATTCCAGAGTTATGCTGGAACACACACACACACGTAGATTCCTACACATTACATTGTTTTACATTTGCATTATATTGAATTGTATTACTATTTTCTTCTTGGCCACTCTACCGTCTACTGTAATGAAATTTGTTTTGATGTTAACATATTGAGATTTCTTTCACTGAGGAGGTATGTTCTCCTCCCCCTCCCCCTCTTCTGTCCTGCAGCTTTAAAGAAACATGCCAAGGAAACGGGCATTAGAAAAAGGTGACATTTTAAAAGCGAAACGGACAAAAGGTGAGATGCCCCTTGCTGGGAATATCGCTCAGATCCAAGTGCTTTCAGTGCTTCAGCAACAAACATTTCAATCTTACCATAAAGTTCTTGTTGTTTACCAAATCCTTGTTAACGATGATTGATGTCAACATGTTTCTTTGATCCAGTGTTTCTCAATTTAGCTGCTTGAAGGTGCATAGAGTTCAACTTCCAGAATTCTACAGCCAGCAATCCTATGTTCCACCCCCCCCGCTTTATATCTCGCTCTTGAATATATACTTGTATATTTAGTTTTTTTTTTTCTGTTTTCCCCCTCTTCGCCCTCTTTCTCATTTAATAGTGCATCATCTGGATCAGTGGTGGGTTTCAAAAATTTTTGGAACCTACTCTGTGGGTGTGGCCTCCTTTGTGGGAGTGGCTTGCTGGCCATGTGACCTGGTGGGAGTGGCTTGCCGGCCATGGGTTTTCTCTCTCTCTCTCTCTCTCTCTCCCTTTATCTTTTTTTCATCTCTCTCTCTCTCTCTTTTTCTTTTTTTTCTTTATTTATTTATTTATTTCTTCTTTTCTTTCTCTCTCTCTCTGTGTCAGTCTGTGTGTGTGTGTGTGTGTGTGTGTGTAGCAGTGGTGGGTTTCAAAATTTTTTGGAACCTCTTCTGTAGGTGTGGCCTGCTTTCCAGGTCCACTGGTGGAACCTCTTCTAACCGGTTCAGTAGATTTGACGAACCGGTTCTACCGAATAGGTGCGAACTGGTAGGAACCCACCTCTGATCTGGATTCTGTATCTTCTCCTTACTTTCTTTTCTAGCTTCCTTTCTCTAGCCAATCATAAAAGCTTCCCCATGTCTTGAAGTACACCGATTCCTCTTTATTCTTTATTTTCAGTGTCAACCTGTTCATCTCTGCACAATCTAGTATTTTTTATATTATCTCTTCCTCTGTTGGTAACTTATTTAATTTCCAATTCTGGGCAAATACGATTCTCGCAGCGCCAAGTGACTGAATTTTTGATCATGTGGCCATGGGGATGCTGCAGTGGTTGTAAGGGTGAAGCCATAAGTCATAAGTCCCGTTTTTCAGTGCCGTTGTAACTTCCATCAGTCACTGAATGAAAGGTCATAGGTTGAGGATGACCTGTTAGAAGATGCTGCTCTTGGCTTAGGAAACATCCGACTTAAATATCCAAGTCTGGAATTTTAAACTCTCCAATTGGAGAGGGAAGGAACCGAGGACTATCAAATTTGGAATGGATGGTATTCCTGGCTTGAGAGTAAATGTAAAACTTAGGGTATAAAATGTTAAAGTATAATATATAGAAAGTAAAAGATATAAGAAATATATGATACTGATTTGATATCATAATTTAAATAAGGATATAACTTAGGCTAGTGAAATTGAGATAGAAATTTTGGTAAATAGGATGGTTACAAAAGATAGGGATACCGATATGAAAAAGCTGTTATAAGTGTACATTTGTGTTTTGTCTTTTAAATGTTGGAAAATTCAATGCATACTATTTAAAAAAAAACAAAAAACCCCTCTCCAATTGGGTTATGATAGGTTGCTTTCTTTTTCACGTTCCTTCCTCCTGCTCTTATCCAGTTAGCCATTGCTCCCACCAAAGTGAGCCAGGATTGGTGTTGACCCTGGGACAAGGTGATCTCGGACAGCTGGGCCTTGGACCAGATGTGCTGGCACGGAAGAGGCCCGCCGTGGTGCAGCTCCCTGAGAAAATTATCCAAGCTGAGGCAGGCGGGGTTCATACAGTGTGTCTGAGCGAAACAGGCAAGGTGAGTCCAAGCATACCTTGGTTTCCTATAAAACGGAGGGCGTCAACCTTAAACACTCCAAAGAGCCAATTGGACCTATTTCCCATAGAAGAGAAAACACTGGGAGCCACAAAATCCTTCCTGTGCCTGGCTATTTCCTGAGCGGCCACAAAACCAGTATATGTAGTTGAATTAAACATTCTGTTTCCTTCTGAAACTTTACTTTTCTTGGATTTAACCATGGTTGGCCTACCGGGGGTTGAAAAGCTCAATAAATCACGTGCCAGTAGGTGTCACACATTGTTGGTTGTGAAGCATATTTTGAGCAACAGGGAGCCGCAGCAGAGGGACGAAAGAGCCACATGCAGCTCCAGAGCCGGGAGTTGCTGGCCCAGTGCTGTGGAACATTGTGCTGTGTTTATAGAGTGCTTAAATTACACTTCTTCCAGATCTATACTTTTGGCTGCAATGACGAGGGGGCCCTGGGGAGGGACACTTCAGAGGAAGGGTCTGACGCTGTGCCGGGCTTGGTGGATCTGAAGGAGAAGGTGGTGCAGGTGTCAGCGGGGGACAGCCACACGGCAGCGTTGACAGAAGATGGACATGTCTTCATTTGGGGTGCTTTCCGGGTACGTTGTCTTGTTTTGCTTGGGAGAAAAGCTGTCGTGTTTGGCTTCCTTTTTTGGCTTCCCCCATTGGCTCTTTCTCTCATACGTCTGCATCTTCTTTAGGATGAAAATGGCGTCATTGGTTTACTAGCCCCTCTGAAAGGCGAAGAGAATTTGGAGTCTATCAATGGCAGCTTATTCCCAGTAGAACTACAGTTGGATGTCCCGGTTGTTAAAATTGCCTCTGGTGAGTGACGCTGGCTATAGTGGTGCTTCTCACCAAACAAGTTTTTGAAAACCCAGGTTTGCAAAGCAAGCAAGTCATGTTGGTCTGTCAGCTGCCCCTGGAGCTTCGTATAATCCCCGACCTCCGGTCCTTCCGACGCACCCTAAAAAGTTGGCTTTTCCAGCAAGCCAGCCTGGCCTGAACAAAACAAAATAAATTATTGATCACTGTTAACTTTAATTTGAATTTTTTTTAAAAAAAATGTCATTGGCAATTTTAATTGGGTTTGGGATATTCTTTTTTTTAAAAAAAACTTTTGTATTATGTGTTTCTTTTAATGTTGTATGCCACCCTGAGTCCTTGGGAGAAGTGCGGCATATACATCTAATAAACCTAAACCTCTGTTTCACAGGCGATGTGCAACTCTCATGGGTGACTTAGCTTCAGCTAAATCAGCTGAATTCGCTTAGTAAATTCATGAACCTAGTCAATGGCTGATGCTTGGGTTGATAGTCTGTTGGATAACTGATAAACTGGATTTAACTTCCACTGAGCAAAGTTGTTGTTTTTTTAAAGGCAGGATTTCCCCCATGCTTTGAATTCCAAAAAGGATAGAAATCTGTTATGACCTAAGCTTCTCAAAAGCACGGAGCCGACTCCTCTTCCCGATAAAACCCCTTTTATTTAGTTTAAAGGGAATTCCTCTCCAGCAAAGTCCCAGCCAACAGTCTTTCAAGAGATTTCACAACTACAGGCCTTTATTGGGCTTGGAGAGCTGCCAGGCCGATATCTTGTAAATGCCATGCTGTAGCAGCAATTACTTGGCAAGGTCAGGAACAGATCTTCACCCTAATGAATTGAACTAATTGTCTCCTGCAAACTCCACTCCCCTTTCGCTCCTCTTTATTCCCTATGGGAGGGGCCATTCACCGTCCACCTGTGCCTTTACTCTGGAGTCGGCCCTTGTTCCTTAGCTGTTCCCTTCTCCTGGCAGCTCTGTGCATGCGCACACTGGGAACAGGCTCCAGCTGTTCTTCTGCCCCACTGATGTCTGACTCTGAAGGCAGCTGATAATTGTCATATGGCCCTGGCCCCATCTCTGCCTCCAACACAGAGCCCTCCTCTGAGCCTTCCCCAGACTCCAGGACTGGCCCATGTTCCTCCCCGACCTCCTCACTGTCCCGAATCTGCTCTCCAGATCCTCTGGCAGGCCAAAACTTTCTAACTCAACATTGCCCCTTGACAGAAGTGGGGAGGGAAAGATATTTTTTTAAAAAAAAATCAATTTTATGTTATTAGTGCATGCAAAGATAGAAATAGCACAACAGTGGTAGTATTAGTAGCCGGAAAAAAGGTAGTCATAAATGTATAAATAATAGTTTTCAAAATCATCTTTGAAAAGGACCATGTAATACCACTCCTATATTTTAAGCTATTATTAAGTCTACACCACACGAGGCCATACTGCTCCAACTTCTCATTTTTACAGTAAGAAAACGCTTGCAAAAAATGATAGAAAACACATCTGAATCAATTCTTTAACTTCTGAAATATAGATTTTGTTCCAATCCACCTGAGAAAGCTCTCTTTCTGAGTCATAATGGAGTTCTTCATGAAAAGTCAGATTCCATATTTACATATATATATGTGTAACATACACACATATATATATATGTGTGTGTGTATGTATATGTATATGTATATGTGTGTGTACGCACGTACGCACGTACATACATACATACATACATACATATCAGTATCTCATCTGAATTACATCCCCATTCCTCAGCATTAGAATGTTGAGGGGGGGGGATTTTTTGAGCCATCTGTGAAGCAACTTGTTCTCTTTTTAGGGAGCCACCATTTGGCTTTAGTGTCCAATACTGGCAACCTTTTTACCTGTGGATGTGGAGACAATGGTCAGCTGGGACGTGTGCCCCAAATTTTTGTGGTCCGAGGAGGAAGACGGGGCTTGGGTGAGTTCAGCATTGAATTTAATTTTAATTCCTCTGGTGTAGTGTTTGGTTCAGCAGCAGTTTATTTGATTGGATGGACCAATTTTATCTACTGAATTTGTCCTGTTTGTTTTTGCCTTCGCTGAATGTGATTACAATACATATTTTTTGTGGTTAGCCATGCAAGTGGTATCTAAGCACCAGAAATCCATCCTTAATCAAATATAAAGGTAAAGGTTCCCCTCGCACATATGTGCTAGTTGTTCCTGACTCTAGGGGGCAGTGCTCATCTCTGTTTCAAAGCCGAAGAGCCAGCGCTGTCCGAAGACGTCTCTGTAGTCATGTAGCCAGCATAACTAAATGCCGAAGGCGCACAGAGCCCTGTTACCTTCCCACCAAAGGTGGCTCCTATTTTTCTACTTGCATTTTTTACATGCTTTCGAACTGCTAAGTTGGCAGAAGCTGGGACAAGTAATGGGAGCTCACTCTGTTACAGGGCGCTAGGGATTTGAACCGCAGAACTGCCGACCTCTCTGATCAACAAGCTCAGCGTCTTAGCCGCTGAGCCACCCTGTCCCTTGTAATTAAATATAATGCATGCATATTGAGCTGATTCTTCCTAAATATCTTTCCATTCTTCCACCAGAGCGACTGTTGCTCCCCCAGGCGGTCACCATAAAGCAGAGAGGCTGTAAGACCAAAGGCAACATCAGAGACGTCTTTTGTGGCTCTTACTCTACCATTGCTATCACGCAGGAGGGACACGTGGTTGGGTTTGGCCTCTCCAATTATTACCAGTTGGGTGAGTTGATGTTCATCATAGGACTTGAGATATAATCAGGGCCCTCAGGATAAGATGGAGCTTTTGTTGTGGTCCACCGGCAAAGCTGTCAGCAGAGTCGGACAGCGAGGAGGTTGGGGAGCAACATGGGCCAGTCCTAGGGGTTGAGGAAAGCTCAGACGAGGGCTCTGCGTCGGAGGCAGAGAGGGAGTTAGACAGCAGTGAGGCAGAAGAACAGCTGGAGCCTGTTCCTAGTGTACGCATGGGCAGAGCTGCCAGAAGAAAAGAACGACTAAGAAAGCAGGAGTAAAGCTACACCTTGGAGGTGATTGCCTCCCCCCCCCCATAGGAAACAAAAGAGGAGCGAACGGGAGTGGGCTTTTGCAGGAAACAATTCATTTCTTCAGTCGTTTCAAGAGTGGAAAGTTCTGTTTGTGACTATAAGAGACTCTGTGCCAAGTTTTGTCTTGCTCTGCCTTTGGAAACTAGTTATCTGGCAGGTCTCCAAACGAGATAAGGTTCGTGTTGATAAATCTTCCTCTGAAAGGCTTTGCTAAGCTTTGCTGACCGTGAATGAAAGGAATTCACAGTCGTGTAAATAAAAGAGGTTTTGCAGGGACCGAGACTTTGCTTCTAGGCTGCAAAACAGGGATAGAATCAAGATCACGTGAAGTGTTAATACCACTTTATAATGCCTGGGTAAGGCCACACTTGGAATATTGCATCCAGTTTTGGTCATCACGATGTAGAAAAGATGCGGAGACTCTAGAAAGATTTCAGTGAAGCGCAACGAAGATGATTAGGGGACTGGAGACTAAAACATATGAAGAAGGTTACAGGAACTGGGTATGTCTAGTTTAATGAAAAGAAGCATATGGGAAGACATGATAACAGTGTTCCAATATCTCAGGGGCTGCCACAAAGAAGAGGGAGTCAAAACTATTCTACAAAGCACCTGACGGTAGAACAAGAAGCAATGGGTGGAAACTAATTCAGGAGAGAAGCAACTTAGAACTGAGGAGAAATTTCCTGACAGTTAGAACAACTAATCAGTGGAGCAACTTGCCTCCAGAAGTTGTGAAAGCCCCAAACACTGGAAGACTTTAAGAAGATGTTGGATAGTCATTTGTCTGAAATGGTATAGGGTTTCCTGCCTAGGCGGGGTTGGACTAGAAGACCTCCAAGGTCCCTTCCAACTCTGCTATTGTATTTGTATATTTGTATTAAATCAGAACAGCAACATAAAAGAAATCATTCTTCCATTGTCTCTTGTCCGCCTCAATACTTTTAATTGCTATGCTTTAAGAGATACGATATGTAGTTTCTAATCACTTGTAGCGAAATGGCCTCAAAACGGTAATGGGCTGCTGTTACTGCATTCATCTCCATTAATCTACCATTTGCTTTTCTGTCCCTCCCAGGCTCCCAAGAAATTACCACTTATTATTCTCCAAAGATCTTGACAGCATTTAAGAATTCCACCCGGTCGTGGGTTGGATTCTCTGGTGGGCAGCATCACACTGTCTGTCTGGATTCCGAAGGTGGGTCACCTGGAAGAGTAGATTCATGGGAAGCAGTTGGTCATCGCTCTGCCCTGGTCAGGCATCACCGAGAAGAACAGTAGCACTTAGACTTATATATAGCTTTGTAGCATTTTACAGCCCCCCCCCCTCTTAGCGGTTAACGGAGTCAGCCTCCTGCCCCCACCACAATCTGGCTCCTCATTTTACCCACCTGGGAAGGATGGGGAGCTGAGTCAACCTTGAGCCCCATCAGGGTCGAACTCCAGACTGTGGGCAGAGTTGCGTTGGGTTGATTTCTTTCTTTACATGAATCTCTGTTCATTTGGGGGGGGGGGGGGTTGAAGGGAACTTATATACCAGTGATGGCAAACCTGTTCAGCGCCGTGTGCCCAAACCAGAATCTATGTGCTTGTACACACGCTGGAGCACTGGAAACCCCAAGACCAGCTGGCCGGTGTGCGCATGCCAATTTTTTGGCTGGTTTTTGGGCCATTTTCAAGCCATTTTTCGTGCCATTTTCAGGCCGTTTTTGCCCCCCCCCCCCCCAAATGGCTGGAAAACGGCCTGGAAACCAGCTTTCTTTACATTATTTTCGGGCCATTTTCCAGCACTCCAGTGCTTGCGAACAGCAGCTGGCAATGGCATGCGTGCCCACAGAGACGGCTCTGCGTGCCACCTCTGGCACACGTGCCATAGGTTGGCCATCGCAGTTATATACAAATCCGGATGCCACGATTGCTGGTCATCTTTAAAGAGTTTGTATCATAGAGACCTGTGTAACTCTTCTTAACAAGACCTCTTTCTTTCTCTCTTCGATGGTTCCCTCCTTCCAACAGGCACTGTGTATAGTCTTGGGCGTGCAGACTATGGGATGTTGGGCCTGGGAAAAGAAGTTGATGAGAAGAGCTCTCCTACCACTGTCCCTGATTTGCCCAAATCAACTTCGGTGGCCTGCGGGGAACGAGTTGGCTTTGCCG
Source organism: Thamnophis elegans (assembly GCF_009769535.1). Lineage (NCBI taxonomy): Eukaryota > Metazoa > Chordata > Lepidosauria > Squamata > Natricidae > Thamnophis > Thamnophis elegans. Next base: position 16,662,685 of record NC_045552.1, on the reverse strand, counting down.
TGACAGAAGATGGTGAGTCTGAGCAAATAAGGAGAGCTGGGGGTTGCGTCTGAAACTTTGCATGGAAATTGTGTCTACTTTCTAGTCCCTTATGGCACGCATGCCGGAAGCAGCACACAGAGCCATCCCGTGCGGGACATATGGCCTTGCTGGCTCCTCTCCTGTGTTTTTGGGTCGGTCAGCTGGCCTTTGTGCGCGAGAGAGTGTTGATAGCATTCTGGCGCTCCGGCACCCAAACGTCCGGGTTTCCCTTGCGTGCATGCGCGATGGCCAGCTGTTCATCGGGTGCAGTTCTGTGGTGGAAACTGGAAGTTTGGGTGCTGGCGTGCGCATGTGCATCGGAATGCTGCTCTTCTGGGTTTCGGCATTTCCGGGTTCGCGAAGGCCAGCGAGGCCGTGTGGTCCAGGCAGGATGGTTTTGCATGCTTTTTCCGGCACACAGGTTGGCATGCAGTGATGTAAACGGTTACCCATCCCTGTTTTAGTCCTTGCAATAAGACTTGGTTTATTTTTAAGGGCTACATTTGCCTCTTGCCTTTTCTCAAAGGCAAGTGTATACAGGTAGTCCTCGACTTACGACCACAATTAAACCCAAACTTCCTGTTGCTAAATAGATTAGATTAGTTTTATTGATTAGCCTGTAGGCCCTATCGAAGCACAAGGTTCAAACATGTATGACCAATAAAATCTTACACAAGCAATTTAAAATAAGAGTAAGGTAAAATACAGTAGTTGTAGGATAAAATATAATAATTTAATACATCAATATGTAAAATAGGTGGCGTATCACCTCATTTCTGATTTTGTCCACCCAATTTATACGTAACAGCCGCCTGTAAATCCACATTTCAAATGCTTCTAATGTCTTTCTGTCAGAGACCAACTCTCCGCTCCGTAGAGCAGGATAGAAAAGATGTAACATCTGACAAGCCTGATTTTCAATTTCTCACATGCAGGCAGGAATTACCGTATTTTTCAGATTATAAGAAGCACCTCCCCCCCCCCCCAAAAAAAGAGGGTGAAAATCTGGGTGCATCTTATACACCAGGGCTAGTCAACCTTTTTATACCTACCGCCCACTTTTGTATCTCTGTTAGTAGTAAAATTTTCTAACCACCCACCGGTTCCACAGTGATGGTGATTTATAAAGTAGGGAAGTAACTTTACTTTATAAAATTTATAAAGCAGAGTTACAGCAAACCCCTACCGCCCACCATGAAAGCTGGAACGCCCACTAGTGGGTGGTAGGGACCATGTTGACTACCACTGTTATACACTGAATACAGCATTTTTGGGCTCCCGAAACCCCACCCCTTCACGAAAATGGACATGCAGAGGGTTTGGGAGATCTGCAGAGTGCAAAACTTTTTTTTTTTTAAAAAATTACCTCTTCAAAATCTTGGTGCATCTTATACTCTGGTGCGTCTTATACTCTGAAAAATATGGTAACCCCCCAAAATCATCTCTGCATGTCTTAGTTGGATAGGATATGGCTGCTCGGTGTTTTCGATCTTCATGCTTTACCTCTCCATAGGTCACGCCTTTGCCTGGGGCATGGGGTCAAACCTCCAGCTTGCCACAGGAGATGAAGAGGATGTCTGGAGCCCTGTTCAGATGTCTGGCCAGCAGCTGGAGAACCGCAGAGTTCTCTCCGTGACAGCCGGAGGGCAGCACACCGTCTTGCTTGTCAAGGACCAACAGAGCTGACAATTTTCTCCTGCGGTCCCACCAGGAACCCTCTGGGGGCGCTCGCTGTCTGAAGCTTTTTGGGGGCCAGGTTTTGAAGACTGCCCTTCTGTGGGGGAAGGGGGAAAAAAAACTTTTCAAAGTTTCTTCCGAAAAGAAAATTAGATGAGATAAAGATACTCTTTCTGAATGCTGGAATTTTGTTGAAATCCAAAGCATTGTATCGAACGGAGACCAGCCTTCCCACCCTTAAAAGAGGAAAAAGAATCAGTGTCTGCAAATCTGTTTAACTTACCCTTTTTGCTTTTGCTAGCTGTTTTTCCTTGCTTTTCTCGATCGTTGAAATCACTTGGAATTTTTAGCCGGTTCTGTGGGTTTTGGGACTTCGCCTCGGTTGCATTCTTAGCTATTTATTCTTCCCTTTTAAAAGTTTTTATCCCTCGCAATGCGTGCCGTTAACTCTTGGGAAGCGAGGTCTCTTCAATTTAAGAGCCGCGGTGGCGCAGTGGTTAGAGTGCAGCACTGAAGGCTCCTTCAGCTGACTGCAGTTCCGCAGTTCGAATCTCAGCAGGCTCAAGGTTGACTCAGCCTTCCATCCTTCCGAGGTGGGTAAAATGAGGACCCAGATTGTTGGGGGCAATAGGCTGACTGTTAAACCGCTTGGAGAGGGCTGTAAAGCACTGCTAAGCGGTATATAAGTCTTAAGCGCTATTGCTATTAAGTGCAGCAAAGCCTGCTTTTCACCGCATGTCGTCCTCTGCCTAAAGCATCAGAGCAAATTGGGATGGCACCAAGAGCCGTTTAGTTCATGGCTCTTGGTTGTTCTTTCCGAGATCTCATCGTCAAGATTCAGGGGTTATGTAGGCAGACTGCAGCCATCATCCCCTCCAGCCAGTGCACTCCAGGGAGAGGCTGCTTCAGGGGGAGGGACAGTGTCGATAAGCACATCATACGAGTTGGGATGCTTTCAACAAAAAGACACCACTTGGTTCTACTTTCCCCTTATTCCAGGAAAAGAGTGCCTTTATCCTAGTAGGAACTCTGAACCTCTCCATCCTTGTAGTTGTGGTTGGGGGAGAAATACTGTTCTTGAGTGGAGAGGGGGTAAAAAGGTTTCTCCTTTTTTGGAGAAATGCTTGAGGGTCTCCTTATGGAACTCTTGCTGTAACTCCCATCGATGCAGCTGTTAATCTCCTGAACCACTAAACCTGAACAGAGATTTCCAGTCACACAGCACTGCCCGGGGCATCCAAAAATCCTATTTTTTCATATTTAAAGTAGCACCTCTGGTTATTTTCTCCCCCGGAAAAGTTAGGGCCTTGAATTTAGGAGACCAGCTTCCAAGTTCTCTCAGGTGTTCCTCCATTGGTTGCCTTGCATGAATAAGCAGAGTGATTCCCACCCACCCCCAACTTTTCCCAGGTGGGCCTGCTTTTAAACCATATTTTCAATTTAGTCTGACAGAGGTAGCTAATTGCTTGTTCAAAGGACCTGCTTGTCAGTTGATCCTCAACAAAGGGGAAGGAGCAGAACCAGCCCAAGGAAAACCAATGTTAGATCATGGGGAAAGTCAGCCAGACTCAGATGGAGACCATTTCACTATGGCCTTTGTCAACGCCAGTCATGTTCTGTCACCTCCCACAGCTGGTGGTGGGATCCTCCTGGTTGAACAACCAATTCAGTGATCGGACGATTTGCACGCTTGTGTGTTGATGTGCTTACGGGATTCTTCAAAGGAGTAATAGCTGATTCGCAGGGCAAATCAGCTGAGAACATGTAGGAAAATAGGGCGGGTGGGCCCGTCTGATCTTTGGAGCTACACATTCGCCCGAACTGGTAGAATCCCACCCCTGCCCACAGCTAAAGTTTCTTGCAATTCTAGAAAACGGTGTGTTTTTTAAAATACGGAGTTCCTGCAGCCTCAGGGAACCAGGGGAGGGGGGGGGGAAATTTGGAGAGGTAAAGAAAGCAAATATATATATATATCTTTGGTAGCATTTGCCAAAGAGACGCAATAGATCTGTGAAATCCTAACGTTTGAAATAAATTTGAGTTTTGATAGTTCTGTATTCGTGTGTTGTATAGGGTAGCTGAAAGCGCATTGCCTAAAATAGAAGTAAGGGAACCCATCACCCTGAAGACACCACACTACAGGTTCCATCATCTGACTTGGCTTAGACTGGAACAGGGGTTTCCAGCCTTCGCAACTTTTAAGCCTGAAGGACATCAACTTTGGGCTGGAGGATGTTTGAGTTCAGAAACCTCAGGAGGACTCCATTTTCTCATATCTTCTGTTGTGATATGTGTGTGTGTGTATGTACACATACATACATACATACATGTCACAACCCCTGGTATGCCCAAATATGGGAGGAAGCGGACTGCTTCCTTTCTCTGTCAATCGGCTCGTCACAAGAGACCACGACAGAAACCCAATATTTTTACTGTTGCCTTTGTTATATTTTGTGTTTTTATTTGTGCTGATAAATAAATGGAGACTAGTATAGATCTATTTCAAGCTGATGAGAGCTAGATAGCTTGAAATAGATCTATACTAGTCTCCCTTTATTTATCAGCACAAATAAAAACACGCACACACACACACATACATACATATATATAATATGTAGGTATGTATGTATCTCATAGAATGCATTCTAAACAAAATGGGACAGCTCAATCAACAGTGTTGTGAAAAGCATCTGTATTTTTGTTGTGTGTGTTTGTATGTCAGTGGTGGGATTCAAATTTTTTCACTACCGGTTCTGTGGGTGTGGCTTGGTAGGCGTGGCAGGGGAAGGATACTGTAAAATCTCCATTCCCTCCCCACTCCAGGGAAAGGATACTGTAAAATACCCATTCCCTCCCCACTCCAGGGAAAGGATACTGTAAAATCTCCATTCCCTCCCCACTCCAGGGAAAGGATACTGTAAAATCTCCATTCCCTCCCCACTCCAGGGAAAGGATACTGTAAAATCTCCATTCCCTCCCCACTCCAGGGAAAGGATACTGCAAAATCTCCATTCCCTCTCCACTCCAGGGAAAGGATACTGCAAAATCTCCATTCCCTCCCCACTCCAGGGGAAGGATACTGCAAAATCTCCATTCCCTCTCCACTCCAGGGAAAGGATACTGTAAAATCTCCATTCCCTCCCCACTCCAGGGAAAGGATACTGTAAAATCTCCATTCCCTCCCCACTCCAGGGAAAGGATACTGTAAAATACCCATTCCCTCCCCACTCCAGGGAAAGGATACTGTAAAATACCCATTTCCTCCTGATTCGGGAGGAAGAGAGTAGATGGGGGTGGGGCCAGTCAGAGGCGGTATTTACAGGTTCCCCCAACTACTCAAAATTTCCGCTACCGGTTCTCCAGAACTGGTCAGAACCTGCTGAATACCACTTCTGGTTTGTGTGTGTGTGTGTTTACAAGTACCTGTGTTGACTCCTGCCACATGCCTTGACAAATCTACACAGTTTGCTTGGCAAGATCGCAGAAATGGTTTGCCATTGCCTCCTTCCTAGGGCTGAGAGAAAATGACTGGCCCAAGATCACCCCCAATTGGCTTCATGTGTCAGGCAGGAATAGAATTTACGGTGATCTGGTTTCTAATCGGATGCTTTAACCACGACAACCAAACCGGCTGCTTTGTGTATTTTTTCCTCCCTCTCCTGGTTATTATTTTGATGAAAGCATTTGCTTGCAGAATGTTACCCGATAACAAGATTACAGGGGGGGGGGGGGAATTGTTCGATGAGTGCTCCAAAGTGAACAAGGGATGCAAACGTAGGTCATCTCTGTAGCCTCCTTGTCTTCCTAGCTCCATTAACTCCCCAAGGAAGACATCAGGTGAGGCTAGTTGGGGAAGCATTTGTGAGATTGGGCAGCTGATAGCAGAGCAATGGCAGGATATGGGAGAGGAAAGGACTACCAGCAATAGCCTGTCCTACTATCCCCAAAGTTAAGCTTAAAAACAGAAATTCAAAAGACACTCAGGTGAGCTGAGGATACTCTAATGTAGAACTTTAAAAGCTGTTCTTGCAGGGGGGGCGGAAACACAATGCAATTAAATTAGGGATGTGTGGGAAGAAATATCCATCTGGTTCAGTTCCAAGCTGGGAGAAAGACGCTGGAAACTTAAGAGGCTGATTGGAAAGATGGTTTAATGATGAAGCAGAACCACGTGGGTGATTCTGGTCAGCTGACCACATGGAATTGAGTGTGTGTATTATACCTTCTCTTGGGCTTTGCACTTGAACTTCCTGTTCAAGAGCATGTATTCTATTGGCTGTTGTCAGACTCCCATGGGGCCATGTAGGGTTTATCTGGGGGTCATAGCTGGCTCTATAAGGCAAAGTACAAAACCTAGTATTTGAGCTAATTCTGGTTGACGTTTCTGAGGGTGATGCAATGAAGGGGCTCGTGTTCTGATAGGGGTAATTCCTATTGTGGTTTAATGTCTTTTTCTTGTGTTGGATCTTAGGTGAAGTTATTTGCTTATGAATAGAACTATCTCTCTCTTACGTACTGACATCTGTGGGCTATTTAGAATAGAATAGAATAGAATAATAAGGAATAGAATAAAAATAAAATTAGAATAGAATAGAAAAATAAGGAATAGAATACAATAGAAGAATAGAATAGAATAATAAGGAATAAATATAAGGATAGAATAGAATAATAAGGAATGGAATGGAATGGAATAGAATAGAAAATAGACTAACTAGATTAGACTAAAGAATAGAATAGAATAGAACAGAACAATTATTTATGGGGCAAGTATAATGGGACACACAAGGAATTTGTCTTTGGTGCAGATGTTCTTAGTGTACATAAAAAGACAAGATACATTCATCAAGAATCATAAGGTGCAACACTTAATGATAGTCATAGGGTACAAATAAGCAACTAGGAAACAATATCAATATAAATTGTAAGGATACAAACTCCTAATACGAAAGGTGGGGGCTGCTTCCTCTAAAAAAGCATATTTCTCCATTTCTATCCAGGAAAATATAATATTCTGCCTTTTTAAAAAATATTCCTCAAAATATTTCATTCCAGGAGGGTGGGTGCTGACTTTCTACAGGTGGAACAGCTGTCTCCATCAAACACAGCTGTGTAAAAAGCAGGTGAATCTTCTAATTATCATGGGACGCAAATGTTCTAGATCTATGAACTGCTCACTAGATGGCAGCAAAAATCAGATTATCAGCATTTTAGCAATTTTAGGGGAAAAATCGTTAAAAGAAATTGATGAAGATCCACAGAGACTAATAGAAACACTAATGCAAATCACAGCAGAAAGAAATGCAAGTGTGACTTTTCATAAGCCTGATGCAAACAACACACTACAGATGGAGATTTTCTGGAGTTTGGCTTTTTTAATAAATATATTGTTTTGTTCTCTATATTCAATTATAGGTATATATTCACATAGTTATTATTCTTTTTTTACATTCATGGTTCTTATACATTTGTCATTCCATTTATAGATTTATGATATTCCATTTGGGATGCTTTGTTTACCATCCCTTGCCTGTTTTGACACCACCTTCTCCCTTTCTCTTCTTCCTCCTTCCCTTCTCTACTTCCTTCCTTCCTCCTTTCTCTTCCTTCTTCCCTTACCTCTCCCCTCCTCCTCTCTTCCTCTTCCCCTTCCTACCCTCTCTCCTTCTCTCTTTCTCTCCTCCCTTCCATCTTCCTCTCCTCCTCTCTATTTTCCTTCCCTTCTCTTCCTCTCCTCTCTCCTATCTTCCTTTCTCTCCCTCCCTCCCTTCTCTACTTTCTTCCTTCCTCCTTTCCCTTCCTTCTTCCCTTACCTCTCCCATACTTCTCTCTACCCCCTTCCCCTTCCTACCCTCTCTCCTCCCTTCCATCTTCCTCTCCTCACCTCTCTCTTCCTTCCGGAGGGTGACTTTTATTGATATAAACCAGTTTGTTTGTTTTTTCAAACTGGGCAACTTTAAGATGGGGTAACTGAAGCTCTCACAATCCCCCAGCCAGTGTGAATTCTGGGCATTGAAGTCCACATTGCTTTTCTGGTGATGATAGGGTGCCAGTGCTAGACCCTTAATCCAAGGGTGTCAACCTTGGTGACTTTTAAGTCTTGTGGGCTTCATTTCCCAGAATTCCCCAGCCAGCATGGTAGTGCAGGGGTGGCTTCTGGCTTCTGTTACTGCCGGTTCGCTCAGGGATGTGCTTCACGCACAAGTGCTTGATGTGTGCTATGCACGCATGCACAGTAGTAAAAATCAAAATGGCGCCACAGAAGCCACTGATAGAACCAATTTAGGGGTGTGGCCAGCTGAGTTACTACCTGCTCGGCCAAATCGGTCCCAACCAGTAGGAACCCACCTCTGGGGTGGTGGCGTTTGAAGTCCAGGAGTCTTAAAAGTTATCAAAGTTGGACACCCTTGTTTTAATCACTAAGAAATAATTTAACAAAATAATCCCATCTGTAAAAAGAATATGGCTCCCTGTTATACAGGAGCTTTTCTAGAGCTATGAAGAAAATTTAAGGCAAGCCTTGAAGTTGATGGTATTCACTGACTGTCCGTTATTGCCTTTTAATAACCCCACAATCCCTTGTGGGGTGGAGTCTGGACAACTGTATGGAGCTAAGTGTTTGCTGGCCAGATGCCCTTCCTGTCACCAATGAGGAGTTTTGTTCAGCAGATATATTCTCAGTGTGCCCACTAGAGAGAAATAAGTGCCTCTATCTAGGATTGAACTCACAGCCTTCTGATTGTGAGGCAAGAGCTCCACTTCCAGGCTATTGCACCACTCCACTGACTATCCATTAAGACAGGGGTCAGCAAATTGCGGCTCTGGAGCCGCATGTGGCTCTTTCCTCCCTCTGCTGCAGCTCCGTCACCAGTCGGCGCAACAATTTTGAGAGGATCTTCTGGTTGGGGGGGGGGGAGAGAAGCACAGTGCGCCAGGAGAAGACTCTATGGCCAGGGGAGGGTTTTCCAGTTGTCTCCACAATTGATAGGGCTTTCGGTTATGACAGGTAGAGGAAAAAGTATGCTGTGCTAGGAGGAGGCTCTATGGTAGAGGAACTGAACTTCCGGTCAGCTCCAGAACTGAACAGGGGGCTTCTGGTTAGGACATTTGTGGCTCCCGATGTTTTTGTTTCTGTGGGAAACGGGTCCAAATGGCTCTTTGAGTGTTTAAGTTTGCCGACCCCTGCATTGGTAAAGGTAAAGGTTCCCCTCGCTCATATGTTCTAGTCGCTCCCAGTGCTCATTTCCATTTCAAAGCTGAAGAGCCAGCGCTTATAAGAGCCAAGGTGGCGCAGTGGTTAAATGCAGCACTGCAGGCTACTGCTAGATCAGCAGTTCAGCGGTTCAAATCTCACCGGCTCAGGGTTGACTCAGCCTTCCATCCTTCCGAGGTGGGTAAAATGAGGACCCAGATTGTTGGGGGCAATATGCTGACTCTCTGTAAACCGCTTAGAGAGGGCTGAAAGCCCTATGAAGCGGTATATAAGTCTACTGCTATTGCTATTGCTATTGCTGTCCAAGGACGTCTGCGTGGTCATGCGTCCAGCATGAGTAAATGCCGAAGGTGCCCGGAACACTGTTCCCTTCCCACCAAAGGTGTTCCCTATTTTTCTACCTGCATTTTTACATGCTTTAGAACTGTTAGGTTGGCTGAAGCTAGGACAAGTAACGGGAGCTCACTCCGTTACGCGGCACTAGGGATTCGAACCGCCGAACTGCCGACCTTTCTGATTGACAAACTCAGTGTCTTAGCCACTGAGCCACCTTGTCCCTATATCTATTATCCCTGTGCAAAAAGGGTTTTGTCAATTGCAGGAAGGACGCCTTGACTTTGATCCTTTATTGATGGAGCTTGGTTTAAAAGCTTTTAAACCAACAAGATGTTAGAAACCAATTGTCTCCTTTAGAGCTAGCAAGGTTCAGGTCCCTTCTGCCCTCATTCATTTAGTGAAAGCATCAGTGCCTGTTGAATTGTCATCCCAATTACTGGAGTGCACAACCTCCACACCTTGGTTGATGGTGAAAGCCTGAAGAGTCCTCAAGAAACAGCCTACTCGTGCTGGAGCTGCGCTTTGGCTGATCATCTCAGCAGGACATGCTACGTGGCGCTGATGTGCAAAGGAGAAGCAATAAGGAAGAAGGGCCTTTGCCATTCCACACCTCAAGGCTTGCCTTCCTGTTGTCTGACAGCTTTAATTGTACAATGGGTAAGACGTCAACATCACTGGCTGCCCTGCTCTGTTGGGGAGGGCTGGTAAACTCAGGAGAGGAAGTTAAAAGGGAGGGGGTAGAGATGGAGAAGAAGGAATTGGATGAAGAAAGGGCCTTTTTTGGTGGGGGATAGTCATGAAATAGGGGAAGAGCTTCAAATGAGGATCAAACTGAGCAAAAAGGAAGGTTGGTAGCACTAGAGCAGAAGTGGCGAACTATGGCTTGTGGACTTCAACTCCCAGAATTCCTGAGCCAGCATGAATCCTTGGAGTTGAAGTCCACAAGAGCCGAGGTGGTGCAGTGGTTAGGGTGCAGCACTGCAGGCCACTTCAGCTGACTGCTATATGCAGTTCAGCGGTTCAAATCTCACCGGCTCAAGGTTGACTCAGCCTTCCATCCTTCCGAGGTGGGTGAAATGAGGACCCAGACTGTGGGGGCGATATGCTGACTCTGTAAACCGCTTAGAGAGGGCTGAAAGCCCTATGAAGCGGTATATAACTAACTAACTGCTATTGCTATTGCTAAAAGGGCCATAGTTCCCCACCCCTGCACTAGAGGATAGCAATAGTACTTAGACTTATATACTGCTTTACAGTGCTTTACAGCCCTCTCTAAGCAGTTTACAGAGTCAGCCTATTGCCCACAATTATTTGGGTACTCCTTTTCCCAGCCTCGGAAGGATGGAAGGCTGAGTCAGCCTTGAGCCGGTGAGACTTGAACTGCCAAACTCCTGGCAATCAGCAGTTGTAGCCTGCAGTACTGCACTCTAACCACTGTGCCACCACGACTCTTCAGGATGCAGACAACTCAAGGAACCCTAGCTAAACAGCTCAAAGGACCACAGCTAAAGCAAGGTCAGGCCATTTGTTTTCTTCCCAAGACCCTAGATCTCTGAGAAAGGGATTAATAACTGTCATTAGGTCTGAATCTGATCACTTGCAAAGTGGTTTTGCAACTAGACCCAGGACAATACCAGAGATGGTATTCTATTTTCTTCACTACCGGTTTGGTAGGGGGAGTGCACGCTAATTGCCTGCAATTTGGCAGTTCGAATCTCACCAGGCTCAAGGTTGACTCAGCCTTCCATCCTTCCAAGGATGATAAAATGAGGACCCAAATTGTTGGGGGCAATATGCTGACTCTGTAAACTGCTTAGAGAGGGCTGTAAAAGCACTGTGAAGTTGCATATAAGTCTAAGTGCTATTGCTAAACAGTGTCTAGCAAGAAATGTGTGAACCAAATCACAAAAAGACTGACCAACAAAAAAAGCTAATAATAATGAGTTGCCTCTCATAATGTTTCAACACACTTGAAAATTAAGTTTTGCAGCAATTGGGTTCACTCAATCTTGCTAATATGTGGTTGAATAGCTTTTGTTTCAGCATGTTGTGAGAACATGCTGTCTTAACTATGTTGGCGCAGTGGTTAGAATGCTGTATTGCAGGCTAATTCTGCCAACTGCCAGCAGTTCTATCCTGACCTGCTCAAGGTTGACTCAGCCTTCCATCCTTCCTAGGTGGGTAAAATGAAGGCCCAGAATGTTGGGGGCAACATACTGATTCTCTAAACCACTTAGAGAGCACTGTGAAGCAGTATATGTCTCTATTGCTACAGATTGTAAAAGCTAGTTTATTACCTGTGTGAGTGGATGGCTCAGTTACTGGTCAGTTGCCAAAGCTGGAACATTGTTATCTCATGGCTTCCAACAAGAGCTTTTCAAGGCACGATCATTATATGCTGAGCAGCTGATCCACTGGGGTAAAGAAATCAAAGGGAAGCATTGCATTCTTAGATATGCATCCTGTCCCTTGGTATTCTAGCAGCAAAACATTATACTGGAATTAAAGGAATGCTGATGAGCAAAAGCAAAGCTTGCAGGAACTTAGAGAAACTTACGCATGGCTTTGATAGCTATGCTCCTGAAAGAAACCCAATAGCTTTGTTGCCATTGTGTAGTTCCATTTTGAGAAACTGAATTTGACAGGCTCAATATACACAGACTTTAGAATTGTGCAAGCCTTCAATTCCAATGTGAATAAACAGAGTATTTAGATATCCCTTCAGGGACTCTGCCCCTCATTTCTTATTTCTTAAACACTTAGAATAACAGAGTTGGAAGGGACCTTGGAGGTCTTCTAGTCCAATCCTCTAATTAGACTGAAAACCCTACACCACTTCAGACAAATGGTTATCTAATCTCTTCTTAAAAACTTCCAATGTTGGAGTATTAATGACTTCTGGAGGCAAGTTGTTCCACTGATTAATTGTTGTAACTGTCAAAAATTTTTCCTTAGTTCTAGGTTGCTTCTCTCCTTGATTAGTTTCCACCCATTCCTTCTTGTCCTGCTTTCAGGTGCGTTGGAGAATAGCTTGACTCCCTCTTCTTTGTGGCAACCCCTGAGATATTGGAACACTGTCATCATGTCTCTCCTAGTCCTTCAGGGCTGCCCCTGAAGAGTGTTCGAAGACTACAGCTGGTCCAGAACGCAGCTGCGCGAGCGATATGGGGTGTATCTAGATACACCCATATTACACCTATCCTCTGCGAGCTGCACTGGCTTCCTATTGGTCTCCGGACACACTTCAAGGTGCTAGTCGTTACTTTTAAAGCCCTTCATGGTTTAGGACCTGGCTACCTGAGAGACCGCCTCCTGCCACTTACCTCCCAACGACCAACAAGATCGCACAGATTGGGCCTCCTCCGGGTGCTGTCAACCGGACAATGCCGGCTGGCGACTCCCCGGGGGAGGGCCTTCTCTATTGCTGCGCCGGCCCTGTGGAACGATCTACCTGCTGAGATCCGGACCCTTACCACTCTCCCAGCCTTCCGTAAAGCCGGCAGACCTGGGGCTGTTGATTGATATCCAGCCCCGCTTAGATGGAATGTGTGATGTGAATTTTAATACTGTATTTTTTATTTTTTATTTCTATTTTTTAAATTTTAAATGTTTCTTGTCGGTTGTGAGCCGCCCAGAGTCCCTATGGGAGTGGGCGGCATACAAATTCTAATAAACTTGAAACTTGAAACTTTTTTTCATTAAACTAGACATACCCAGTTCCTGCAATCGTTCTTATGTTTTAGCCTCCAGTCCCCTAATCATTTTTGTTGTTCTTCTCTGCACTCTTTCTAGAGTCTCCACATCTTTTCTACATTGTGGCGACCAAAACTGAATGCAGTAAAACTAGAACCATCTTAAAACTAGACAACCATTTTCCCCACAATATGCATAACCAAATCTGCTTCAACTGAGCAGCTGCATTTGCCCCAAAAGCCTAGGTGAAGATTGGTTAGTTTTTTCTGTGGTTAATCTAAAATGTGAATCCAGGCCACTTGTTTTTAGGGCTTGGTGTACTGTGCAAACCCAGAAAAAGAATTTACCTCCAAGGTAAGTGCGCTATGTGAATGTGGTGGGAGTCACCAAACTAAGCGATTTTAAGACTTGTGGACTTTAATTCCCAGAATTTTCCAGCCACCATGGCTGACTGAGGAATTCTGGGAGTTGAAGCCCACCTGTCTTAAAGCTTCGAAGTTTGCAGACCCCTGTGTAAAAGATTTCCCAAAGTTTAAAAAGAAGTTGGATGAAAATGCTTATATTCCTGATATTTATTTATTAATTAGACTTATATACCGCTTCATGGGGCTTTCAGCCCTCTCTAAGCGGTTTACAGATTTTTAGCAAATTGAGTCAGCAAATTGCCCCCACAGTCCTCATTTCACCTACCTCGGAAGGATGGAAGGCTGAGTCGACCTTGAGCTGGTGAGATTTGAACTGCTGAACTGCAGATCACAGTCAGCTAAAGTGGCCTGCAGCACTGCACCCTAACCACTGCGCCACCTCGGCTCTTGGATATGTTTTCCATCTAAACCAGGGGTGTTTTAAAGTCGCAGCTTGCGGGCTGGGTGAGCCATGTGCTGGCCCTGCCCCCACCTGGTTTAACGAAGAGGGGGGGAATCCCGATACGTCCCGTGACAACGCAAGTTTGGAGAGGTTTACCTTGAGTTTATATCGATTGTTTGCCCGTGTATTATTGTGGTTGAAACTGACGTAGTTGTTGACAGGTAGGACGTTGTAGCAGACAATTTTGTGTACTATGCTTACATTGGACCACAGACGGCACAGTCCCAGATTGTCCCAAGCCCAGAATTTCAAGTCTGGTGGCATAAAGGATAAATGTTGTCTAGGGAACTCTAGGAGTTGAAAACCACATGTCTTAAAGTTCCCAGGTTTGAGAACCACCGATCTAAAAAGCTTCAGCTGCCATCAGTCTTGTTATGTTAACGATTGGATGCCCTACTAGTTCTCAATTACAGGATCCAATGATATGTTTAATTAGGTTCAGTGCTTTCATTTATCCAATTACCAGAAGTGTTCCCAAGCTGGAGACTACCTATTCTACTTTAGGCAATGTACATCACTTTTCCTGAGCTGAGGACCAAACATTTGTATGCAAGGCCATCTGAAGCACAAACTTTCTGAAGTTATGTTTGAGCCAGGACAACTCTTATATAGAGTTTCATTTTATTTGGGTGCAAGGTAATTAAATCGAAGTAGAATAGAATATTTTATTGGCCAAATGTGATTAGGCACACAAGGAATTTGTCTCTGGTGCAGAAGTACTCAGTGTACATTCAGCAAATATTCAGCAAGATGCCGCAGCTGCCAAAAAAAAAAAAAGCCAATGCAATCCTAGGCTGCATCAACTAGAGGGATAACATCAAGATCACAAGAAGTGATAATGCCACTTTAATACTGCACTAGTGAGAGTTGAAAACGGTGCCCATTTCTGGTCCCCATGATACAAAAAAGATGCTGAGACCCTAGAAAGTGTGGAGGGAAGATTAACAAAGATGATAAAGGGTCTGAAGGTTGAATCATATGATGAATGGTTGAGGGAATGAAGTAGTGGTGGGTTTCTGTTGTGGCCCAGCAGAAGCCGTTGGAGCTGCAAACAGACTCCGACAGTGGGTGGCCCTATGAGTCAGCTCTGGAAGATGTGGAGGACCCTGGACAGGGTTCTGACTCTGAGCAGGGATCAGAGAGGCTGGTTGGCCACCAGGAGGCACCTGAGGCATGGAGCTGCGGTGAAAGCCAAAGGGAGTGGGCTCCTGACGTCAGGCCTTGGAGCAATGGGGAGGAGACAAGGGAGTTGGTCCTGGACACCTGGCAACAGTGGGCAGATAGACGTAGAGAACAACTAGGAAGATACAGAAGATAATTGGACCCAGGTGGTTGTAATTAGGCTCCTCTCAAGATAGTATATAAGGAGAGACTTTGTGAGGAGGCTGGTTGCAGGATTCAACTTAATTATCAATGCTGGAGAAGCTGTTATCTGTATCTGTCGGAGTCTGGGTTGCTGCCAAGGTTCTTTATCTGTTCGTTCGTGTTTGGGCTTTCAGCCACCAAGATTTATAGTCCTGCTAAATAAAGTGTTGTGGCATTCCAGCTAAGCTTGTCTTGGCATTTGTTACTGAACGGAGGAGGGGGTCAGAACAGGTTTCCATTTTTTTTACTATCGGTTAGCTCGTCCACTTGCGTGCATGCGCAGAAGCATCTGGGTGGGCGGGTGGAGCCTTCCACAACCTCCACTACCAGTTTGCCCATTCCGGACCAAACCAGCAAAAACCCACCTCTGGAATGACATATGTCTAGCCTATCAAAGATGAAGGACTGGAGGGGACACGATAACTGTCTTCCTGTAGTTGAGAGGCTGTCAGAGAAAAGAGGGGGTTGACTTATTCTCCAGAGCACCAGAGGACAGGACAAGAAGTGATGGTTGAAAGCTTGTTAAGAAGTAAGGAGAAATGTTCTGACAGTGAGAACAATTGATCAATGGGACAGCTTGCCTCTTGTTGTCGGTGCTCCATCATTGGAGGTTTTCAAAAGCAGACAGGGCAACCACTTGCCTGGGATACTTGGATTAGAAGACCTCGGACTCTAGCCTCCTCTAGCTCTATGACTCTATGTTCTATCTAGGTAAACTGGTGTGTAGTTGAGATTATTTGCATATTGTCTAAAATGGCAGGTATGACCTCATAGCATGACCCATTGTACCTAACAGGGATAAGCAAGATGGTTCCCTCCATATCAGTGACTTTCAACCTGTGGTCCGTGGACTCCTGGTGGGAGTGGCCTACAATATCACCACAGGGGGTCCACAAACATTTGATGCAGTTTAGTGCTTTAAATCTTGAGTTAAGTCTTGGTGGTCGGTGGCTGTTAAGTCTATCCCCGTTAGGAGACTAGAGTTGTACAGCAGAAGTTAGTAACAAGTGTGTCGCTGAACAGTCAATCACGGCCACCGAAGGTAAAACAAAGAATATCTTTACTTGTGTAACAGAAATAGAATAGATAGTCTTCAAAAGCAGACTATAAGCAGTCTTGTAGTATATACACAGTCTATTTACAATACATTGAAGTTACAGTTGCTCAACTCACAATTCACCATGTAGACAGGTAACTAACATACAGACTAGCCACCATCCAATACACGGTCTTCTCTCCCAATACTAAGCACATACAGTAACAGTTAGCAACTATCAGGAACAACAGTAGAATCAGTAGAATCAGTAAACTCAGGAAACATCAGGAGCATCAGGGAGAACTCGGCATTAGTTCCTACTTCCTTATATAGCTGCTTAAAGCAATAGCATCCAATTACCTCTCTCTTACATTTAAAGTAACAGATACATTTGTTACAATCATGGCTTATACACATTGTCAAGACAAGACTAGGGTTACATTCCTAACAGTGGCCATGGTCTGGGGCCACAAAAGGTAGCCCATAGTGAAGAAACTTTGCAACTAACAACAAAACGTTGCCTACCTTTGGCATTTAATTTATCTTAACAGGAGTGGAGAGCATCTTCTTGGCATGGGGTCAGAATCAGGTCCAAAGACCACTATTAAATTTGACAGCTGATCCATGGCTTGCAATCTCCAGTCCTTAGGGGGGGAGTTATGGGGAGTCACAGACAAAATACCATATGATTCTTGGCTCTTGGTATCTTCGTCTCTTTTAACAAGCAGAATGTCTTCTATTAGGAGCACCTACTGAGCTTGTCTTATCTAGTCTCGAAACTCATCCACCCGGCATCTCCAAATGTTGGTCTTTCGTTAGATTTTTTTCCCCCTTTTTAGCTGTGCTAATGGTTATTTTATAGCTCCGTTTTGTAACGTCATTCAAGATGAAAATAATTTAATTCATTTTTTTTTTAATCTCTCCAGGGAAGGTTATTATTTTTTCGCTTCTTGGCTCATGCAGAAATGCTTAAGGGGAGTTGGCAAAATGGAAAATCAAGCGATGCGACTGAGAAATTGGGATCAGTTAAAAAAAATAAGATGAAAAAAGCCTGCAGTGTCAGAGAGACTTATTATATTCTCTCTCTCACAAACATCCTTTGATTTGTCTCCCATTCAGTGCCTGTATTTAAGATGTCATGCGAGGACTCAATGCTTTATTGCAGGTATGAATGGAAAACATCCCCGGGGAAGCTGTGAATGTGTGTATCAGTCTTTCCTTACTGACTGTTTACAGTTTCTGGACGATGGTGTCTCTCTTTGTACCTCTCCACTTCTTTCCTGCCCTTTTGCCCAAAAAGGTCACTCTTTTGAAGACATCAAAGTCCACATTCTGGACAGAGAGGACCACTGGTTTGAAAGAGGGGTCTAAGAGGCCATCCACATTAAGATTGAGCAGCTCTTACTCCACAGAGGATACCACCTATTGTTCTGACCTAGGCTTGTGGAGAAAGCATAAATCACAAACTTAGTCCCCCAAACCCTCTTTTATTTCTTTGGCTGTAAATTATGGTCATTCACAGTCCTCAAGGCTTCACAAACAGTCTATGAAGAGTCCGACAGATGTCTGCTCGAGTTGCCAAGGTCTTTCAGGGGAATGTTGATAAACACCCACCTTATATCCCTGGGAATGCTGCCATAGACCTAATTGCCAAATGCAGAGCAAGGCCATATTTAGCACTGAGTCAAACAGAACTTTTCAGAGCTTGAACCGACCAGATGAACTAATTGCTTCCAGCAAAAACTCACGTCCTGTTTGCTCCTCTTTTATGTCTTATGGGAGGGGCCAATCATCTCCAAGCCTTACTCCCGAGTTGACCCTGTTTTCTTAATAGTTTTTGCCTTCTGGCAACTCTGCGCATGCACACACTGGGAACAGGCTCCAGCTGTTCATCTGTCTCACAGATGTCTGCCTCCAAAGGCAGCTGATAACTGTCAGACGGCCTTAGCCCCCTCTGTGCCTTTGACACAGAGCCCTCATCCGAGCCTTCCCCAGACTCCAGGACTGGCCCATGTTCCTCTCCAACCTCCTTACTGTCCAAATCTCCTCTCCAACCTCCTTACTGTCCAAATCTCCTCTCCAACCTCCTTACTGTCCAAATCTGTTGCCAGCTCTACTGGCTGCTGGCGGGCCACAATACCTATCTCCTTTTTACAACACAGTCCTTTCAGCAGTTCCAAGAAGGTTACAAATCCATTTGCACTATTCAGGTGATGTAGAGGACACAGGTAAACCTCTAAGTGGCCTCAACAGCTCTCAGGAAGAATCATAATGACCAGGTGATTGCAAGGAATATAAATCCTTCCACCATTCAGTCAGAACTGAAGAAGCTTCTTTGGATGAGAAGTGAAACATCTTCAAGGAAAAACAAAATCCATTAGCCTTTTGAAAAAGCACCTTTGGGGCAAACATGTCCTGGATGACTGAGAATCTCTATAGGCATTTTGTCAAAAACAGATCCATTAGGGCAGTGTTTCTCAACCTTGGCAACTTGAAGATGTCTGGACTTCAACTCCCAGAATTCCCCAGCCAGCGAACGCTGGCTGGGGGATTCTGGGAGTTGAAGTCCAGGCATCTTCAAGTTGCCAAGGTTGAGAAACACTGCATTAGGGTAACAAGGGACATAACTTCTTAGTGCTCTGATTCATACAACGTGTCACGGTTTAGCATGTTTCCGTGCTTTGAATGCTTACTAGCTATTTATTTTTATTTTACTTATTTATTAAGTTAACGTGACACCCATCTCTTCGGAGATGACTCTAGGCAGCACATAATTTGCTAGCTATTGTTGTTTTGTTCACGGCTCAGAATAATGCAGGCGCCAGATATGGTGGTCTTATTCAATAAATCATGATTAAGCAATCACTGATTTAATGTGGTGGAACCATGTCGGTGCTTTTTGAGTTGTGCTGCTAGGAGTTTTTTTTTGTGTCACACTGTTATTAGTTAGTGTTGTTTTATTTATTGTAAAACAGGATTCCACTTCCTTCATGTTTAACCATGGAAAATTGATGATTTGTTAACAGGGGATTCTTGAGCTATCAATAGTAAGGAAAAGTCTTTGATGTTCCAGAAAAACAAAAGGTGTTTTGTTCTTCTTGTTTTCAGCTTCTCTTTCCAGCTGTTCATCTGGGGCCAAGTTAGCCAAGAGAGAAGACAGGGAATCCTGGTCCTTGGCTAACAGTGTTGTGAGGTTGCTCTCTTTTGGGACTTGTTAAAGTGCTTGTCAGCCTTGGAGGCCATCTTTTACTTTGGATCTTCAGGGCTGCCAACCTTAGTGGATGGGCATGCTGTGGGGAAAGGCGAGAGGGGTTGGGTAGAGTTGGAGTGAGAGGAAAAGCCATAACAACATTCTTTTCTCTGGAAGTCAAGGACGTTCAGCCCTGTTGTGGCCCGCCAGCGGAGCTAGCAGTAGATTCGGACAGTGAGGAGGTTGGGAAGGAACATGGGCCAGTCCTGGAGTCTGGGGAAGACTCTGATGAGGGCTCTGCATCGGAGGCCGAGAGGGGGCCAGGGCCGTCCGGCAGTTCTCAGCTGCCTTTGGAGTCATATATCAGTGAGGCAGAAGAACAGCTGGAGCCTGTTCCCAGTGTGCGAATGCACAGAGTTGCCAGATGAAGGAAAACAACTAAGGAACAAGGGTCAACCTGGGAGTAAGGCCACAGGTGAGGGTGAATGGCCCCTCCCATAGGGAATAAAAGGGGACAGAAAGGGGAGTGGAGTTTGCAGGAGATGATTATTTCATTCCTGCATTCTTGCCAAGTATTGTGGCGTCTGAAAGATATCGGCCTGGCCACTCTCCAAGCCCGATAAAACTCGGTAATTGTGAACTATCTTGAAAAACTGTGGGAGACGAAAGACTTTGTTGGAGAGGAATTCACTGTAAATTAAATAAAAGGGGTTTATCGGGACGAGGAGTCAGCTTCGTGCTGCTGGGGAAGCCTAATGCTGAGATAAGCCTATACCTAGAGATGCGTGACTGGGAGACATCTCCTGTTGGGACGATGGACTCATTGGACCATGTGATGGACATGTGGGTGCAGGGGAAGGGGCTTTGACTTTCCTTTGGGTGGGGGAAAACCCGGGGGCTTTCAGATTTTACCAGATGTGCCAATATGACATCTCTAATAAAATGGAACTTTGAGGAAATGCTTCCCTCAGAGTCTTACTTGGTTGGGGGTTATTAGGTAAGCTCCCCATTGGGAGAGCGAGTACATTCAGAGAAGCATTGTGAGAGTTGTGTTGGAGAACACACAAACCAGCATCCAGAGACACTGCAGTTTAAATAGGCTTTTACTTTCGTGGAAACAGAGGTATCAGAGTCCATCAAACAGTCCAAGTCATACACGGATAAGACAGTCAGTCATCAATGTGAATGTCTTTCAGTTAAGGGATAATCCAAATAACAGTCCATAATCATACAAACAGTCCGGTACTCAATGTTTGCTAGCAGTTGCAAAACTTACAATAGCTCAGGACACTTTCTAACAGCCAGCTTCCAAAACACTCAGATCAGATCAGCCCAGCATCTAACAAACAGAGCTAACAGTCCTTCTGGCTCCCTCTTATGGCCGATTGAGGAAAACAGCAACCAATCACATTTTACAGTATGATTTAAAGAAACAGGTACAGCATTGTTACATGATTTATATATTGCCAACCCAACCGTTAGATTATATTACTAACAGGGGGTGTTACTTGGAACCCTGTCAGTGCCCTTATCTCATCCCACCTCACTCCTTATGAGAGTCACTTGGTCTTGTTACTTTACTGCTGAAGACAGTCATGTGGGAGTATATTTGTTTTTGCTGTCCACCTTCACCTTCCATAGTTGCTATACTAAATTTTACAAACTCGGTCTTAAAAAAAAAAGGAGTAAGCATTGTTGCTACTTTCTCCTGCTGTTGCTTGTAGTCAGTCTCTTCGATCTTCTTGCAGCAGCTCACCAGGTGGTCCACTGTTTCTTCAGATTCTTTTGCAGAGGCGGCACTTACTGTCTCTTGCTGTATGGTCGTATCCAACCATTTGAGAAAGGGCTCCCAAGAGGGCCTGTTAGTCCTCCCCAGCCTCCTCCTCTTCCTCCCCTACCCAATTTGTACATCTCTCTAAAATGAGAATTCCTCTAGCTGTTGGTTGCTAAAAACCAAGGCCTCTTGGGCTATGTGCAGCAGCGAAATGAGAGGTCTGTAGACTTAAAGGATTTGCGAAGGATCTGAATTCAGTCTTCTGCCATACCGAAGTCGTGGCACATGGCAGTGCCAAGATATTTCCGTAAGCGGATCTGTCTTAACAATCATCTTCCTAAGCTCACAATTCGGTTTCCCGTGGATGTGCATCAGTGGTTGTTAATTCAGGATGCTTCGGACTTCAGTCCCGTCATGGTGATATCATCGGGCACCAGCCAGCTGCACTATGCAAATTTGAGCTGTTAAATTATATAAAAGAAGCTAGAGCCTTCTTAGGAATCGGATCAAGACTGAAAAAATCTCTGGATTCTTCTCCCACGTTTGTTCAGATTCTGTAGCTCATTGTAGTCCTGATACTACATGGAGAGTGAATGGATCAGCCAGCTTATGAAGAACTTTATGCAATAGGACAGCTGGACAGTGTATGTGTGTGTGTGTGTGTGTCTGTCTGTCTGTCTGTCTGTCTGTCTGTCTTAATCATAAGTATTCTTTCAATATATGGTAAGCCAGATCTGTTACATCTGAAGTCCTGTTTCTCCATTCTGCTGAATAGGACTGTCTCTATTGACATTATTCATGATGACTACACTGGACTTTATTTTATTTCTTTTTAAAAAAAATTGCATTTGATCGCAGAGTTTAAAAGTGCAAATAGCTGACAAGATATTGCAAGCGCTCTGGGGATAAATGAGGAAATGAATCATTTTATCTGTCCTTCTAATATTGGTAGAAACTGACCTCTGACCTCTTCATCAGAAAAAAGGGAAAGAAGTCTTCCCTTTTCCTTTTGCTAAATCTTACGGCACAAGATCTCGGTTAGGTAATGTCTTGGACTGTTTTTTGAAAATATTCAAGGTTCATTATATAAGGTCTCCTTGGGAAGGACTTCAAGGCCCTTCTAGCTCTATTATTCTATTCCCATTCCCATTCCCATTCCCATCCCCATCCCCATCCCCATCCCATCCTATTCCATTCCACTCCACCCTTTGACAAATGTAATTTTGTAGCAGAGAAGGAGCACAAGCATAGGTTTGCATAACCTGTCCCCCATCAATGAAGGGGAGGCAACTTCCATCATCCACGGCTAAAGAAGTTAAAGGAAAGAGAAAATCAAAACCATCTCCATTTTGCAAAAAACAAAAAAACAAAACACAATTCCTAGAGTGACAAGTGCAAATTTGTGATACAACTGTACACAACGGACTGTCTGGGAGACCTGTAATGTGATGTTGATTAAGGCATCAATATTGGGAAAATATTGGTCTTTTTCTTTAAATCCTGCCTCTTCTCCTGTATGGCCTGTATGGGAGAAGAATCTTGCCACACTCTGTGTTTGAGTTCTACTCTGTTGCAAGCCTTGGCATGAAAAGAGAAGCCTCTGGGTCTTGGAAACTCAGTTTATCCAAGGCACAATTGGAGTTTGTTGGCTGCTGCTCTTGCATGGTCTTCTCGAAGTCTCTCTAGTTGGCAGAGAGACAGAAAGTGTTCAAGCCATGATGGCGCAGTGGTTAGAGTGCAGTACTGCAGGCTACTTCTGCTGCCTGCCGGCTGCCTGCAATTTGCCAGTTCGAATTTCACCAGGTTCAAGGTTGACTCAGACTTCCATCCTTCCAAGGTTGGTGAAATGAAGACCCAGATTGTTGGGGGACAATATGCTGACTCTGTAAACCGTTAGAGAGGGCTGTAAAGCATCGGGAAGTGGTATATAAGTCTAAGTTCATTCATCCTGGCTAAAACACAATATTGAATCAATGTTGAACTTTCTTCTTTGGGCAAATCCTGTGTGAAAGGGAGGGTCCATAGAGTTTTACTAAGGGACATCATGTGATATGATGATCTTGAAATAGATGTGATAGACACTGAGAGCACTTGCTGAGCATACCTTGGCTGTATAAGCTGTGTGACAAAGAGCGAGTTTGCATGTTGTATTCAACAAGAGTGTGATTTGTTTGTTGCAGTGTAAAGCCAGACATTGTAGTTTCTAAGAGATTTACTATGGAGTGGGGTTTTCAACCTTGGCAATTTTAAGATGTGTGGCCTTCAACTCCCAGAATTCCCCAGCCACCATAGGCTAGACTGAGAAATTAAAAATTTCTCCAAAAAAGGCAATGTAAAATTTTTCCCTATTTTCCAGAAATGTGTACAGTCATGCAGAAGATGAACTCAGTCTGTAAATTCTGTCAGGATGGGGAAGACAAGGAAAAATCAAATAAAAGAGCTCTTTGAGTCTCTTAATAACAAAACACAAGAATTTCCAACTTGGATTCCTTCTGATCCTTCGTCCCGTAGTTTGCACCACCTGAAAAATAATTGACTAGAGATGAAAGGCTTGTTGGATTAGATCCTACTGCTTCTTAAGGAGAAGGATAGAATGGAATGGAATGGAATAGAATAGAATAGAATATATATTTTTATTGGCCAAGTATGATTGGACATATAAGGACTTTATCTTTGGTGCACATGCTCTCAGTATATATAAGAAAAAATAAAATAGAATACATTCATCAAGAATCATAAGATACAACACTTAGTGATAGTCATAGGTTACTAATAATCAATCATATTATACTGGGAAACAAATAAAACAATATACATTTTAAAGATACAAGCAACATGGTTATAGTCATAAATGGGAAGAGATAGGTACTAGGAAGGAAGAGAGTAAATAATTTGACAGTGTTGTGGGAATTAGTTGTTTAGCAGAATGATGGCATTCAGGAAGAAATTGTCCTTGTGTCTAGTTGTTCTGGTGTGCAGTGCTCTATAGTGTCATTTTGAGGGTAGAAGTTGAAACAATTTATGTCCAGGATGTGAGGGGCCTGTAGTTATTTTCACAGCCTTCTTTTTGACTCGTGCAGTATACAGGCCCTCAAGGGAAGGCAAGTTGATAGTAATTTTTTTTTCCTGCAGTTCTAATTATCCGTTGAAGTCCGTATCTGTCTTGTTGGGTTGCAGAGCCAAACCAGACAGTTATGGAGGCGCAGATGACAGACTCAATAATTTCTCTGTAGAACAGAATCAGCAGCTCCTTGGGCAGTTTGAGCTTTCTGAGTTGCGGCCGAAAGAACATTCTTTGTTGTGCTTTTTTGATGACATTTTTGATGTTAGGCGTCCATTAGAAATCTTCAAGGAGGTTCTTCAGAAAGATATCAGACCCAAAAGGTGAGGATGGGTGTGTTTTCCTCATGATCTTCTTTGAATCCCTGATGCTGTCCTGGTTGTACTTGCCTGTCAAGGTGACATGTGCAAGAAGGAAAAAAAAGAAGAGTTTGCACAATAACCAAGAGATGACTATCGCTTCCAAATTATAATAAGCAGTTTTAATCCGTTTGGCACACCATTGTTCTGTACAGCTGCAGACTGCTGGTGATTGAAGGCTTTGCATTCTGCTCCCCTCCTGTCTCTACCCCCAAACCCCATAATTTCATTTCTGACATTCCAGTCTTTGTCAACACTCACAATGGCTGTGCATCTCTGAATGACAAACAGGGGAACGCCTGGATGTGGCAAGAAAAGAAAACCAACTGAAATATCTAATGTTGACAATGCTCTCCTTGGCAGCTGCTTCTAGTCTGGCATCAACAGTTGGCACCTTTGGGCAACTGCCAGAAGGCTTAGCATGGCCTACTGTTACAAGGTGTTCTGAGTAGCCTTAAAACAACAATAACAAATCTTGGAGCAGAAAATGGATGAAACCCACTAGAAACATCTCCTCCTCCTCCTCCTCCTCCTCCTCCCCTTTTCCTCCTCCTCCTCCTCCTCCTCCTCTTCTTCTTCTTCTTCCTCCTCCTCCTCCTGGCGTATTTCTGCAAGTGCAGGGTCCACTTTTCGGATCATCGAAGGCCACTTTGCATGGTCAGCTGCATCTCCAGGGCACAGGCCCATGGCTGCATATCTTTGTTGATGGTGGCTTGCCATCTCTGTTTTGGGCACCCGCAAGGTTGCCAGCCATTGACTTCTAGTTGGTAGGCAGTCTTGGCAACAGTGGAAGGTGCTGCTCTCAGGATATGTCCATACCAGCGGAGTCGTCCTTCTCTCATCATCTCTATAATTGGCGTCACACCAAAATGTTGTCCAATGGTGCCATTCGTGATGTGGTCAAGAAGGGAGATGCCTGACACCCAACAGAGCATTCGCATTTCCATGGCATGGAGAGAGCTTTCGGTCCCTGTTGTGGCTGCCCAGCATTCAGTGCCACACAGTGCAACAGGGTGGATGGGTGTCTTGTAAATCTTAGATAAACCCACTAGAAGCATCACACTGTTGGAGAAACCAAGTCCTAATTGTTATAGTCCCAAAGGAGAACTTTGCCCAGGTTAGAAGAGAGCCCATCCAAGACCCTTCCCATTTCACTTAGGAAAGCAAAACCAAATGCACAGATACAGAATGGGGAATAACTGACTTGAGAAGAAGGCATATGACAAGAGTCTTTTTTATAGGAGCACCATCGGTGAGTCATCAGAGTTACGAGACTGCCAAAAAGACAGCTAAGTTTTAGGCAGCATCAAGAGCCCTGTGCCCTCCAAAATTAGGCTGTTACGGATTCCACCCCTGGCTAGTATAGGTAATGGCAATGTCAGTGTTCCAAATAGCATCCAAAAGTAAATCAGAGTCCAAGGCAAAGTATTGCTCAAAGTTCCAATTGATGAAGAGAGCCATGTTGGCACATCTGGGAAAACCCAAATCTGAAAGCTTCCTGGTTTTCCCCACCTAGTTGAAAGTTCAAGATCTTGCCCTCACATCCACAAGTCCATTGCATGGTGCACTCTCCCACTGCCATGTTGGCAGTTCCACCCATCCAATTCTGGCCAGGTACAGAGACAAAGGATGACCTTGGGTTTCTAGAAATAATTTTGTTATGGCTACATATCACCCTACTCCGTATAATCCCCCTTCCTGTTTTCCCAAAATAGAAAATGCATAGTAGATATATTATACTTTAACCTTTTATACTTTTAAGTTTTATATTTACTCTCAAGCCAGGAAGTATAATATATAGAATGTAAAAAGTATAAGAAATATACAATATTGATTTGATGTTATTATAACTTAAATAAAGATATAGCTTAGGATAGTGAAATTGAGATAGAATTTTTGTAAATAGGATTGCTACAAGAGACATTGATACCGATATGGAAAAGCTGTTATAAGTGTAAATTTGTGTTTTGTCTTTTAAATGTTGGAAAATTCAATAAATACTATTTTAAAAAAGCAAAGCAAAGCAAATTCATAGTAGAATAATAGAAAGTATGGCAGGCCTGAGATCTGAAAGAAAAGATGGCTGCAGGCTTGATAGGCAATGGGCTTGAGGTAATATAGCAGTGGTGGGTTTCAAAAATTGTTCGAACCTACTCTGTGGGTGTGGCCTCCTTTGTGGGAGTGACTTGCCGCCCATGTGACCAGATGGGAGTGGCTTGCCGGCCATGTGACCGGATATGAAGATGCCGACGACACTTGTCAGAACCACCTTAAATTACTTCACACACAGCACTGGCATGCATAAGAATATGATGCAAACTTGTTTTTTAAAAGGCATCTTTGGTTTGCGTTAAAACATCCTCAACACACGCAATGTTCTGATTGCACCACAAACGCAGTAGTCATCCTTACCTTTCACAGAGGCACTGAGTTTTATAAATATGAGCATGATAGTGTAGAATAATCATATCCAAGGACCAGTGGTGGGTTTCAAAATTTTTTGGAACCTCTTCTGTAGGTGTGGCCTGCTTTCCGGGTCCACTGGTGGAACCTGTTCTAACCGGTTTGGTAGATTTGACGAACCGGTTCTACCGAATAGGTGCGAACTGGTAGGAACCCACCTCTGGAGTATAGTCCAAAATATCTGTAGTAAATTAGAGATTTTTTGTTAGACCTAGTTTTTGTTAGATTTTGTTGTATCCCACCTTAATTATTCTCATAAAAAACTCATGCTGGCAAACATACTGAATACTCCTTCCTATTTATGACTTGCTTTCTTGATAGGCAGCTGTTTATGATCAAAGTTCTGTTTTTTGCTAAGGGATGTACCATAGGAGAAAAGTCATCCATCCCCCTTGAGAAAGAGGCAGATGTATGTGATATTTTAAATTTATTTTTAAATTTTATTTATATCCCTCCTTTATTAATTTTATAAACAACTTTATAAAGTAGCAGCAGTAACTAATATTCCTTCCTCCCGCTCTTTTCCCCATAACCACAACCCTGTGAGGTGAGTTGGCTGAGAGAGAAGGACTCGCCCCAAATCTCCCATCCAGTTTTCATGCCTAAGGCAGGACTTGAACTCATCGTCTCCTAGCGATTGGCCCATAGTCACCTAGCTCAGCGGGCACCAACTGGTAGTCCGTGAACCACTGGCGGCTTCGCAAGAACATTTTGGTGGTCCGCAGAAACATTTATTTGCATTTTTATATTGCACTAAATCAGGGGTCCTCAAACTACGGCCCCTGGACGGATACATGCAATGGATGTTTGTGTTGCTGCAGAGAGTTTCCCCCTTTGGGGTCTTTTTGTGTGGGTCAGAAATTCCGACTTGGGGTCTGCTTCAGCCTTCTGGTGTGGTGCTTTGAGCAAAGACCGGAGGGAGGTGCCGCTAGTGGCGAAGAGCCTGAAGACCTTGTTCCATGGGACTGCATCATGGCCTGGAACTGGCTGACCATCTCAACGTGCTGAGCCTCCAGGTGCCAGTATCTGGCCTTGAACTCCCGCAGGTCTTCCCTCTGCTTGGAAAGCCTATGCTCGTAGTCCTCAGTGGAGGTGCTTCTGCTGAGCCTCCTCCTCCTCAGTCACATCCAATCTGAACTGAGCTGTTTTGCTAACTCTTTCTCTTGGTGGATGCTTAGCTCCAACAACTGCTTCCTATTGGGCCCCTGAGGAGCCTTGTGGGCAAGGAGTGGCTGGGAGAGGAGGGGAGGGGTGAGTAGAGGCCGGCGAAGCATCCCTCGACATAGCAATAGCAATAGCAATAGCAGTTAGACTTATATACCGCTTCATAGGGCTTTCAGCCCTCTCTAAGTGGTTTACAGAGTCAGCATATTGCCCCCAACAACAATCCGGGTCCTCATTTTACCCACCTCGGAAGGATGGAAGGCTGAGTCAACCCTGAGCCGGTGAGATTTGAACAGCCGAACTGCAGAACTGCAGTCAGCTGAAGTAGCCTGCAGTGCTGCATTTAACCACTGCGCCACCTCGGCCTCTCAATGATGTCACATGAGTGACATCAAGTTGGCCACACCCACCCAGCCACATGACCACCTAGCCACGCCCACCCAGTCATTAGTCAGATCATATTAGTGGTCTGCAGAATTTAAAATTATGAATTTAGTGGTCCAGAGGTCCAATAGATTGGGGACCCCTGACCTAGCTGGCTTCATGCATAACTAGAACTCAGGAGCTCCTGCTTTCTAGCTTGATGCCTTAACCACTGGACCAATTTTACTCTCACTCATTTGGATTTCTGCATGGTGTAATTCCTAAACAATACATCTGAAGAATGAAGGAGCACATTACATACATTAGCACCACTCTGTGCCCTTGATGGAAACTCCCTTTGGTCTCTCAGATCATGTGGGGAGGGGAAATCAGGCTGCTAAATAGCCTAAATGCTGAAGCTTTGCAGGGCATCATCCTTCTAAATACAGGAACATAATTAATAAAGACAGCAAGAATCCCAGAGCCCGGAGCTCAGGAGAAGGGAGAGAAAGCGTTGAGTTCTTTATGTTGCTGATGATGACGTTTGTGAAGAGATAATTATGGATAGGCAATGTGCGAAAACACAGAAGCTGTAGTAATGGCCTATAGAAAATCTTTGAAGCTCCCCATCTGCTGGGGAGCTTGATTGCTTTGAGTGATGGAGAACAATATCATCATCCTATGCCGATAGTGGCATTTAGGAACCTGTTTGTCTCCAGCGGATCTTTTTGTGAATGGCTATCTTAGCTTACACAAGGCTATTTAATTTCATCAAAAGCTGTTGTGGTCCACCAGTGGCCACCAGAGCTGGCAGCAGATTCGGACAGTGAGGAGATTGGGGAGGAACATGGGCCAGTCCTGGAGTCTGGGGAAGGCTCAGATGAGGGCTCTGTGTCAGAGGCAGAGAAGGGGCCAGGGCTGTTTGCCAGTTATCAGCTGCCTTCAGAGTCAGACATCAGTGAGGCAGACGAACAGCTGGAGCCTGTTCCCAGTGTGTGCATGCACAGAGTTGCCAGGAGAAGGGAACAGCTAAAGAACAAGGATCAACTTTGGAATAAGGCCACAGGTCTTATTCCCCTCCCAGAAGAAATAAAAGAGGAGTGAAAGGGGAGTGGAGTTTGCAGGAGACAATTAGTTTGCTTGATTGGTTAGAGATTCTCCGAGACTCCTTGCCAAGACTTGCAGATATCAGCCTGTCAGCTCTCCAAGCCAGATAAGGTCTGTGACTGTAAATCCTCCCTTGAAAGACTTTGCTGGATGTGAATGAGAAGAAGTCACAGTAAATTAATAAAAGGGGTTTTTGTCGGGACAAGGAGTTTGTTTCATGTTCTTGGGAAGCCACGGTCCGAACAGAAGCCAACATTTTGCAATATTGCTCAGAAAATCCTTGACTTACAACCATTCATTCATTTAGTGATTTGTTCAAAATTACAACTGTGACTTGCACCTGATCCTGGTACTTACAGCTGTGGCATCATCCCCATAGTCACCTGATCAAAATTCTGACGCTTCAAAAACCAACACGTATTTGTGATGGTTGCATTGTCTTTCCCTTCTTGATTCTTCTCCACCTTGCCATGCACCACCCTTGGCTTCCTATTTTGCCCATGCGCTGCCTTCCACAAAACGTCCCTGCAATCAGAGAATACAAATGAGAAGGAAGAAAATAAAAGCGTGCAATAAAACCACTGTTCCACCATCCTATTAATTTCATCACAAATTAATTGGATTCTCTGGCCAGATGGAGCTGTGTGAACTGCCACCAGGCAGACAATTTAGAAGAAGGATCTACGGGGCTTTGAACTCAGTTGCCGCTCTCAAGTGTCTTAAATGGAGGCTCAGCCACTTTCCAACTAACATCAATAGATGTTTGTCTCAGAAGGGGACAATTTGGTGCAGCCAACCCACTGCAGCCCATTCACCACGGCCAACTCGCTGTGGGCAACTTGCCCTGGCCAACCTGCTGTAGGACAATTCAACAGTTCAATTCAAGCATTTAAAATAATTTTCATTTTTTTAAAAAAAATTCTGTCATTCACATTTCATTTTGTCCCTCCTTTTGCATCCTTTCCAAAAATGATTTTTTTAAAATGATTGTATTCCTCCATTTCTTTGATATTACTGTAACTCCTACTCCAGGGGAGAAATACACTCACCTTTCTTACCGGCTCAGTAGCAATGTGAGCGTGAGGCAAATTTCTATTAGCTTCTCTGTCTAATGCTTGAGTTGGAACTCAGCTTTCCCATGGTTCACACCGGTCTCTGGATGTTGCCATGCAGTGGGAGAGGAACAATTTGCATGCAACACCGTATAACTATTGGAGAAAATGGGTATCTGGGCATGTATGTTTCATATGTAAAACCCATAGTCCAGGGATGGCTAGCCTTTTTGCCATTGCGTGCCAAAAGCGGGGGGGAATGCGGGGGGTGGGGTGTCCTATGTGGGTGTGCCCACACCCAAAATTCTATGCACGTGATCCCCACCCTCCCCCTGCTTTTGGTGCATGATGGACCCATTTTTCGACCTCACCGGGTTCCAGAGGCTTTCTAGGATCCTGGGGAGGGTGAAAATGCTCTCCCCCACCCCCCCAGAGGTCCTCTGGAGGCTTCAGAGGGCTTCCCTGAAGCCTCTGAAGGGTGAAAAATGTCCCTGAACTTCCGAGTTGCCCATAGGGGCGTTTTACTCCCTCTGGAGGCTTCAGGGAAGACTCCTGAAGCCTCAGGAGGACAAAAAACAGCCCTAGGGGCAACCCGGAAGTCTGTTCCCAAACTTCCTCTTTGCGTGTTGGGTTGTTTTTCACCCTCTGGAGGTTTCAGGGAATTGGCACATTGGATATGACTGGATGGGTCATTGGATTTATTAAATTTGGATTTCATTCCCCAATGCCACATTATATTGAGAATGCAATCATTCCTTTTCAACCGGTGTTCTCTATCTCCAGTGGCTCTGAGATTGCTAATCCTACTGGTCACAGATCAGCAAAATGGAAATGAAGGGGAACAGTTCTTTTACATCCCTCTGGATTATGCGTGGTATACACTTACCTACCAGTTCGCAAATGTGAGCCTTCTGCGCATGTGCTTTTGGCAAAAAAAAGGGCGTAAATGGGATGCCATAGATGCCAGGGCAGGTGGGCAGAGCCACTCACAATTTCTGCTACCAGTTTAGGTGAATGGGTCCTGTTAGGAATGTAGCCTAACAGTTGGGTTAGCAATATATAAGCCATGATAGTAATACTGTAATTTTAAGTACTGCTGTAAATATGATTGGTTGCTGTTACCTCAAGCGGCCATAAGATGGAGCCAGAATGACTGTTAACTCTCTGTTTGATAGATGCCGAGCGTCGTGAATTACTGTGAGTTTTGCTACTGTTTGCGACTTTGTGTGCTGAACTGATTATATGATATTGGACCACCCCTTAACTGAGAACGTTGATGACTGACTGTCTTAACTGGTTATGAATTGGACTCTGAATACCTCTATTTCCACAGAAGTAAAGTACTATTTATTTTTTACAAACTCAGTGTCTCCGTATGCTGGTTTATGCATTCTTCCAAACCACTCCCACTATACTGCTCTGCGCGCACTCGTTCTCCTAACGGGGAGCTTACCTAACAGGTCCGAACCAGTAGAATACTACCTCTGCTTTGGGTAGAACAGGGGTTTCCAAAGTTGGCAACTTTAAGACTTGTGGACTATATATGGAGCCAGTCTGAATCCTTCCCTTCCATCGCTTGCAATAAGTAGAAATCTGATTATTCTAGAGCAGGGGTCTCCAAACTTGTCAACTTTAAGACTTGTGGACTTCAACTCCCAGAATTCCCTATCCAGCATGTATTCATGATGGTTGCAGTTTCCTGGGGTGATTGGCTGGGGAATTCTGGGAGTTGAAGTCTACAAGTCTTAAAGACCCCTGCTCTAGAATAATCAGATTTCTACTTATTGCAAGCAATGGAAGGGAAGGATTCAGAGTGGCTCCATATATAAGCTTGAATAAAATCAGATTAAGGGACCTTATAGGTCATCTGATCCAACCCCGCACTCAAGCAGGAGATCCTACACCATTTCTGATAAATGGCAGTCCAATCTCTTCTTGAAAGTCTCAAGTGATGAAGCTCCCACAACTTCCGAAGGCAACTTCTGTTCCATGGGTTGACTGTTCTCACTGTCAGAAAGTTCCTCCTTATTCCTAGGTTGAATCTCTCCTTGGTCAGTTTCCATCCATTATTCCTTGTCTGGCCTTCAGGTGCTTTGGAAAATAGCTTGACCTCTCCTCTCTGTGGCAGCCCCTCAAATATTGGAACACTGCTTTCATGTCTCCCCTGGTCCTTCTCTTCACTAGACTAGCCATGCCCAGTTTCTGCAACCATTCATTGTATATTTTAGCCTCCAATCCCCTCATTATCCTAGTTGCTCTTCTCTGCACTTTTTCTAGCATCTCAACATCTTTTTTTATAATGTGGTGACCAAAACTGGATGCAGTTCTCTAGGTGTGGTCTTACTAAGGCTTTATAGAGTGGTAACTTAGGGTTCTTTAGCTGAGATATTGTAGGAAGACCAAAACCTTTCACCATTTGCCTAGGGTGGATCCCCAATCTTCCCCTTCTCCAATGGGAGAGATCAGAGTCTCTGCTTTGCATTTCACACCCTGAAGTCCTTATTCCCAGATTGGAATCCTAGTAGCAAAAATGCAGGTAGAATAACAGAGAGGCTGCCAGTCCTAGAATGCAAAAGCAGACAAAGAAAGAATTTTTTTTTTTAAAAAAAAATCCAGTTGAACAAGCCACTTACCTCTTTTTGCAGAGTAGAAAAATGCCATCCCCCAAATCTTAAGTGCTGAGATTTCTGGCCCATTATAAAGACACATTTTCTTTTTCCAGGAAATTGAGCCAGAATGGTGGTAGGGGATCGATGTAGGATGACAGCAATTCCACTGGGATACAATAACCAGATAATAGCCTCATCCTGGCCATTTCAACTTGGTTCCTATATGTTTGCTGTGTCTTTTCCTTCCAACAACGTCTCCATCTGCCAGGGGAATTTTCCTTCAGTCTCTGAATGCTGCGAAGCTGTGTATGAGTCCCTTTATTGTTGAGGGTCCACCCAGCTTCCCAAAAGAACAGAGTGTGATGATGGAGTTGAATAATGATAAGAGTGTCAGTGTTTCAAGTAACACCCATAGAACGCAGAACCTCAAGGTAGGTAGATTCCTCAAGGAACAATTTATTGGATACATCATATTGGCACAACTGGTGAAAACCAACTCTGAAAGTGCCCACAATGTTCACCTAATTAAAAAAAAAAGCACTTGATACAGTATGTAAAAAAGGAGGATTCTTTGTGTTGTGTCTGTTTTGAAAATTAAAAATAAAAAAATATTAAAAAATTTTTTTGCGCCCACCGAACCATCAGTAATGCCAGCAGCAACCCACTCCCTGGTTGATAGTGTCCAGACCTTCTTTTCATTGCCAAGGGAAGAGAGGAATAAAAACAGCACCACATCACAGACGCTCCTCAACTTACAACAGTTTGTTTTGTGACCCTTCGAAGATAGAACAGCACTGGAAAAAAAGGCACTTATTACTGTTTTTCACACTTACAACCCTTGCAGTATCTCCATGGTTACATGGCCAAAATTTAAACACTTGGCAACTGACTCCTATTTATGATGGTTGCAGTGTACTGGGGGGGGGGTGTCATTTGATCCCCTTTTGCGACCGTCTGGAAAGCACAGTCCATGGGAAAGTCAGGTTCACTGAACAACTGTGCTCCTAATTCAACTACCGCAGCGATTCACTTACCAGCTGTGGGAAGAAACATCGTAAAACAGAGCAAAACTCACTTGAACAACTTTCATTCTTAGCAATAGAAATTGTGGGCCCAATTGTGGTTGTAAGTCGAGGACTACCTGTATTGCCAGGAGGGAGACTTGTGCTTGAGAAATTTATCTCTCTCAAATCTGTTGTCTGATATTAATTGAAATCGAACCTCCCTCTTTAACGCACAGTCCCTGACTTGCAACCACTCATTTAGTGAACGTTCAAAGTTACAGTGCTATTCTTAAAAAGAGATGGGTCCTCGCCCTTATGACCGTCGCTGAATCCCCATGGACACATGATCAAAACATGAAGGTTTGGCAACTGGCTTGTATTTATGGTGATTACAGCATCCTGGGCTCATGTGATTGCTATTTGCAACCTTCCCAGCTGGGTTCCAGCAAACAAAGACAATGTGGGTGGGGGGAGGGGGAAGCCAGATTCACTTAATGACCACACGATTCACTTAACAACTGTAGTGATTGCAAAGATCGTAAAATCGTTTGCTTGCGATCAAAAAGATGGTAAAATCAGGGGTGGGGTGGGGGCTCACTAAACAACTGTTCTACTTAGCAACAGAAAATTTGGTCCCAATTGCGGTTGTAAGACAAGGACTACCCCTTCTAGTTTCAACCAACCCTTTTTAAAGCTCCTCACTGCATTTGGAAGACTTATTATTCAATCGGTATCACCAACAGACATGGAAAGGAAGCAATCAGCTCCTGCCCGAAGGAATTTACAGATGACATTTAGATTATGAAGATATAAAGACAATGGTAGAAAGGGGAGGGGGGGGGAAGAGAGAGATGTGATTGTGAAGGAAATAAATGTAAGCTAAATACAATTATGGCAGTTATTTCAACTGCCTCGAGTTATGAAAGTTTAAGTGCTGTAAGACAATGCATTTGTATTGCACATCAAGTTGAAGCATTCTGAATTTATGTAAACACATACAGGAATGCAGTTTTCTCCTTCTCATCTTCTGGTCCTAAGCCCAGATGTTTAAGCGAGTGGCTGCTAATGTATTCAGCAGCTGGCAGGTGGAAGGTCTGTGAATACAGGACATTTTGCATTATAGGTAGTCCTCGGCTTACAACAACTCTGTTCAACATTTCTGTCGCTGATGAGCCACGGTGGCACAGTGGTTAGAGTCAGTGGTGAAATTCATTTTTTTTACTACCGGTTCTGCGGCTTGATGGGCGTGGCAGGGGAAGGATACTGCAAAATCTCCATTCCCACCCCACACTGGGGCCAGCCAGAGGTGGCATTTGCCGTTTCTCCAAACTACTCAAAATTTCCGCTCCAGAACCTGTCAGAATCTGCTGAATTTCACCCCTGGTTAGAGTGCAGTACTGTAGGCTACTTCTGCTGCCTGTCGACTACCTGAAATTTGGCAGTTCAAATCTCACCAGGCTCAAGGTTGACTCAGCCTTCCATCCTTCCGAGGTGGGTGAAATGAAGACCCAGATTATTGGGGGCAGATATGCTATGCTATACTATGTCAACTGCTTAGAGAGGGCTGTAAAAGCACCGTGAAGCAGTATATAAATCTAAGTGCTATTGCTATTGCTAAGTGAGACAGTTATTAAGTGAATTTTGCCCCATGTCATGACATTTTTTGACACGGTTGTTAAGTCGATCGCTATATTAAGTCAATCCCAGGTTTGTTAGTGAATCTGGCTTCCCCATCAACTCTACTTCTCAGAAGGTCGCGGAAGAAGATCACATGACCCCAGGACACTGCAAGCTTCATAAATATGATCCAGTTACCAAGTGTCCAAATATTGATCATCTGACTCAGGGGATATTGCAATGGTCATAAATGTGAGAAACAGCCATGTGTCATTTTTTCCCCAGTGTCATTGTAACTGGTCACTAAAGAAAAGGTTGTAAGTTTAGGACTACTTGCATTGTCCTGCACAGAGTCCTTCTAGGTCAGTGGCCCCCAACCTTTTGGCGGCCAGAGAGGTTTTTTAGCGGATCAGAGGGGGTGTGGTTTCACATGCTGCCTGCATCTCACCCATGAATGGATGGGGCTTCACCCAATTGGGTAGCCCGGATTTTTATTTTATTTTATTTTATTTATTATTTTATTATTTTATTATTTATTTTATTATTTTATTATTTATTATTTTATTATTTTATTATTTTATTATTTTATTATTTTATTATTTTATTATTTTATTATTTTATTATTTTATTATTTTATTATTTTATTATTTTATTATTTTATTATTTTATTATTTTATTATTTTATTATTTTATTATTTTATTATTTTATTATTTTATTATTATTATTTTATTATTTTATTATTTTATTATTTTATTATTATTTTATTATTTTATTATTTTATTATTTTATTATTATTTTATTATTTATTATTTATTATTTATTATTTATTATTTTATTATTTTATTATTTTATTATTTTATTATTTATTATTTTATTATTTTATTATTTTATTATTTTATTATTTTATTATTTTATTATTTTATTTTATTTATTTTATTATTTTATTATTTTATTATTTTATTATTTTATTATTTTATTATTTTATTATTTTATTATTTTATTATTTTATTATTTTATTATTTTATTATTTTATTGTTTTATTATTTTATTTTATTTTATTTATTTTATTTATTTTATTTTATTTATTTTATTTTATTTTATTATTTTATTTTATTTTATTTTATTTTATTTTATTTTATTTATTATTTTATTTATTTTATTTTATTTTATTTTATTTTATTTTATTTTATTTATTTTATTTTATTTTATTTTATTTTATTTTATTTTATTATTTTATTTTATTTTAT
This sequence comes from Thamnophis elegans, assembly GCF_009769535.1. Classification (NCBI taxonomy): domain Eukaryota; kingdom Metazoa; phylum Chordata; class Lepidosauria; order Squamata; family Natricidae; genus Thamnophis; species Thamnophis elegans. The sequence continues at coordinate 16,625,469 of NC_045552.1, read as the reverse complement.
TTTATTTTATTTTATTTTATTTTATTTTATTTATTTTATTTTATTTTATTTTATTTTATTTTATTATTTTATTATTTTATTTTATTTTATTTTATTTTATTTTATTTTATTTTATTTTATTTTATTATTTTATTATTTTATTATTTTATTATTTTATTTTATTTTTTATTTTATTTTATATATATACATAACTTAAAACAACACAGGAACTAAAAGTTGTATCACACAGCAGTTCCATATCGATGTATCTTTACAGTTAATGTTTCCCCTCCTATACATTCCAATTTTACTTTCGTGGTCCCCTTGTTTCTTACTCCTTTTCATGTACTATTCCTTAGAAATTTATACTTAGTGGTTTATATCGTTTTGCCTACATTATATTATATATACTTTTCTTCCGTTGGTGTATCTTGTCTTATCTTTCCTATCCCCTATCCTATTGCAATATCCTCATTCTTCTACTATGTCTTAATTTTACATTTCCCTATTTCTTGTTTCTGGCATCTCACCATTTATACCATTTCCCCCAAACTAAATAGTATTCTGATTCCTCCTTTCCTTTTATTTCCTTCGTCAATTTGTCCATCTCCATGCATTCTAAGATCTTCCTTATCGCCTCTTCTTCCTTCGGTCTTCCACTTTTTGGGCGGTCCAGGTTTTGGTATGCCACAGACCAGTCTCAGTCCATGGCCCCACAGTTGGGGACCCCTGTTCTAGGTCTATGAATAATATGATGCTGCAATCTTGCATATTTGTTGAAGAAAGAACCCAATTCTTAATGGATGGAATCACATTAGAAAAAATGTTAACCGCTTTGTGTTGGATGTGAATCAAGCAATGCATGGGGACTGAAATTTAGTTTCTCCCAATAAAAAACCCCAGATCATTTTTTCTAGGACCTTGGAAAGGAAAGAAATATAGTATTTGTCGTCTAGTTGGTCGACTCTGGATCAGTGGTGGGATTCAATTTTTTTTTTTAAAATAGTTTTTATTGAACATTTTAGAGCCAAGGTGGCGCAGTGGTTAAATGCAGCACTGCAGGCTACTGCTAGATCAGCAGGTCAGCGGTTTAAATCTCACCGGCTCAGGGTTGACTCAGCCTTCCATCCTTCCGAGGTGGGTAAAATGAGGACCCAGATTGTTGGGGGCAATATGCTGACTCTCTGTAAACCGCTTAGAGAGGCCTGAAAGGCCTATGAAGCGGTATATAAGTCTACTGCTATTGCTATTGCTATTATTACTTTAAAAAAACAGAAACACACACACACACACAAACACAAAGAAAAAACAAGACAAACATAACAATATAAAATAGTTATACAGCCTTCTGTATTGGCATTCATGTTTAGCCTTTGAAATTCTCCATTCTCCATTGTCTTCCTACCGATTTTAACTTCTGTAATAGTGTAACAAACAGTTGTACTAACACTTGTAATAATATTAATTGTTCATATCACCATTTTATTTGCATTGTGGTCAATATTTTAAGTTTGATAGTAATTTGTAACTTTGGTTAGTTTTTATTCAATACTAGTTTAGAGAGAAAAAATCACAAACAAAGACTTCTATTTCCTGTTTTGGCTTCTGTTTTCTAGCCGCCTATAAATTCTATTTCATATTTTATAGAAATCTGGTTCATTTGTTTTTACTACCGGTTCTGTGGGTGTGGCTTGGTGGGTATGGTTTGGCTTGGTGGGCATGGCAGCGGAAGGATACCGTAAAATCTCCATTTTCACCCCACCCCACTAACCTGCTTTCCAGGTCTGTTCTTGTGTGCAGGGCAACAGAAGACCCAGCCGATCAGTTGGGACTCGGGAGGCAGTGAATAGATGTGGGGTGGAGCCAGCCAGAGGTGGTATTTGCCGGTTCTCCGAACTACTCAAAATTTCCGCTACCGGTTTGCTAGAACTGGCTGAATACCCCCTCTGGTCTGGATGGTCCTGGAAAAGCAGAGAACAATTCCTCATTTGGGTTCGTTTATATTTCTGTGCAGGTTTCCCTTGTCTTTTCCACTAGAACAATTGCTTTTCTCTCTCTCTCTGTGGGTTTACAGACTGTAATTCTTATCATAAGGCTTGTAGGCTTGGAAAGATTTCAAACTAGATCAGTTGTAATCCAGTTAACAATATGGTTGTTACGCTATGACAGAATGTCCCACTGTAGGGATTAACCTGAGCCTTTGCAATGTTTGTTTTTGAGCTATTCTTCCCAAAGCAGAATTATGTGCGCCTTCAAATCTCCCACTCCCCATTTTTTGTTTTTGGTCTGGTAAGAATTGGTTTCACCTCATTTATGTTTCATGACACCATTTTCTAGTCTCCTTTCACCGGGGTTACATTGGATTTGTGAGAGCCAGTTTAGTATAGTGTTGAAGACATCAGGCTGGAAACTGGGAGATGCTGAATTCTAGTCCTGCCTTAGTGTCAGACCTGCCAACACTTAAAGCTCTAATAGCAATAGCAATAGCAGCTAGACTTATATACCGCTTCATAGGGCTTTCAGCCCTCTCTAAGCAGTTTACAGAGCCAGCATATCGCCCCCACAGTCTGGGTCCTCATTTCACCCACCTCGAAAGGATGGAAGGCTGAGTCAACCTTGAGCTGGTGAGATTAGAACCGCTGAACTGCAGATAACAGTCGGCTGAAGTGGCCTGCAGTACTGCACCTAACCACTGCACCACCTCGGCTCTAAATCTGATGTGATGGCCAACCTATGGTACGAGTGCCACAGGTGGCACGCAGAGCCATCTCTGCAGGCACATGAGCCGTCGCCCAGGTCAGTTCCAATGCGTATGAGCATGCACCTGCTGCTGGCCAGGTGAGTTTTGAGTCTCTGCTGGGAGCAGGTGGGGTTGGTCACATGCACATGCATGGTGGTGTAAGGGGGGTGCGGCACGCCTCCATGCCCCATTTTTGGTCCTAGGAGGCTTCAGGGAGGCCTGCTAGCACCAAAATGGGGCTTGCAAGTGCATGCACCGGGGGGGGGGGCACTGCAGGGGGGCATTGGATTATGGGTGTCGGCACGCACGCAACTTTTGGCACCCAAGAGAAATCTAAATAGTAATGATCCTTGGCTCCATTTATTGAGAAAGGTATACTTTTATGGGAAGTCAAGTGTATTGCAGTAATGCATAGCCAGAACTGAGAATCATGTGACAAAATCCCCAAGTTCAACTTTTCTCTACCTTAACTGGTTCCCATCACTGATCCCCCTGCCCTCCATGACCCACCAGGTTCAAGCAAGATGTTTTCAGACTTCAAACATAGGTTGGTATGTAGCTGCTTCTTCTCCCAGTTGCGTGCCCTTGAAGCAGCATCTTGGGGAGATACAGAAGATACTTTTGCTTTCCCCCAAGCATCCACCCTCCCTAGAGTTCTTGGAAGACTGTCATTGCATGGTAGCAAAGCACACAAGCAAGGGTAAAATGGCAGCTGGGTGAATTGTGTGATCTTGGGCCAGTCCCACTCTCTCAGCCTTAGAAAGAAGGTAATGACAAACTTTGCCAAAGAAGACTGCAAGCAGTAGTCGTCTTCTCTGATTCTCCAGGACTATCCAGACTTGACCAACTAGAAGATAAATACTACTGTGTTTTCCCAAAAATAAGATAGGGCCTTATTTTCTTTTGACCCGCGAAATAAGCACTTGGCCTTATTTTCGGGGAGGTATTATTTTTGAGGTGCAGGAGGCGGCGAGCCTGGTCATCTCATGGCTGTTGCTGTATTGCAATATTTTGGGGGAGGGCTTATTTTCAGGGGAGGGCTTATTTTAGCGCATGCGCTCAAAAGCCTGATTGGGCTTATTATCCAGGGAGGTCTTATTTTTTGGAAACAGGGTATATTTCTTTCTTTCCTTTCCAAGATCCTAGAAAGATGATCTGGGTTTGATTGCCAGTACCTTGAGAGAAACTAAACTTTGCTTCCCACACATTGCTTGACTCACACCAGTGGTGGGTTTCAATTGTTTTTAGAACCTCTTCTGTAGGTGTGGCCTGCTTTGTGGGAGTGGCTTGCCAGCCATGTGACTGGGTGTGGGAGTGGCTTGCCAGCCATGTGACTGGGTGGGATTGGCCAACTTGTGAAATGTGGTGAAACTCACTTAACAACGCTCTTGCTTAGCAACCAAAATGTTGGCTCAGAAACTCTGGCATTTGAAGCACGCAAGTCTTAAAGCTGTCACGTTATAAGACCCTTGAACCCCTAACCCTTTAGAAAAAAACCCCCAGCTTTAAGACTTGTGGATTTCAACTCCCAGAATTCCTCCTCTCGCTCTCCATCTTGATGATGTGCGGATGGGCGGGGGGAGGGAGCTGGAACCGCTTCTAAACGGCACTGTAGATTTGTGGAACCTCTTCTATAGAAGAGCTTAAAACTGGCAGGAACCCACTCACACCCAACACAAAGCTGTTAACATTTTTTCTAATGCAATTCCAGCCATTAGGATTTGGGTTCTTCAACTAATATACAGGATTGCAGAGAGGGGCATTATTCATAGGCCTAGAACAGGGTTCCCCAACTCCCAGGCTATGGATTAGAATTAGACATGACTGAATGGAATACCTCCTCTATCAGATTGTGATTTTTCTGCTTAATTCTCAATCACCACCTCCAGGACCATTAACAAATCTGCCCAGAAAGTCATTTAGTACACATGGGCATAGTGTACTACAGGACATGGGGCCGATTTTATGGTTGGCTTGAAAAAAGATATAAACAGAAAGAAAAAGTAACAAAACATGAAATAAATATCTCAGATGACACATTAAATTAGGGGGAGGGGAAATAAGAAAATATTAAAATGTAAATATACAAGCGGAAAAGTGATGTAAGTGGAACTAATATTAGAAATAAAATGTAAACAGAGAAAATTATTTGTACGAAAAGATAAAGTTGGGATTGCTGAAATGCCACCCGGAGAACCACCAGAGAAAGTAAATAAGCAAGAGAAACAACGGAAAGGAGAGGGAATGAGAGGGAAAAGAAGAAAGGGTAAAGCAGAGAAAGTAAGGGTGGGGAATTAAGAGTAGGAGAGAGAGTAAGAAAAAAGAGAAGGGGGGAGGAGAGGGGAACGGAGGAAGGAGAGAAGGAAGGAAGGAAGTAGAGAAGGGAACTAAAGAAGATGGAAGGACAAAGGTGTTGCAAAACAAAATGGAGGCACGGAGTGGCAAGAAAGTGATCCAAACTGTATTATATATGTATCTGTGTATAAAAATGAATATAGAGACTATGATGAATAGACAAATGTTAAATAGCAATTACAAGAATGTATATCTAATGAATTTGAAAGGGAAAAATAAAAAACTTTTTATAAAAAAAAATAGAATAACACGGGCATAGTTGAGGCAGGGTAAACATTTCGAACAAATTGGAATGAATAGATTAGGGTTTGATATTTGGGTTTGGAGTAGGAATCCAATCTGATGGAATGTCATGTTTTCTGTACTGCCAGAGGACAAAGAGGAATAATTAATATCTATCTCCATGCCAAGCGTTGCCGCGCATTTCCCAGTGGAGCAGCGGACTGACAAGCCAGAAGCTCAGCTGACGACATGGGAAAGGCTCAGATGCAATTTGCAAGTTGGGGACGGATTGTGTTGTTTTTGTGACACAACGCCATCGAGGAGACGGGGAGGCTGAGATTCGCTATCTTGATTTCTTGCTAATTTAATGGTCTTGTCAGGTGGGCAGCCCACCTCCTAAAGTTGACCTTTGCCCTGTTCTTGTTTAAATAAGGAAGACGTGCCACACTGGAAGCTGTGACAGCAAGACTGAAAAAAAGCTGAAGTCGGACGAGTAGTTGCCCGTGACGGCAATTAGAGAATTGGGCAGGTCAGAGTCCAAGCCTTGGGGCTTCGGGTGCAAAATAGGCAGGCATTTTAACTGCAATTAGATATGCGGGGCAGAAATGAGAAATAGGGATATATTTAATCTTAGGCAGAGTTTCAGATCTCAAAAGCAGCATTTAGCAGAATCCTTACTGGGGAAGCAAATTGCTTGGAATAAGAAATGGAAGACCTCTGGCAGAATAGCTTTCTCTTAGCGTTGATGTCCCCCACCCCAAGGATCCTGCTGGACAGACTGATAGAATAACTGGGTATTGCAATAGTGGTGAATATCTATAGCTCGGGTGTAGGATGAGGGTGAAGGTTCTTTCTCTGAGCGAATGTTTCATTACCAGGTAACATTTTCGGTGGAGTTTAGGCGATGTCAGTGTTCTTCTGTTTATAAGGGGTTCCGGTGTGGGTGTGTCAAGTGTGGGTCTTGTGATGGGTGAGCTGTGGGTCATCAGTGAGTCTTGTGATGGGTCTTATGATAAGGAGATTACCGCAGGTCAGGGTCATTGGAGGTGGACACTGTTGGTAGAGGGAACTGCATGGGCTGATTGAGGGTCAGTGCTACCACTGGTTGGCTGTGCGGTTGATTTGGATTCTGAGGTTCGTAGGTTGATTGTAGATCAATGTGTTGATGGAATTGTTTGTGGAGTGCCCGGCTTCAATAAGCTCACGAGCCTGGCAGGTGGTAGCGTGGCTGCTGAAGATGTTACCTAGCCTGGTAACGAAATGTTCAGAAACCAACACACAAGCTCATAGAACGAACCTTCAACTTCATAAATGGGGATGTTAGGTGAGATGATGGACATCAAGCAACTGAGCCATTTGCTAGAGCTATGGAAGGAAAATTACAGTATGTAGAGACTGTGGTTTTAGAGCTGGACTACAGATGCCCTTGACTTACCACCACAATTGAGTCCAAAATTTCTATTGCCAAGTGATACAGTTAGAGCCGAGGTGGTGCAGTGGTTAGGGTGCAGTACTGCAGGCCACTTCAGCTGACTGCTATCTGCAGTTCAGGGGTTCAAATCTCACCGGCTCAGGGTTGACTCAGCCTTCCATCCTTCCGAGGTGGGTAAAATGAGGACCCAGATTGTGGGGGCGATATGCTGACTCTGTAAACCGCTTAGAGAGGGCTGAAAGCCATATGAAGCGGTATATAAGTCTAACTGCTATTGCTATTGCTATACAGTTGTTAAGTGAAACACTGCAGTTGTTAAGTTAGTAACGCAGTTGTTAAATGAATCTGCTTTCCCATTGGCTGTCGTTAAAGCACTTGGAGGTTTATCTGTGTCCTCAGGGTCACCTGAGTGATGCAAATGGTTCCTGTAGTCTGCAATTTTTTTCCTCTGGAAATCCCTTCCTACTCCCACACCATTCCAAGGGTGTTCATCCCAAATTGTATAGCTAAAAGTCTAAAAGTGACTCTGAAAACACAGATAAACCTCCAAGGGCTTCAAGGACCCTCTAAAAGGATGCAAATGTCCAGCTGTCTGCAAGGAATATAAATCCTTCTATCCTGTCAGAGCTGAAGAAGTTTCTTGGATGAGAAGCGAAATGTCTTCAAAAGAAAAAAAACAAGGAAGCCCAGTTGCCTCCTGAAAAAAGCACCTTTGGGATAATGTGTTGTAGTTTATTGTACTGCAGGTTGTCTTCTCCAGCTGAACCGAAGAGGATCTGAGTTTTTTCTTCCCTCCGGATCTGGAAGAGAAGGAAACATGGTGTAGTTGAGTAGCCAGCCCAGTGCAGTGCCAACTGCCAGCTGAGCTTCCTTATGTTGACAGAGATGCTTTAAGAGCTGTGGGAAACAAAAGCTATTAGTTGCATTACTCAAGAGAATGGGAAATGGATTCAAGGTGTGAAACCTTTAATCCTTTGTTTGAAGGTGCCTCTGGCTTGGAAGCTTTAGGAAAAAAAACCAAGGAGATGATGCTTGAGGAGGGGAGATGAATTAAGTATGCATGGCCAGGAGTGCTGTGATGAATTCATATTACCACAAACTTGAAGAAGCAATTGAAAGCATGGCTGTTTTTTTTTAAATTACATGCTTGGAAGAACTGGATTCATAAGAGCTGCTGTTAAAGCTGTTATTTACAATGTTAAAGGGGAAATATGCAGGGAGCTTTGGCCATAGTCCTGGCAAATAATAGTTACCTGCCTTTGCAAGGCATGGATTTGTTGGTACCCGAGGATTTTCACTGTCAGTGAGCAAATCTTTTAAGCCTACCATCAGCCTCTTTTTATGATATTGTAGTAAATGGCCATTCACATGGACGCCCTCCCTAAATTTCTTATTTGCCTGCATTAAACAATGGTAATATGGGTTTCTACCGTTTTCTTTGGGTCGAGGAAAAAAATATTTGCAAAGTCTTTATTTTTACTTAGTTTGATCGAGCGATTAAGGTATGAGGCTAGAAACCAGCAGACTGTGAATTCTAGTCCTGCCTTAGACGTGAAGGCTGGCTGGGTGACTTTGGGCCAATTGCTAGGAGACTGTGAGTTCTAGTCTTGCCTTAAGCATGAAAGCTGACTGGGCAATTTTGGGCCAATCGCCAGGAGACTGTGAGTTCTATTCCCGCCTTAGGCATGAAAGCTGACTGGATGACTTTGGGCCAGCCCCCTCTCTCTCAGCCCCAATCACCTCACAGGATTGTTGTGGGGAAAATAGGAGGAGAAAGGAGCATTAGGTATGTTTGCTACCTTAAGTTGTTTATAACACTAATAATGGAGGGATCATAAATACAATTAAAATTAAAAATAAAAATGTCACAAAAGCCCTGCCTCTTTCTCAAAGGGGATGACTTTTCTCCTACACCCCTTAGCAACAAACAGAATTTTCGCCATAAACAGCTGCCTGTCAAGAAAGCAAGTCACAAATAGGGGATTGTGCCTATCATCACCCAAAACACTGGGAGCATATTACCTAAGGTTCCCTCCCTGCTCTGTTTTAGAGATGCTGGGCGCAGAACTGAACAGGGTCCCTGGAGCTCAAATGGAGAGCTTGAACGATCCATGGTTGCTTCAGAAATACAGCATCCTTCTCCAAATGGCCATTTAAAATCCCAAAGGTTTTTCCTTAGTTTTGCATCTTAACCTTGCAAACCCGGAGAAAAAAATCACAGCATGTTACTGACAATAGAGATTTATCACTAACCCCTACAAAAGTCATTTAAAGCCACTACTTCTCCAGGAAAAGGTGATGATGTGTGAATGCAAAGCAAAAACCACTACTCGGAACATCGTACATCTTAGGAAGGTCCTTGGTTAATACCTAGGACGCTGGCAGCAACCCGTATCAACCATTAGCGCACCAGTCAATGGTATTTGTGATGTGTTTTTGAAGGTTCAGTTGACTGAGTTTCATGTTTAAAGAAGAAAGTGTATAATAATTATGATGATGATAATAATAATGCAAAATAGTTGGATTATTGATGCATAATTGAGTTGAGGTGGCGTAGTGGTTAGAATAGAGCATTGAAGGCTGACTGCCCAGTGCCAAGAGTTTGATCCTGACTGGCTCAAAGTTAACTCAGCCCTCCATCCTTCCAAGGTCGGTAAAATGAGGACCCAGATTGTTGGGGGGAGCAATAAGCTGACTCTGTAAACTGCTAAGAAAGGACTGTAAAGCACTGTGAAGCAATATTCTATTATGAGAGTATGCTATTATGAGATCCTTTGGTTAGAGTCTGTCACAGTGGTTTCTTTGCAAAGTGCCATGAATTTCAATGGTACGGTTTCCTTTTATACTATGAATAATAAGCCCTAACTTGATGCAAGAAACCCGGAGACACTTGCTAAATAGGATTTGTTTGCTGTTTCTGTAAAAGCTAGCTGTAAAGTGGCAAGCTTCCCTACGAGGGGCTATTTTTTATATCTCGGAACCTGCTTTTTATGATAAGCTTGCTACATTAAAGGCCTAATCTTTGCATCTAAGGATACATTTCATAAAAAGATTGGCTCGGTTGGCACTGGCAGTTCAATCATAATTGCATCCATTTATCTTTGCCACCTACAGAAATAAGGGGAATGTATTGTCAGTTATTTTGTTTCCAGAGCAGTAAGATTTTTGAATTGTTGAACTGCAAATGAATGGTTTTCCTTTCTGGTTCTGTCTCTGATAAATCTTAGCTTCTATTTACACCACTGTCTCCCTTTCCTTCTCTCTGCTTGATGGGGTAGCAGTCTAGGGCAGAAAGGCTGAGTCATTTATGAAAGAGGCTTAGCCTTCTTGGGAACGAAGGGAGTTTGCGGAGATGGGCTAATAAATCTGATTGCCCCATTTTGCTCCCTGGAAGCCTTCTATGATGCTCTTTCTCATTTGTTCAATTGCTCTTGAGAAAGGGTAAGTCAAGAAAGTGACGTCTGCAATCAAAACTCTGAGTGCTTCTTACAATTCAGTCCAAGGAGAGAACTGGGTTGTTACTCCATTATTACTGTAATCTACGTCGCAAAAACTTCGCCCAAGTTTTACTCATAGTGTTCTGACCTAGACTTCACCAATTCATGAAGCAGACTCCTTGTCCCGACAAAACCCCTTTTTATTAAGCTAATGTGAATTCCTCTCATTGACATCCAGCAAAGTCCTGGCAAACAGTTTTGCAAGGATGAATTTGCAACCACAGACCTTATCAGGCTTGGAGAGCTGCCAGGCCGATATCTTACAAACGCAAGGCTGTACAAGAAAATACTTGGCAAGGAGTCTCTGAGAGTCATGAACAAAACTTCCCGCTAATTAAGTGAACAAATTGTCTCTTGCAAACTCCACTCCCCTTTTGCTCCTCTTCATTCCCTATGGGGAGGGAATTCACTGTTGGGAGGGATTCACTGTTCACCTGTGCCTTTACTCCTGAGTCGGCCCTAGTTCCTTAGCCGTTCCCTTCTTCTGGCAGCTCTGCGCATGCACACATCAGGAACAGGCTGTCAGGAAATCTCTCCTTAGTTCTAGGTTGCTTCCCTCCTTGATTAATTTCTATCTGTTGTTTCTTGTCCTATTTTCAGGTGCTTTGGAGAATAGCCTGACCCCACTTCTTTGTGCCAGCCCCTCAAGTATTAGAACACTGTTATCATGTCATCCAGAGGTGGGTTCCTACCAGTTCACACCAGTTCAGTAGAACCGGTTTGTCAAATCTACTGAACCGGTTAGAAGAGGTTCCACCAGTGGCCCCAGAAAGCAGGCCACACCTACAGAGGAGGTTCCAAATTTTTTTGAAACCCACCACTGAATTGTCATCCCTACTTCTTTTCACTAGACTAGACATACCCAATTCCTGCAACCATTCTTCTTATGTTTTAGCCTCTAGCCCCCTAATCTGTATACATTTGGCAAAATGTTTTTCCTGCACCATTCTTTTTTTAAAAAAAAACCCACCAGGTGCAGAAGTAGCTTCAAAAGGGCACATTTTCATGACGTCTGGGAGACTCTCTTCTTGGATTGACTGATTTATACTTCATGCAAGCTATGGATTACTTAGCCATAGTTAATTAGAGAAGCCAGAGTGTCTGCATACGTATTTTGTAAGCCAGGCCTATTCCAGCTCAGTGGTTTTTGTTTATGCAACATGCTCTTATATTAAATTAAACAAACCCTATCACAGCATAGCGTAAGATCTGAAACTAGCTGTTGATTGGCATGTTTATAAACTAGCTCAATTAACTTGCATCCTCCCTAGTATATTAACATTGTCTCTTTCCCAGAATTAACACTGTATTATATCTGTGCCTTCTATTAATGCGTTTGCTTTAATTAGTTTTCATGGTATCACCAATGATTCATTAATGCTGTCAGTTTCATGCCCATTTAATAGAGCGGACTGAGATTAATAGTTGAGTCAATGGTTTTCTAAAATATGGGAAATGGCAGCCTTCCAGTTTTAAAAAGTTTTTTTTAAATGTTTTGTTGGCTGGGATCTACATTTGCAATTATAAAGATACGGCATTCTGTTCTCTCTGTCTCTTGGGCATACATGATGTTGTACATCAATATTAAATTCAGCATAGGTAGTCTTCAACTTACGACTACAATGGAGCCCAAAATTTTAATTGCTAAGCAAGATAGTTGTTAAGTGAGTGTCAGGCCTCCGTTGGTGCCTGAATTGGTGGAGGAAGACGAGCCACAACTGGAGCAGGCAGAGATTGAGGGGACATCTTCATTGGCTTGGGAGGAAAATGGGGAGGAGCAGTCCCAGTCAGGCCAGGGCCTTTCAGGATTTGGATGGTTTGTAGGCAGGGAGGAAGAGGGCAGGATGACCAGGAGAGGCTAAGCAGTGAACATGAGAGACAGAGCTCAGGCGATGAGAGAGGACCACCTCCTCCTGATCCTTGAGCACTGAGAGCGGAGAGAAGGCGAGAACAGCGCAGATTGAACCTAGTCTGGCTGGGGAATTCTGGGAGTTGAAGTCCTCCACGCTTAAAGTTGCCAAGGTTGGACAGCCCTGCACTAGAAGAAAAAGCTAGCTGGGAAGAAGTGAGCATAAATGGCTGTCATTTATGAGTCGATAACTTGCAAGGGTATCCTGAGAATGTCCTTATAAGCAATATGGAAAATGGACAGTTCCTTGAAGTAAAAAGCTATTTCATGGAGCCATGTGTGGATAACTGCATGCTTACTTCATTTTATTTATCCTATTTATATACTGCCCATCTCATAGAAATGCGACTCTGGGCGGCATACAATAAAACCATAAAAACAGTAATTACAAAAGCACTCTAAAATTAAAACACAAATACTGTTTTTATATCGAAAAACTAAATGGCCAGGGGGAACATTAGATGTTACTTGCAATATAGCCACCTCGTTAAATCCACATTTCTGTGGAGATATCTTTTGGAGTTCAATTTCGTGCAGGTTTTTCTAGACTCTTTAAAAATATGATCTCAATGTACTCCAGCATTTTTCCTCAATGAAAATATGGACGATAAACCATTGGGATTAAGTCCCCCCCCCCCCCCACTGTCAGAGCCTGAATCTGCAGAAGAAAATGAACTGAGAACTGGAGCAAGTGGAGATTGAGGGGGAGGCTTATTTGGCTTGGGAGGAAAATGGGGAGGAGCAGACCCAGTCAGGCCAGGGCCTTTCAGGATTGGGGTGGCTTGTAGGCAGGGAGGAAGGGGGCAGGATAACCATAGGAGCCTAAGCAGTGAACATGAGAGGCAGAGCTCAGGCTATGAGTAAGGACCTCCTGATCCTTGAGCACGGAGAGTGGAGAGAAGGTGAGAATAGCAATAGCAATAGCAAAAGCAGTTAGACTTATATACTGCTTCATAGGGCTTTCAGCCCTCTCTAAGCGGTTTACAGAGTCAGCATATCGCCCCCACAGTCTGGGTCCTCATTTCACCCACCTCGGAAGGATGGAAGGCTGAGCCAGTGAGATTTGAAGCGCCGAACTGCAGATAGCAGTCAGCTGAAGTGGCCTGCAGTACTGCACCCTAACCACTGCGCCACCTCGGCGAACAGTGCAGATTGGGCTGACTCCTCGGGAGGAGAGCGCCCCACCCCTTTTCACAAGGAATATGTGGGGACTGAGACTTAAGGAGATGCTGTGGGGAGGGGCATTTGTAGGGAACAAATTCAGGGAGTGTTGAGTGCTTTGAATTTCCCTGGATTCCTTGCATTCTTTCTGGATTTCCGGAGTACTTGCCATGCTCCCTTGCTCCCTGGACTCCTCGGTTGGCCTTGCTGGATTTTTTGCTTTGCAGCCATGGTGCTCACAGTGTTGGGCTGGACTATTTGCTGTCAGAGGCTGCTTGAGGTGATGTGGGTGTGAGAGAGAGGGGGAAGGGGAGGAGGGGGAGAGGGGGAGAGGGAGGGAGGGAAGGATAGATAGATAGATAGGTAGGTAGGTAGGTAGGTAGGTAGCAGGGGTGGGTTTCTCACCCCGTTCCAACCGGTTCGGTTGGAACAAGGCCGGCGGCGTCCTCGTGCACGCACGCGGCACGCACATGTGCGCGTGGGGCGCACACATGTGTTCTAGCATCTGTGCGATGCTCCAGCTGCTCCTGGAGGATCGCGCAGGCGCTGTATGCGTCCTGCGCATGCGTGGAAGCGCAGAATTCGGCAAAACCAGGTAAGGAGCGGGCGCGTGCGGGCGCGCGGGCGCGGGGGGGGGGCTTCGCCGTTCCCGGAAGTTACTTACTTCCGGGTTCGGCGACCAACCGGATCGCAGGGACCGCCGCGAACCGGTTGAAACCCACCCCTGGTAGGTAGGTAGGTAGGTAGGTAGGTAGGTAGGTAGATGATAGATAGATAGATAGATAGATAGATAGATAGATAGATAGATAGATAGATAGATAGATAGATAGATAGATAGATCACTTTGCTCTGGGACTTGCCAGAAACGTGGGACTGTTTGGGGAAGTTTGGAGCAATAAAGGGGCAGTTTGAACTGCCATCTGCCTGTGTTATCTCTGTGCCGTGCCCCAGGTCATCACCCACTGAGTTACAGTACCAGATTCAGAAAGCAAGCAAGCAAGAGTGGGCTCAATCATTTCTCCCTGACCCACCCCCCCACCTCTCAGCACTTAGTTCTCAGTGGATGTAACGGTGGTGGGCTTAATTCTAACTCAACAGGGAAATTATAAAAAATAAAATGGGTTCAAAACATTGAGCTTTGGGGAAAAGATACTTGCAATGAAGACAGGCGGAGAAGGTTTTGTTTGAACAAAATCTTCTCCATCTCTTCTTCCATTCCAGATGTTCCCATTCTGTGACACTCTCCCTCTCCCCATTGGTCATTGGTCATAAATGGGGGGATATTAATGACCTGAAATCTTTGCAGCAGCTCTCTTTCTACAGGTAGTCCTCAATTTTCAACAGTTCATTTAGTGACTGTTCAGAGTACAATGGGCACTGAAAAAAAGTGATTTATGGTAGTTTATCATACTTGCAGCCTTCCCGTGGTCACATGATCAAAATTCCCATGCTCGGCAACTGGTTCATATTTATGACGTTTTCAGAGTCCCAGTCATGTGAATGCCTTTTGTGACTGTCAAGGTTCCAAGTAATACACCCCATTCAATAAGAACTCCAAGGCAAGCATATTCGTCAAAGAACATTTTATTGGGACATATCAAATTGACATTTTCATGGTAGAAAACCAGCTCTAAGTTCCAGCCGGTTTTACACCCTATTAAAAGTAAAACTTTGCCATTCCCCCCCCCAAGTCATCAGTCACATGGTCCAATCAGCATGCAGTCCAGTTGCTAAGTGACCCCCCAGCCTCCACTTTTCGAACACCTGCACCAACGTCCTTGATTCCCAGGGGAAAGAATCTGATTTTGGAGACAGCATTCCAGCTATCTCTACACTCCCCTCCTTGGTCCCTTCGCTCCAGGCTGCATCAGCCCTGAAACAGTGAGAAGAGAAAACTCTCTAGAGAAAAACTACAAAAAGAAAATGGCCACAGTTCAGCCAGCTTCAAGGTTGACAGGGACATTCTGATGAACAAAGTCAATGGGGAAGCCAGATTTACTTAATAACCATGTTACTGATTTTTTTTATTTTTTTTTTATTAGATAAACATTTGAAGGGGAATAGTAATAAGGATACAGACTTGTTGGTTTTCTGTAACACACATATATTATGCCTTGTATTTGTAACGTATGTGCTTGCATGCTTTTGTTTCCTGCAACTGACTTCCTGTGGCAATGTTATTAGGGTCTGTAGAATATCTGGCAAATGTCAAAACTTGTGGTCCTTGCCATTTGAACTCTTATCCATCTATGGGCATAGAACTTATCCCGGAATGGAGCTGCAAAGAGCTGTAAAACTGACACCTTTGATATGTCCCCCTCAGTGGTGGGTTTCAAAAATTTTTAGAACCTCTTCTGTAGGTGTGGCCTGCTTTGTGGGGGTGGCTTGCCAGCCATGTGACTGGGTGGGAGTGTCTTGGCAGTCATGTGACTGGGTGGGCGTGGCCAACATGTAAAATGTGGTGAAACTCACTTAACAAGGCTCTTGCTTAGCAACCAAAATGTTGGCTCAGAAACTCTGGCATTTGAAGCGTGCAAGTCTTAAAGCTGTCAAGTTACAAGACCCTAACCCTTTAGAAAAAAAACCCCAGGGGTGTTCAAACTTGACAGCTTTAAGACTTGTGGACTTCAACTCCCAGAATTCCTCCTCTCACTCTTCATCTTGATGATGTGCGGACGGGTGGGGGGAGGGAGCTGGAACCGGTTCTAAATGGCACTGTAGGTTTGTGAAACCTCTTCTATAGAAGAGGTTAGAACTGGCAGGAACCAACCCCTGGTCCCCCTTCTGCCTGAGAAGGTATCTCACCTTTGATCTGTGCTCTTCACAACAGGGGGCCAAATGGCCAATCCTGGGAACAAAAGGAAAGAGATAATGCTGATAAGGCTAGTGAGGAGTATTGTAAAGCCAGGATGTTATTCTATGATGTCTCTAACTGTATAAAAAGGAGCTACACCTTCTCTGGAGCTTAGTTCTTCCCTGCATATCCTTGGGGTATGTTGGGAACAACTGACCATCATGTCTTTAAACTTTGGTCAAAGATTAAACACTGATTGTTATTAAAGCCTCCGTTTAAGTCTCATGTTTGGCTCATTGTGACTTGGATGTTTTCTCAAACTTCTATGGGTCTCAATGTATTCTCAAACTCTACACATTAAAAACATTGGACATAGTGCGACATTTGTGGCATAAATGTTTCCATATAGTGATTAGATCTTACAACAATTACATTTTATATCCATTACATAGGTGTATGTAGCCAGTCAGATTACCTGTCCATTGATCCTTTCTTTTATATAATTACTAATCATACAAATACATATCTGATTCCTACCTATCACACATTCTTAATACCATATTTTTCCATTCTTAACTTGTCTGTGTTTTTCTGTCCCGGCCTTTCCCCCTCATTTCTAACCATCGGTGCCATTTGTCCCCAGAGTTCGTGATATTCCGTCTCACCCTTGTCTTTGAGTTCTAGAGTCAGTCTGTCCATCTTGTGCATGTCAGTATTTATTATTTCTTGTTTCGAGGGGGTCTCCTTATTTTTCCATTTTTGTGCAAAAAAACAGCCTTGCTGCTGTTAAAATATGCAGCATTAAATACACCTTTGCCATGTTTTTCTTTTGTGTTTTTCTTTTGTAGAAATAATTCTGGCCTCAACTCCATCCTTTGATTTAGCATCTCTTGCAAATACTTTCTTATCTGGTGCCAAAAAGCCGTAGCTTTCATGCACTCCCACCACATATGGTAGAAGGTCCCTAGTGCAGCATTACATTTCCAACATCGTGGCAATAAACTTTTGTTAATTTTAGCTAATCTTGTGGGTGGGATTTGCCACCTGCAGAACATCTTGTATAAGTTTTCCTTATATGAGGTGGCTAAAGTTAACTTTCTGTTTCTTTCCCATAAGTCTTGCCAATTGTCCAAATCTATGCTGTAACCAAAGTTCTTACTCCATGCTAACATGGTTTCCTTTACCTGCTCTTCCGCCATTGCATAATCCAATAGATATTGATATAATTTTTTAATTAGGTTACTGACTTAACAACTGCAGGGTTAGCTAAACCACTGTGGCAAGAAAGATCATAAAACCAGGCAAAGCTCGATACTTAACACATTTCTCACTTAACAACAGTGGTCATAAGTCGAGGACTACCCATATTGCCCTATCCCACCCTTCACGAGACAGCCATCTGCCTTCTGTCAGGAGCTGCCTTCAGTAAGTCTCAGCCAAAGCCAATTAGCAGAACTCTTGAGACCAAAGTACCAAGCAAGCATCTCTAAATTCCCTGAAATGGAGAAAATTGATTGCTAGGTTGTCATCCTTCTCTCTATCTGGCTCACTCTTTTAACCACTTGTCCTTTTCAATTAACGGGGAAAAATATTTTAATTGGGTTGTTTTGCGAGCGAAGATTGCTCTGCTACTTGCTTGTTTATTAACTCCTGTGCCTGAAAATCGGTTGGAAAAAATCAAAGCAGTGGTTGAAAAAGAGAACATTTTTCAGAGGGCTGTTACAATTCAAACACATTAAAACTCCAGGCTGCATGCAGTTCATGAAAGTCCTGGGTATGACCCCTGTAAGACTATCCAAACAGTCTTAAGAAAGAAGGGAATAATAAATAAGACTATCCAAATAGTCTTAAGTGTTCTGACCTAAGCTTCCCCAGCAGTACAAAGCCGAGTCCTCGTTTCAAAGCCGAAGAGCCAGCGCTGTCCGAAGACGTCTCCATGGTCATGTGGCCGGCATGACTAAATGCTGAAAGCGCACGGAACGCTGTTACCTTCCCACCAAAGGTGGTTCCTCTTTTTCTTCTTGCATTTTTACATACTTTCGAACTGTTAGGTTGGCCGAAGCTGGGACAAGTAACGGAAGCTCACTCCCGCTACTAGGGATTCGAACCGCTGAACTGTCGACCTTCCTGATTGACAAGTTCAGCATCCTAGCCACTGAGCCACTGCTTTCCTAAGACAACTTACTAAGTTGAAAACTTAGTTATAGACAATTTCGCAAAGTCATCAAGAATCAAACCAGTGAAGTCTTTGTCTACTTTGATACAGAATTGTTCTTCTTTAGGGAGAAGCTCTGACTGGTTTTTAGTGTTTGCTTTGAAAGCAATCTTAATTAACCAACAAAAGTTCATTTTCAAAAAGAGAAGCCATGTAACACAGAGTGTAAGAGGTCATCTGATCCAGTTTGTTAATTATCCACCCAAGGACTTGTTTGAACTGTATTGTCTAAAAGAAGAGAGTCCGATGAAGTTTTCTAACTAATGACCATGGACTCTATTTTACTAATAATGTCCTAAGGTCATTGCTACCAAAGTGAGACGTACAAAAATGATGCTAGATCTCAAAACGGAATATCCTAAACTACGTTACAGCCTGTACCCGATGAATTTCACATGTGTGTGATTTGCTTAAATAGGTAGGAACTTACATAGATGACTTACAAAATGATTAGGTGACCAAGGTAATTTTAAAAAGGCATTTTTAGTGGTTTCTATTGTAAACATCACACCATCTTCTAGAAACCATCTCTGATTATCTGTCCTTTGAAGCAGAGGTGCTTACATCCAAGGTGTTGAAATTTCAGTGTGGACGGAGGCAGTAGTGGGATTCAAATTTTTTTACTACCGGTTCTGTGGATGTGATGTGGGTGTGGTGTGGTAGGCATGGCGTGGCAGGTGTGGCAGGGAAAGGATACTGTAAAATCTCTATTCCCTCCCCACTCCAGGGAAAGGTTACTGCAAAATCCCAATTTCCTCCCAATCACCTGGGACTCGGGAGGCAGAGAATAGATGGGGGCAAGGCCAATCACAGGTGGTATTTACCAGTTCTCTGAACTACTCAAAATTTCCGCTACCAGTTCTCTAAAACTGGTCAGAACCTGCTGAATACCACCTCTGGAAAAGAAGGAGGGAATCTACTAGTATTTTGGAGCCCCAAAGATGCAGTTGCCTCTTGAAAAAAGCACCTTTGGGACCACCATAACTTGGATGACTGAGATTCTCTATAGACGTTTAATATTCTGGAGCAACATGTGAGCACAAATTTGGAATAGAATAGAATGTTCTTCCTTGAAAGAAGGAGACATTTTTAAATACATTAGAGATGGCTATCTCGATTTGCAATAAAGTAAGGCATTGCTTATCTAAAAAGAGATTTAAAAGTCATGTAACTGTATTTTAGCTGATACATTTATTTAGCTTGTAGGCTGGGATGGACTAGAAGGCCTCTGAGGTCCCTCCCAATCTGTTATTCTGTCTTTGTTGAAGTGGGGGAAGGTGGGCCCATCTTACTGTAATTCATGTAAAAAAAAATATTCCACGAATATCATGCTGAATGTTTTTATCTGAGTAGTCCATGGAAACTTCAGGGAATTCGAACAAACCTTACAATAATGTGGTTTTTTTTTTAATTTAACATATCTTATTGCAAATTGTTTTCTTGGCAGCATACGGTGATTTCTTGGCAGTATTTCTTTTGCTGGAAAAGTTTGATGCCATTTCTGGTCAACATAACTTTTTCCTTCTGATGAGATTTTTAACTGCCTCACTGTGCTTTAATCCAGTATTGATTGTAGAGCCAGAGGCCTCCTCTGGCAGAAAAACCCACTCTGTCAAAATGAGTGATCAATGCAATCTTGGAGAATACAAATACCTGGTTTCTTAAACACATTTTGAAGCTCTTCTGAAAAGGTCACATCCTTCCTTCCTACATTAAAGGCAGGTGTGCAGAGGAAAAAAGGAAGACTAGGGATGTGGTAAGCCTTATTGTCAGCTCTCAGCAAATCTCTGAAGAAAGCTGAAGGGATGAGCCACAGATCATCTCACTTGTGGCTAACCTTGGACATCCCATTATATAGGTAAACAGAATTAAAGCTATGGTGGCACAATGGTTAGAATCAGAGGTGGTAGGTAGGCTGCCGGTTCTCACTGGTTCAGGCAAACCGGTAGTGGCGGTGGCGCGAGGCTCCGCCCACCCACCCTGATGTCATCATGGACCTTCTTGCACATGCACAGAAGGTTCTACACATGCCCAGACGTGCTCCCGCTACTGAACCGGTAGTGAACAGAATAGAATACCATTACTAATGAGAATGCAGTATTGCAGACTAACTCTGCCAATAGTTGGGAGTTCGATCCTGACCAGCTCAAGGTTGACTCCTTCCAAACAGGGGTGGGTTGCTGCAAGTTTTACTACCGGTTCTCAACCCGGGCGTGCATGCGCAGAACAATTTACTGTGAACTGTGCACACGCAGTCACTAAAAACCAAAATGGTGGTAACCCAGGGGTGGCGAGAGAACCAGTGGCAGGCCTGGGTCGCTGCCAGTTCTATGACCGAGGCCTGAATTCCACTACCGGTTTGGCCAACCGGGCCGAACGGGGACCAACCCACCTCTGCTTCCAAGGTCAGTAAAATAAAGACCACTTAGAGAGTGCTGTAAAGCTCTATAAAGTGGTATATAAGTCTAAATTCCATTATTATTGCTAATTTCCTTTCAGTAAGATGGGTGGCCAATAAATTTGATAAATAAAGTAAATTAATAGAATGGAATAAAATAAATATTATATCTGTCTAGGGTTGAGTAATGTAAGTTCTTCTTTACTTCTTCTTTTATTGCTTCAGGTTTCCAGGGAGATACAGTGTGTGTGTGTGTGTGTGTGTGTGTGTGTGTGTGTTGTATTTGTGCTGATAAATAAATAAAGGGAGACTAGTATAGATCTATTTCAACTATTTAGCTCTCATCAGCTAGCCATACCCTGACTGGGATTCGAACCTGGGCTGTATTACATATTATTACATATGTGTGTGTGTGTGTGTGTGTGTGTGTGTGTGTGTGTGTGTGTAATATGTGTGTGTGTATGTGTGTGTGTATATATATATATGTATATGTATATGTGTATGTGTGTGTATCTATGTGTGTGTGTGTGTGTATATATGTGTGTGTGTATATGTGTGTATATATGTGTGTGTGTGTGTGTGTGTGAGTGTGTATGTGTGTGTGTGTGTGTGCTATATATATATAGCAACTGGGCTGATAAATAAATAAAGGGAGACTAGTATAGATCTATTTCAAGCTATTTAGCTCTCATCAGCTAGCCATACCCTTACTGGGAATCACAGGCTCTCCTCCTTTTATCAGCTAAGCCAGGCTATATATATATCTTCTTAGTTTCACTGTGTTACATAAGCAGGCAACACGGTTCATAGCAGATAAGGTATAGAAGTTGCAAAAATACTTGTTTACCTGTATTGCCCATGGCAATGAACACATGCTCAGTTGTGGTATCAAGCCTTCACAAGGACTTCACAAGTCTAGTGACCTGCTCTGTCATTTCAACATATGGATCTAAATCATTAGACTAAGGTGACCAGATGGCCCGCTTTTGGCGGGACAGTCACGATTTTTAATAATTTGTCCCGTGTCCCGCAGCGTGTTCAAAAAGTCCCAATTTTCCAAAAGAAAGAAAACAATTTTAAAAAGGACGCCGTTAAAAAAAAAGTTTTTATTTCTCTGAAGTGTCGTTCCTGATGTGGCCTTTAGAGGGCAGTGGTTTCCCTCTCTCTGCTTGGCTCGCTCGCAGCGCCCGACGAGGGGCGAAGCTCCCTCCCCTCCTGTCCGTGCGCGTGCCGACGCACGCCATTTTTCTGCAGGGAGAGCGACGGTTTTCTGGCGGCGGTAGCAGCACGTTGAGGATGAGGCTCGGTCCCAGGCCAAGCGGCTCAGCCGTCGGAAGGTTTTTCTTTCTTTTTTTTTTTGCCCACTTCTCTCAGGCGCCGCTCTCCCTGCAGCCATTTCTCCCTCTTTCTCCTTTTTGTCCTTTCTCCTCCTTCCCCCCAAAAAGAGAACGAGAGGGAGAAAGAGGAGGTTTTCTGAGCTTGGTGAGCAAGGATCCTCCACCCCACCTCCTCTTTCAGAAAGAGAGGGTGTGGGGGAGATGGTGGGATCGCTGCTTTCTGAGCTTGGTGAGCAAGGATCCCCCACCCCACACCTCCTCTTTCAGAACGAGGAGGTGTGGGGAAGATGGTGGGATCGCTGCTTTCTGAGCTTGGTGCAGCAAGGATCCCACTATCCTACTATTTTATTTTTCTTTATGTACACTGAGAGCATATTCACCAAAGACAAATTCCTTGTGTGTCCAATCACACTTGGCTAATAAACTATTCTATTCTACTTTACTCTACTCTATTCATTTCTATTTCAATTCTAACAAGGAGTTTAGCTTCTCTCTCTTGAAAATGTAACCTAGCATAAGGCATTATAATGCAAGCTAGCCTTAACTTTCAAACAGTTCATTTAGTGACCAAAGTTACAATGGCATTGAAAAAAGTGACTGATGACCATTTTTCACACTTAGCAACCATTTTCACACTTAGTGACCATTGCAGCATCCTCATGGTCAAGTGATCAAAATTTTGATGTTTGGCAACAGATTCGTATTTATGATGGTTTCAGTGTCCTGGGGTCATATTTGACAAAATATAAAATTGTTAATCAAGCCCCCCACCCCCCACCCCTGGTCAATGGTGTCCCTCTTTACCAATCTGAAAATCTGGTCATCTTACATTAGACCAGTTTTCAAACCAATGATCAGAATCCTGATTAACAAGTCCATTGGCTATTTAAACCTGCTCTTATTCAAAGTACTCGTGAAGGTTGATAAAGTCCAGGATCCTGAGTCCATTCCGGAATAATTTTCAGAATACTTCTCAGATGTGATTAGGGGACTGGAGGCCAAAACATATGAGGAACGGTTGCAGGAACTGGGTATGTCTAGTCTGATGAAAAGAAGGACTAGAGGAGACATGATAGCAGTGTTCCAATATCTCAGGGGCTTCCACGAAGAAGAGGGAGTCAAACTATTCTCCAAAGCAGGAGGGCAGGAGAAGAAGCAATGGGTGGAAACTAATCAAGGAGAGAAGCAACTTAGAACTAAGGAGAAATTTCCTGACAATTAGAACAATTAATCAGTGAAATAACTTGCCTTCGTAAGTTGTAAATGCTCCAACACTGGAAGTTTTAAAAAAGATATTGGATAACCTTTTGTCTGAAGTGGTGTAGGGCTTCCTGCCTAAGCAGGGGGTTGGACTAGATGACCTCCAAGATCCCTTCCAACTCTATTATTCTATGAAATCTATGCCTTCTCCATCCAAGGCTGGAGAAGGGAAGAAAGCTGTTATCCTGTAAAGTGGGAGGAAGATGTTACTTTTAAATCCTGGTTTAGGCATTTAACTGGTTTAAATGTGGCTTGACTCCTAAATACCACAATGGCTAATTATCTTTGCTATTATTTGTGGTAAGCTTTAATAAAAGCAACCTCTCTGCCAGACTTAGGCCACCTCAATGCAGCCAGCACTTAAACACTTTCCCCTCCTCCAACAAGCAATTATGGGTTTTTGGACCGTACTCTCGTGCCTGTCCCCACAAATTATATTTCTAGATGAATGTGACTTGGCTCAGAGCCTCACGATAATCTCTCTGTGTTCCCACAGTGCTGGCCCAAGAGATGATGCCATCTGCAAAAAACCATCCTTGGTAAACAACAACATCAAAAAAAGGTATTTTTTTGGAATATCAAAAGCGTGACTTGTATCCCCCCTCCCCCCCCCCCCCCGTAGCAACTGCTTTGTGTTTCTTTGTGTTTGTCACAAACAGCCTCCTCCTTCAATTTAAGCGTGATTATGAATTCACACTGGTGTGGGGGCTGCCGTGGGCATTCTCAACATTTTCATCTCCTGATCCACTGTCTTACATTCTGGCAACCTATTTGTCACCGTATATAAAAAAATTAAACTCCTGGTTTGAGACAATCAGTGAAGTTGGAGGTTCAGTGAGTTTGTTGTCCTCTTCCTTTCTCCTCCATCCCAAGATTAAGCAATAGGGTGAAATCTGCCACTTTTCTTTTATTCCACATGCAGCAATTGTATCTTTCTCCACACCTCATTTATGAAAGTATTTCTTGATTTTGGTAAATTCGTTTTTAAAAAAAATAAAGTTAATTTATACATTTTCACATACATATGTGCTTTGTGAACAGTGCAATGTCTGGGTCAATTGCTTACATAATAATCTATCTCTATCTCTATCTCTATCTCTATCTCTATCTCTATCTCTATCTCTATCTCTATCTCTATCTCTATCTCTATCTCTATCTCTATCTATCTATCTATCTATCTATCTATACATATACATATACATATACATATACATATACATATACATATACATATACATATACATATACATATACATATACATATACATATACATATACATATACATATACATACACATACACATACACATACACATACACATACACATACACATACACATACACATACACATTCATATATAAAAGCAAAATACCCACTCACTCATCATCACAAAATTTCCAGAACAGAATCAAACTTGAAATTTGGCACATATTTTCCTCTTGGCTTCTAGGTTCTCGCTAAGAAAAGATTTTTCGAAATGACCATCAGATCATTCTGATACAGTAGTTAACATGCTCTGATGCTAAGGAGTTCTACTCTCCCTCCCCACCTGAAAAGAACTCTGTTCCAACTGCCATTTGCCTCACATTCCATTACCTCAGTTCAAACTGGTAGACGTTCCACTCCTTCACTCAGGAAGGGTCTAGGGCTCCTTACAGTACTATACATCACCAAAATGTCTACACCTTCCATCTATGGAACTGCTTCCGGACTCAAGGCGGTGGGAGTGATATTCCCTTATGCGTTTCAATCACCTACCACCACTGAGCCAATTTCTCCTACATAGCCCGATCACACCGTCTCATCACAAAGCACTGTTATCCAGCTAGTGTAACACATAATAACAATAATAATATTGATAATAATAATGAATAATAATTATTATTCATTAAACATGAAACTCAGCCAACTGAAAATTTAAAAATATTTGTGATACATTTTTAAATGTTCAGTGATTGAGTTTCATGTTTAATGAATAAAAGAATAACAACAGCAATCACAACATAATATTTTCCCAGCTCATAATTTCTACTTCTATTATCCAACCATTTATAATACAAATCCCATATTTGAAAATATTCTGTATCTTACTTCTTTTTTATCTTTAATGTCAGTCTATCAATTTCTGAGCAATCTAATATTTTTTTTAATTACATTTTCTTATCCCGGAGTTTCCTCATTTTTCCAATATTCTGCAAATACAATTCTTGCTGCTGTTAAAACATGCTTGATTTTTTTGATTTTGGTAACTCCTTAGGGCAGGGGTCAGCAAACTTAAACATTCAAAGAGCCATTTGGACCCCTTTCCCACAGAAAAGAAAACACTGGGAGCCACCGGGAGCTGACCGGTGGCTAGTTCCCCCACCATAGAGTCTCCTCCTAGCGGGGCATACTTTTTCCTCTACCTGTGATAACTGAAAGCCCTATCAATTGTGGAGACAACTGGAAAACCCTCCCCTGGCCATACAGTCTTCTCCTGGCACACTGTGCTTCTCCCTCTTCCCGGAAGCTCCTCTCAAAATTGTGGTGCCAACCAGTGACGGAGCTGCAGGAGAGGGAGGAAAGAGCCACATGCGGCTCCAGAGCCGCAGTTTGCTGACCCTTGCCTTAGGGGAAAAAAACTACACTGAACCTAGGATGGCCAGTTTCAATAGCTAGAGCTATTCCTTGCAAGGAAAGGGTCATAGAGGTACAGTTAGTCCTTGACTTACAACAGTTCATTTAGTGACCATTCAAGGTTACAACAGTCCTGAAAAAAATGACTTATGACCATTTTTCACACGTACAACCGTTGCAGCAGCCTTATTGTCACGTGCTCAAAATTCAGACTCTTGGCAACTGACTCGCATTTATGACAATTGTAATGTCCTAAAATCATGTGATCCCCTTTTTGTGACTTTCTGACTAGGAAAGTCCACGAAGAAGCCAGATTCACTTAGCAACCGTGTTACTAACTTAACAGCTGCAGTGGTTCGCTTAACAGCGGTGTGAATAAAAGTCTTAAAATGGGGCAAAACTCACTTAACAAATATCTCGCCTAGCAACATAAATGTTGGGCTCAATTGTGGTCGTACTTTGAAGACTAGGTGTAGTCCTCCCCTTACCACAGTTCATTTAGTGACTATTTGAAGTGACACAAAAGTGACATGACCAGTTTTCACACAACCATTGCAGCATCCCCAGTTAGTCCTCAACTTACAACAGTTCATTTAGTGACCATTCAAGGCTACAACATTCCTGGAAAAAAAGGTGATTTCTGACCATTTTTCAGGCGTACAACCGCCTTATTGTCACATGATCAAAATCCAGCTACTTGGCAATTGACTCATATTCATGATGGCCGCAGTGTCCCAGGGTCATGTGATCACCTTTTGTGACTTTCTCACAAGCAAAGTCGCCGGGGAAGTGAGATGCATTTAACAACCGTTTTACTAACTTAACAGCTGTGGCAAGAAAGGTCATAAATTAGGGCCAAATTAGCAACGGTCTCACTTAGCAGCAGAAATTTGGGGCTCCATTGTGGTCCCACGTTAAGGACGACCATATCCTGCTTCTCATTATGGCGCTTAAGGAAAGCCCCCAAAATGAGACATCACAGCAAGTTGTTCATTCATCCAGCTGCCTTTGAACCTATGGGTGACACTCAAGGTGGGACCCAGGCATTAGGCTGCCGGCTGACTGCAATTTGGCAGTTCAAATCCCACCAGGCCAAGGTTGACTCCGCCTTCCATCCTTCCAAGGTGGGCAAAACGAGGACCCAGATTGTTGGGGGCAATAGGCTGACTCTGTAAACCACTTAGAGAGGGTTGTAGAGCACTGTGAAGCAGTATATAAATCTATGTGGTATTCCTTCCTTCCTTCCTTCCTTCCTTCCTGTTAGAATGCAGTATTCCGAGGTGGGTCAAATGAGGAGCCAGATTGTTGGGGGCAAGAGGCTGACTCTATAAAGCGCTTAGAGGGGGCTATAAAGCGCTTAGAGGGGGCTATAAAGTGAAACGGTATATAAGTCTATGTGGTATTGCTATCATCTTTCCTTCCTTCCTTCCTTCCTTCCTTCCTTCCTTCCTTCCTTCCTTCCTTCCCTCCCTCCCTCCCTCCCTCCCTCCCTTCCTTCCCTCCTGTTAGAATGCAGTATTGCAAGCTAACTCTGCCCCCTGCCAGCAGTTCAAATGTCACCAGGCTCAAGGTTGACTTAGCTTTCCATCCTTCTGAGGTGGGTCAAATGAGGATCCAGATTGTTGGGGGCAAGAGGCTGACTCTATAAACCGCTTAGAGAGGGCTATAAAGCACTGTGAAGCGTTATATAAGTCTAAGGGCTATTGCTATTTCTCCCTTCCTTTCCTTGGCCCTGGTGGTGCAGTGGTTAGAATGCAATATTGCAGGCTGACTCTGCTCACTGCCAGCAGTTCGAGTCTCACTAGGCTTAAAGGTGACTCAGCCTTCCATCCTTCTGAGGTGGGTAAAATGAGGACCCAGATTGTTGGGGACAAGAGGCTGACTCTATAAACCGCTTAGAGGGGGCTGTAAAAGCACTGTGAAACGGTGTATAAGTGAGTGCTATTGCTGTTAGAAAAAAAGAGTGTTTCTAATGTTCGGATTAGTTAATATTTAATTCTGATCATTAAAAATGACTGCTTACATTATCACAAAGGAACACAAACACCCAGCATGACTCTGGTATCAGCCTCCATTGCTGCTTCTCCTGCACAAGTCTTTTAAAGTCTCACAGTACTGCTTCTAGAGATTTCACAGCACTGTTGTGATTAGATGTTCATCACCAAAGCATCACTTAGTTCGCTGCTCTGAGCTTCATATTTTGTCACCATCTCAGATGGTCCTTCTCCAGGTTGGCAACTTTCGGATGTGTGGATTTCAACTGCCAGAATTCCTCAGGCAACCAACAACAGGTGATCTAAAGCTCACCTTTTCTCTGTTTGGAATTTTCCGTTTCCTCGCTTCCTTCCAGGTTTGTGTGTTATAAAAATAAGAGAAAATTCCACCCACCTACACTGTCTGTATAATGAATACTAGAACTCACAGTCTCCTGGTTTCTAGTCTGCCACCTTAACCACTAGACCAAACTGGCTTTCTAAATGTTAGGTCTGAAAAATATATATGGTTATGTTATGTTACGTTACGTTACGTTACGTTACGTTACGTTACGTTACGTTACGTTACGTTACGCTACGCTACGCTACGCTATGCTATGCTATGCTATGCTATGCTATGCTATGCTATGCTATGCTATGATGTTTACTATATTTTACATTCTACATTCTACATTCTACATTCTACATTCTACATTCTACATTCTACATTCTACATTCTACATTCTACATTCTACATTCTACATTCTACATTCTACATTCTATTCCATTCCATTCTTACAGACCTAACACTTAAAGAGCCAGTTTGGGCCAGTGGTTCAGGTGCCAGACTAAAAACCAGGCGCCTTGTGAGTTCTAGTCCTGAGTTAGGACTAGAAAGCCGGCTCGCTGACTTTGGGCCACTCTCTCTTTGTCAGCCCAACCCCACTTCAAAGATTAGTTGTACGGTTATTGTTCTGGGGAAAATAGAAAAAGGAAGGCCTATTAGGTATTTTAATTGTCTTGAGGTATTTATTAAAATCATAAAGGTGGGCTATGAGTAAATAAATTGGAACACGACTCACTGTCTTTCCTCCCAAGCACTCATTTATTTTAAAGCTGAAAACCTTCAAATTCTTTCCCTTTAATAATGCATCATGTCAACCGGTAGATGCCATTAAGTATTTGACACTGATTAGGTTGCTGTGTATGTGTTGCACTGTTGAAATGTCATCGCTGCGTTGAGATCTGCAACACATAAATAGAAGGATTGTTTTTTTCAGTGCCGCACTGAAATATCTAACTATGCCTATTATTCTAATCTAACCCCACCACACAATGTTCTGCAGACACCCAGTGTTCTCCCTCATCGTGAATCATTCCCTCCCACCTCAAAATAAAATAAAATAAATCTGCAAATGTCATGTTTTGGAATTCCTCACATATGTGGGTGGTGCTGTGTGTTCACTATATAAGTATTGGCACATCAGAAAATTGGTACCGTATGATTAGAGACGCGGTGGCTCAGTGGCTAAGACGCTGAGTTTATCGATCAGAAGGTTGGCAGTTCGAATCCCTAGCGCCACGT
Organism: Thamnophis elegans; assembly: GCF_009769535.1. Classification (NCBI taxonomy): domain Eukaryota; kingdom Metazoa; phylum Chordata; class Lepidosauria; order Squamata; family Natricidae; genus Thamnophis; species Thamnophis elegans. Next base: position 16,595,995 of record NC_045552.1, on the reverse strand, counting down.
TACGGAGTGAGCTCCCGTTACTTGTCCCAGCTTCTGCCAACCTAGCAGTTCGAAAGCATGTAAAAAATGTAAGTAGAAAAATAGGAACCACCTTTGGTGGGAAGTAGGGGTGGGTTCTGGCAATCCCTACTGCCAGTTTGCTCGTGGGCGTGTATGTGTTGAATGTTGATTTTATTTATATGCCACCCTTTTCCCCCGAAGGGGACTCAGGGCGGCTCACAACTCAACCAGGGTAGGGGGATACAAACAAAGAATTTAAAACGACATAAAAAACAATGCATAATTAAAACACAACAGTCATACCAATTCGAGACGGGGGCAACAGTTCTTTAGCCCCAGGCCTGTCGGAACAGCCAGGTTTTAAGGGCTTTGCGGAAGGCCTGGAGGGTGGTGAGGGTTCGAATCTCCACGGGGAGTTCGTTCCAGAGGGTTGGAGCAGCCACAGAGAAGGCTCTCCTCCGGGTAGTCGCCAGTCAACACTGGCCGGCGGATGGAATTCGGAGGAGGCCTAATCTGTGGGATCTAATCGGTCTAGTGGAGGTAATTGGCAGCAGGCGGTCTCTCAAGTACCCAGGTCCAATACCATGAAGGGCTTTATAAGTGACGACTAGCGCCTTGAAGCGTATCCGGAGACCAATAGGCAGCCAGTGCAGCTCGTGGAGGATAGGTGTTACGTGGGTGAACCGAGGCGCACCCACGATCGCTCGCGCGGCTGCATTCTGGACAAGCTGAAGTCGCCGAATGCTCTTCAAGGGCTGCCCCATGTAGAGCACGTTGCAGTAGTCCAGTCTAGAGGTCACAAGGGCGCGAGTGACTGTTGTGAGGACCTCCCGGTTCAGGTAGGGACGCAACTGGTGCACCAGGCGAACCTGTGCAAATGCCCCCCTGGTCACAGCCGACAAGTGGTGTTCAAAAGTCAGCTGTGGGTCCAGGAGGACTCCCAAATTGTGAACCCTGTCTGAGGGGCGTACTGTTTGACCCCCCAGCCTGAGAGATGGAACACTTGGCCAATTAGTAGGAGGGAAACACACCAGCCACTCGGTCTTATCTGGGTTGAGTACAAGCTTGTTAACTCCCATCCAGTCCCTAACAGCCTCGAGGCCCTGGCACATCACGTCAACCGCTTCACTGAGTTGGCACGGGGCGGAGAGATACAGCTGTGTATCGTCCGCATACTGATGGTATTTTATCCCGTGCCGTCGAATGATCTCACCCAGCAGCTTCATGTAGATATTAAACAGGAGGGGGGACAGGACCGATCCCTGCGGCACCCATAATTCAGGGGCCTAGGGGTCGACCTCTGCCCTCCGACCAACACCGACTGCGACCTGTCCGAGAGGTAAGAGGAGAACCACCGTAGGACAGTGCCTCCCACCCCCACCTCCCGCAGTCGTCGCAGAAGGATACCATGGTCGATGGTATCGAAAGCCGCTGAGAGGTCAAGGAGTACTAGGACGGAGGCATAACCTCCATCCCTGGCTCTCCAGAGGTCATCGATCAATGCGACCAAAGCGGTTTCTGTGCTGTAGCCCAGCCTAAATCCTGACTGGAAGGGATCTAGATAATCGGTTTCCTCCAAGGACCGCCGGAGCTGAAAGGCTACCACCTTCTCAACAACCTTCCCCACAAAGGGGAGGTTGGAGACTGGACGGTAGTTGTTTAAAACGGCTGGATCCAGAGATGGCTTCTTCAGAAGGGATCTCACCACCGCTGCCTTTAGAGCGGGGGAAAAGAACCCCTCCCGAAGGGAGGCGGTAACAACCGCCTGGATCCAGCCCCGTGTCACCTCCCTGCTGTTAGCAACCAGCCAGGAGGGGCACGGGTCCAGTACACATGAGGAACCTAATCGGTTCCTCCTCCCTACAGTGGGTAGCATGCGCATGTGCAGTATGATAAAAATTGTTCTACGCAGAAGCAAAAAACAAGATGCCACCAAACTACTACTAGTTCAGCCGAACCGGTCTGAACCAGTAGGAACTCACCATTGGTGGGAAGGTAACAGCGTTCTGTTCGCCTTCGCCTTTTAGTCATGCCGGTCAGATGACCACAGACATGACTTTGGACAGCGCTGGCTCTTTGGCTTTGAAATGGAGATGAACACCGCCCCCTGGAGTCGGGAACAACTAGCACATACTGTATGTACGAGGGGACCCTTTCCCTTTATTTAAGATGATTATTCAAATGAAACGAGGCCAAGGATTTCAAAAAAAGTCCAAACTGTCATTCTTTTAGAAAGATGAAATAAAATGTGTTGCATAAGCAACGAAACATATTTTGCAATGTTAGGCTTCTCCTGCAAATAAACCCTCTGCTCAATATTGAGTTTTTAATTTAAAAAAAGCCATACTGTTTTTCAATCTGAACTAAAGGTATCGATCCTTGTTCTATTTTTCTTGGATATTGTCATCAACAAGGTGGTAGTTTCCTCAGAAGTGAAGCAATTTGCGCATGGATTTCTTTTAAAATTCTAAGCAGGCTCTGTAATTGGGTGGCATGGACACATGGGGTCTTATTGGAAAGATAATGAAACAGAATTATGTCGAGTTAAAATGAACATGGCTGATGAATTGGCTGCATCTCTTGTTTGTAATTGCACAAATAAATAAAGGAACTGTGAGGATGGGAAACACTTTGTGGTACCCAAAGAAAATTGGGGTGAAAAAAAATGCTACCTAATTGGAGAAGGGAAACAATTCCTTGTATTTTTTTTTAAATTATGGTTAATTGTTTTTAACACTTTTGTTTGTAATGCTGGCCTGTGATTCTAATAAAAGAATGATTCATTGACTATCTTGTTTTTTTCTTCTTTTTATGATCCTGTAATCCTTGCTTTGAAGTCGGGTCGGGTCAACGGGGTAGAGCTAAGCATTTACTGGCTGGCTGCCCTTCCTGACACCTACACGGGGTTCAGAGCATATACTTTCTCTTTGTGCCCTGATAAACATCAGTCTGACAAACTTCTGTCACTGCCTGGGATTGAACTCTCAACCTTTTGAGTGAGAGGCGAATGTTCATCTCTAGGCCACTGCACCGGTCTGGCTAACTATCTGATAAATAGTCATTAATAGAAAGTATTTTGAAATAAAGGAAATTTTTCAGGAGGAGACAATGGAGTGGTTGCCTGCTTTCAAGAGATTGTAAGGTGGTGATTCTTCATGAAAATTTGAAGCCTTCTGTGAGCAATTCCGTTAGCTAGAAGAGGTATTTGTCTATGCAAGGTACAGGAATCTCTGTAGGAGAAGAGCAAGCAGAGCTGGGGGTGGAGTTAAGTGCATCATCACCTTAGAGTCATTATGTTGCCACAAACGATCCAAGTCCAACCTCCTTGAATTCCATTGATGCTTATCTGGTGTCAATTTAGTGTTGACGTTTAGTTGATCAGGTTCTTCTATATAAACTAAGAAATAAGTCCTTTTTGAGCTGCATGTTAAGGTATGGTCCTGATTCTTTGTGCCCGTCAATCTGGGTTCGCTACCCCATTGGGCATGGGTGGGCATGGCCATGGTAGACGTGGCCTAGTTGGTCTCCTGCACCATGGTGGGGGGATTTTTGCCCTGGCTAAGCTCCGGAGGTTTTTCTTGAGCCTCCGGGAGGAGGGAAACTGCTTCCCCAGGCTCTGGAGGCCCTTCTGAGGCCGGAAATGGGCCCATTTCCAGACTTTCCGAACTTCCGGTAGGCCCATTTTTCACCTTCCCAAGTCTCCACTCCAGTTGTGGGATACTACCGGTATGACCCAGTACGGGCGTACTGGTGCCTGCTGGGAGCACCAGGTACAATTCCGGTATGATGCTTCGGAGGGCCCACCCGCCTGCCCGCCATTCTTACTTGTATTTGAGTTGATTGTGGCATCCGCGCACAGAGTGTACGGCGCCTACACAATGCTCCGCCGAGCAGCTGGAGCATCGTGGAGCCGTAATGGAGCGTCGTGGACAGTAAGTACACATGCGCATGCTGTATGTGGTGGATGCCCAGCCCCATTGCACTATACCGGTTGCCACGGGATCTAGAACCCACCACTGCTCCACACGGGCCCTACACTTACCTGGCATAATGAATGGGCTGCATGGAGATTCCTGGGAGGGGCAGGGTGATGTGGGTGGGGCCAGCCAGGGGTGGCATTTGTGGATTCGCCAAACTGGGCAGAATCCCAGCTAGAGGATCGCCTGAACCTGTGCGAACCCCCAGCAGCCCATCCCTCAGGGGTGGGGTCCGGCTGCGGCTACTGCCGGTTCTCTCAGGGACACGCGCGCACATACTTGAGTACTAAAAAAAGAAATGAAAGAACCAGTTCAGGGGCGTGGCAGGCCAAGTTACTTCCTACTCAGCCGAACCAGTAGAAACCCACCTCTGCCACCCCTGCTTTAAGGGTTCAAAGGGAGGTTTGTTGAGCTGCTTGAAGCCGTTGGCTGAATTTTATGAACTGGTCTTCAGGCAGACCTTTGATAGAATCCAGCAGGCCTCGTTCAATGTCTGTTGTGAGATGAGGGGAGTGTGTAAATTTGCCACACTTTGCTTATGACTCAACGCTTTTGATCCAAACAGGGTTTGTGACATTTTATCTCTCTGGTTCTTTCTATAAAAGGCAACCCATCCTTCCTCAGGCGGCAATAGAAACACTTCCCCCCACTGGCTTCCACCTGCACCATTATTCTTAAAATCTTCATGCCTAATAATCATCATCCATTTTCCATTCTGTCCCCTCGGCTGTTTTGCTTTGTGAACCAAGCGGCTTTAATGAAGCTGGCGGGAACTTTTTAAAACACACCAAATGTCCCATAATGACAAATATCTGGAATTCGAAAAGGTGGTTCAGGATTTGAGCTGGAGGGATGGAAAAGCCAAGATGGGGGGGGGGGGAATGAAGTAATTGTTTTTAAGAGACAGCATAACAAGTGATGAATCATTAAGGGTGATAATTACTTACTGAATTAGGCTCTCTGTAGATGAACACGAGTATGCACAGAATTAAATTATTTTCATCTGTTGCCTGATGCTGTTTTCCAAATGACTTTTCAAAGGCAAATGTGTGATATTTTTCCTCCAAGGGGGTGGGGGGGACATTATTCTTGGATCCCTAACCTACTTTAACTTGGCAAACTGCACGCAGCACGGATCCTACCCAAAAGTGGACACTGATCAGAAAAAAGCAGTCAGTGTTTGAAAAAATAATAATGCTCTGTTGAGCTGTGGTTTCCAAAGATGTATTGCATGGCAGGAGTGGTGTGGTGGCCTAGAGGTGGAGTTCTCGCCTCACAATCAGGAGGCTGTGAGTTTGATCCTAGGTAGAGGCAGATATTTCTGTCTCTGGGCAGAATATATCTGCTGAACAAAACTCCGCCTTGGTGACAGGAAAGGCATCTGGCCATTAAACACAAATAGGGTATATGTAGAGCAGAAGAGCCGATAATTGTTTTTGGGAGTTGATGGTAAGACGAATTGATGTAAACAGTTAATAATATAATACGATGTTGGTTATGTAATAAGATACATGTGGCTATATGTTATGAAAATGAAAAAATAAAAAACTCCACACTTGAACTCTCATTTCTTATCTATTTACTTCCAGGCAGAGGAGGCCATTGGTTTGAGGATGATATAAAAAAAAGTAATAAATAATTTATTCTAGCTATTGGTTTCCTTTTCACTCCAGGAGAAAAGCGCTTAGGAAGATTTTTTGCCTTAAGAAGCAGAATCTGTGCTATGACCTAGAGAGAAATTGAGGATGCTATTTGCAACCTGCAGGCAAGAAATTCATCGTAAATAGTGTGGCTTGCTTTTCTGGGCCTATGAAAGACAGAACAACCCAAATGGCTAATCAAATAAATAAACAAATTAACCATTGGTGGGCCAATGCTTGAATTGAAATCTCTGGGTGGGATGTGGGGAGGCTTGCTGGAGAAACAGAAGGAAGTTGTAGGAAGTTAGCACCCACCTCTCTCCTAGGAAAATGAGATATTTTAGGAAACATTAAAAGGGCAGAATATTTCCCCTAAAAGGGAGGCAGAAACTCAGCCCCGCCCTCCCACCTTTGTTAATGGGCCATTAAGGCCTGAGCCAGTCTATTCTACATAACAAAGATCTATCCAGTGGTGGGATTCAGCCAGTTCGCACTTATTCAGGAGAACCAGTTGTTAACTTTCTAAGCAGTTCAGAGAACTGGTTGTTGGAAGAAATCTCCTTTTGTTTTTTTCTCCCACTTTGCAGGGCTAATCCTGTAAGGAAGGCAGGAAGGAAACATTCTGGTGTTGTTTCTAGCCTAATCTTTATTGCCCTGCTTACAGAAACCACCTCTCTGTTAACCAATCACATGACCCCCAAGCCCCACCTACCCAGCTGGTCATTAGGGCAGAGAACCGGTTGTTAAATTATTTGAATCCCACCACTGGATCTGCCCCCCCTTCAGCTCCAGGGTGATGAGATTAAGACATGGCCCTCAAGACATGATAGGATTAGCCCTCTACCCATCTAGCAACAGAACTCAACACAGGGCACCTGGGGAGATAACATCACCCAGCAAGACTCAACCAAGCCTATGACACAGACAGCCTGCAAAGTTAGCTAAGACTCCCACACCCTGGGAGTCTGACAGCCAATGGGATACACTTATTGGACAGGAATAGGAAATTTCAAGGCGGGGCCCAAGAGAGGGTATAAAACTCAGACTCTCTCAGCATCTCCGCCCTTTTTTCTTCAAGATCTTCAAGGCATGTGATCCCTCTTTTTCCCCAGGAACTCAAACCATGTGGTCCTGTCCATCATTAAAACCATCTTTCCAAACAGCCACCATTGTTTCCAGTGTCTTTTTCCCCACTTGGAACTGAACCCAGATGGACATGTCTCCCAACAAAGTAAAAAAAAAAAAGAAGGAAGTGATGAGAAAGGAAGAGGGAGAAAGAGGAAGGAGAAAGCAAAGGAAGGAACCACTGTAGCTCCGTTTCGAGATGTTGCTTTCCACTGGTGGTTTTGATTCTTGTATCTGCAAGTGGCTTTTAACAGATCTTCTTTCATTCAGATTTCCCCCCCCCCCCCCCAGGCTTGGGCTCAGAACTTCTTTCCTTAAGAGGATTCTCGTTATGATTTTATCAAGGCCACCTTTAAAAACGGCTATGGCTATTCAGAAGGCTGGTGCATTCAATCACTCCTTTTGCGCACAATGGCTTTCCAGGTGCTTCTAGAAAATTTACACCGGAGATTGACAGCAATAATGTCCACTTTGCTGCTGTTGCTGTTTCCCAGCAATTGGCATTCAATGGGATATTGTCTTAGAACCTAGAGACTCCATTAAGAATCCTATGAATAGAGGCCAATTTTTGTCCATTGGCACATTTTATGGCAAGAAAGAGACCCACCTTTGCCTTTCTTCTCTGGAAGAAGGCTAAACATTTTCTTATTCAGTGGTGTGTGTTTGTTTTGATGCTTTCATCAAAGGTTGGCTCCAAACAACCACATAATCAAGTCCATGAAGTTTTCTTGACAATGTTTTTCAGAAATGACTTCCATCAGAATAGAGTTGGAAGGGACCTTGGAGGTCTTCTAGTCCAACCCCATGCTCAAGCAGGAGATCCTATACCATTTCAGACAAATTTCAGATGATTAAGGGACTGGAGGCTAAAACATATGAAGAACGGTTGCAGGAACTGGGTATGTCTAGTTTAATGAAAAGAAGGACCGAGGTGGCGCGAGTGGTTAGAGTGCAGTACTGCAGCCACTTCAGCTGACTGCTAGCTGCAGTTCGGCGGTTCAAATCTCACCAGCTCAAGGTTGACTCAGCCTTCCATCCTTCCGAGGTGGGTAAAATGAGGACCCAGACTGTGGGGGCAATATGCTGTCTCTGTAAACCGCTTAGAGAGGGCTGAAAGCCCCATGAAGTATATAAGTCTAACTGCTATTGCTATAAGGACCAGGGGAGACATGATAGCAATGTTCCTATACCTCAGGGGTTGCCACAAAGAAAAGGGAGTTCAGCTATTCTCCAAAGCACCTGAAGGCAGGAGAAGAAGCAATGGGTGGAAACTAATCAAGAAGAGAAGCAACTTAGAACTAAGGAGAAATTTCCTGACACTTAGAACAATTAATGAGTGGAACAATTTGCCTCCAGAAGTTGTGAATGCTCCAACAATGGAAATCTCTAAGAAGATGTTGGATAACCATTTGTCTGAAGTGGTGTAGTGTTTCTTGCCTAAGCGGGGGGTTGGACTAGAAGACCTCCAAGGTCCCTTCCAATTCTGTTATTCTATTCTATTCTATTTTTTTTAAAAAAACACTTTCTTATTTTCCATTTTCATAACATATAATCACATGTATACTATTACATAGCCAATATCCTATTGTATTAAGTAGTAATTACATGAGTTCCTCTTGCCATCAACGCCCAGAAAGATAAAAACCCATTATTGGCTCTTCTGCTCTCCATACACTTCTTTCTTCTGCGTCTCTCCTACCCCATTTCTTCCCTCCATCATCCTTTCCTACTCTACTTCCCCTTCCTTTCTCCTTCTCAGCTCTCTACATTCCACTCCTCCTTATCCTCCTCATCTTCCCCCCTTACCCTCTCTCCTATCCCTCTCTTCCTATCTTTCTTCTCTCCTTTCCCACTCTTCCTCTCACTCACGTGGTGTATTTCAGCTTCTGAGAAAACTCCATTCTATGTTGATGGTATTTATGCTTTCATATCAATATACTTAACATATCATAGTTTTAAAGAAAAAATAAGAGAAAACAGTATACATATGCAATCATATTACTTTAAAATCTAACACCCCTCATCAAACCTAATATACATCCCTCCCTCCCACCCTCCCCCCCAACCCCCCCCCCCCCAGCCTTCCCTCCTCCGACTTCCCAGAACCCATACATGGTATAAATCTTTAACAAAAACAGTTTAGAATATATTTTTAAAAAGAATAGAAAATTGATAACATCTTTAAATTTTCTGTGGCATTGGTAGCCAGACATTGAACTACAAATATTTTTTTAAAATTCATGTAAGGTCCTTCTTACTTGGCTGCCTTGGAAATGCCTATTCTTGGCCATCTGGCCAATTTTGTTCCTGGAAAACTGCCATGGGGAGGTTGTTTCATGGTCAGAGCTAACAATGTTGTAGTGAACATCTGAACATATTTTAGTGCCAAAGGGGGGGGGGAAGGAGAGCATGGCAGACTTCTTCTTTTTAATCATATAAACAACATTGCCCACTCTCGGTTTCTTTCCTCCCAGAAAGGCGTATATTAAATTCTGTACTGGAGGCATTTATTTCTTATGGAAGGATACGCCTGGTGGGTAAAATGCAATATAGAACAAAGTATCTTTTAAGGTTTGCTGCACGAGAGGATGAGGATTGCAAAGACAAATAAGATTGCCAGAAGAAGCAACAATAAAGCCTAACTGGAGCAATGTTTTAATAAAGGCACTGAAGATTGTTAGCGCTGTTGGCAATGACTAAGATAACATTGCTAAAATGATTTCTTGGCTGGGATGTGTTGTGGCCCAACAGTGGAGCTCGTAGCACATTCAACAGTGAGGAGGTTGGGAAGGAACATGGGCCAGTTCTGGAGTCCCCCAAGTATTCCTCTCACTACCAGCCCCACGCCCAGGAAGAAATATGATTCCCTCATTGGATGCACATCCAACTTTTCCTCTCCTTTGAAGTGGACATTGGAGAAATACCAACCAAGCTAAAGGCACTGCTTCCCTTGGTAAAAGAGATTGATCGTGGTAGTGGTGATTATCATTGTTATGGTTCTTGGCATAGTCAACCAGATGTTTAAACTGGACATGGCATTTTAATCCACCTATTGAGTCCTTCCAAGGACTTGGGGTAGGCAGATGTTTTTGTTCAATGGTGTTAAAGATATCATCACAGGATATAAGCTGTTCCAATTAAAGCTGCCCTTTGCATTATTATAATTACTGTTATCAAAGAGCAGAGAAGGTATCGCTGGGGTATGCATGGACTAGCATTAGAATGTCCAATGTTAATTTCTAATTAATTTTCTTATTAATCTTTTTAATGACTAACATTAAGTCCTTCCATCCCTGCAGGATAGAAAAGAAAAATGATCTTAAGTAGCTCCGTTACTTAGCAAGTTTATTATAATATGGACATAGACTAAGCACACGTAAATTAAAAAATACCTTACGCTGCATCCAGTTAAAAAAGAGAACAGCCATAACCACAATCCTTCTCCTCCTCCTCCCCCCCCCCCCACAGCCAACTCGCTGTGGGACAATTTAACAATTCAGTTGAATTATTTAATATAAATAAAAAATATTTTAATTTTTGTCATTCACATTTCATTCTGTCCCTCCTTTTTGTCCCCTTTCTTTAATGAATCTATTCCACCGTTTCTTTGATATTAGTGTAACTCTTGCCCTGCAGTAAATTGTCTCGTGTTGAGTTGGCCATGGCAAATTGGCCATGGCAAGTGGGCTGTGGTGAGTTGGCTGTGGCAAATTGTCATCGTCCCTGCCTTAAAGGTTTCCATGGGATGCATGATTCTTTGTAGAGACTACTGTGCTCAAATGCAGAGGTTACAGACAGATGATCTCAATGGCTGCTTCCCTCTCTATGCTTAAAGCTTTTCCATGCTCCAAAATTCCCTTTGTCTGTCTGCGCCTTCAGCAAACCCAAGGGCCTTTCAGCTTCTATATACAAAAGATGCTGCAAACCTCTGGCTGGAGCTTTGTCTGGAGCAGGATGAAGACATAAACAACAGAGGACAGTGAGCTGCTGTTTATACCTGAATACATGCTGGAAAGGCAGGTGGTTGTAGTAGCAATGTGGAACCACCATTGCATGTTGAGGAGTTTAATGACATATTCTTTATTTCTTCTACATATGAAGAAAAGATTAGAAGTTTAGGGTCATTCTAAGCTAAGCTGATTGGTTTTTTACTGTTGTTTACTGAATAAAGAGGGCTGTGAAAATATTTACAGACCCCTCACATCGTGGACATAAACTGTTTCAACTCCTACCCTCAAAACAACGCTACAGAGCATTGCACACCAAGACAACTAGACCCAAGGACAGTTTTTTCCTGAATGCCATCACTCTGTTAAACAATCCTCTCAACACTGTCGAACTATTTACTAAGCCTACATTACTATTACTATTACTCTTCTCATTGTTCCTATCACCCATCTCCTCCCACTTAGGACTGTATGACTGTAACTTTATTGCTTGTATCCTTACAATTTATATTGATTGTTTCCCAATATGATTTGATTCCTTATTTGTACCCTATGACTATCATTAAGTGTTGTACCTTATGATTTGTGATGAATGTATCTTTTCTTTTATGTAGACAGAGAGCATATGAACCAAATACAAATTCCTTGTATGTCCAATCACACTTGGCCAATAAAGAATTCCTTCTTTCTTTCTTTCTTTCTTTCTTTCTTTCTTTCTTTCTTTCTTTCTTTCTTTCTTTCTTTCTTTCTTTCTATCTATCTATCTATCTATCTATCATCTATCTATCTATCTATCATCTATCTATCTATCTATCTATCTATCATCTATCTATCTATCTATCTATCTATCTATCTATCTATCTATCATCTATATCTATCATCTATCTATCTATCTATCTATCTATCTATCTATCTATCTATCTATCTATCTTCTATCTATCTATCTATCTATCATCTATCATCTATCTATCATCTATCTATCATCCATCTATCTATCTATCTATCTATCTATCTATCTATCTATCTATCTACCTACCTACCTACCTACCTATCATCCATCTATCTATCTATCTATCTATCTATCTATCTATCTATCTATCTATCTATCTATCTATCTATCTATCTATCTATCTATCTATCTATCTATCATCTATCTATCTATCATCTATATCTATCTATCTATCTATCTATCTATCTATCTATCTATCTATCTATCTATCTATCTATCTATCTATCTATCTACCTATCTACCTACCTACCTACCTACCTACCTACCTACCTACCTACCTATGTATCTATCATCTATCTATCATCTATATCTATCATCTATCTATCTAATCTATCTATCTATCTATCTATCTATCTATCTATCTATCTATCTATCTATCTATCTATCATTTAACTAAGGGAAGAAATCTTCATGTACCTGAAAATCAGTGAAAATCATAGACTTTCAGTTCCCATCCCAGATTCATATACCATCTCCAGACTTGGGGGCTGTTGACTCTCCATCTGAGGGCTGACGGACAGTCCAGGCGCCGCCTCTGTCTCTCTCTCTCTGATAGCTCCATTCCCTCTTCCCCCTTGGTGCTCTCAGGTTGCCTTGATGCTGACCCTGAGTCCCACGCTTCCTCTTCCTCTGATTCGGTTGTTGGAGGGGCCGACAGTGTGTCCTATTTTTGGCCTGTGGTTATTTTTCAATTTGCATTTATCATGGCTGCCCAACCTCTGTGGCCACTAGGTGGCATTCAAAACAAAGTGCCCCCTCCCATCAAAAACCAGGCAAACCCAAAAACTTTACAGTCCGCACTAAATGATCTAAAAATGACACCGACAAAATATAGCAGCTTCCTCCCAAACAGTGACGCATTAATCTTATTCGCACAATTAGATGTAAATTGCCCATGTCACCTTTCCATGGGAACCTTTTCCATCTGCTGGTACGTTTAAGCTTCAACAATTTCCCCAGTTCTTCTAGTCTTAATTTGTTTTAAAGGTCAGAAATAACTGTTTTGTTATTTTTTCACCACCACCCCAAATGTATTTTGCTTGCAATCTCTGCATGATGGAATTCAGATAGACGGAGATTGTCTATGTCAAAGGACAAGTAACAGCTTTTTATTGTGGTTCAGTTGCTAAGTTGCGTCTGACCCTTTGCGACTCCATGGACCACAGCACACCAGCCCCCGTCCTCTACTTCTCCTGGAGTTTGCCCAAATTCATATTTGTTGCATCGATGGCATTATCTAATAAGCTCATCCTTTACTGTCCCCTTCTTCTTCTGCCTTCCATCTTTCCCAACATCAGGGACTTTTCCAATGAGTCCTCTCTTCTCATTAGCTGTGGTGGCACAGTGGTTAGAGTGTAATACTGCAGGCTCCTTCTGCTGACTGCCGGCTGCCTACAATTTGGCAGTTCGAATCTCACCAGTTCAAAATTGGCCCAGTCTTTCATCCATCCGAGGTGGGTAAAATGAGGAACCAGATTATTGGGGGCAATAGGTTAGCTCTGTAAACTGCTGAGAAAGGGCTGTAAAGCATTGTAATGTGGTATAGAAGTCTAAGTGCTATTGCTATTGCTAAATCTCCATAATAATTTGAGCTCCAGCTTATGTAGCTGGAGATGCCAGCTACATAAGAGTAGAGCGAATTTCATGAGGGCAAAACAATTGCAAGTTGCCAGATTATTCTCTTTCTCTAAACAAGGCACAATATCTCTTGCTCGCACCTTCCTCTCCTGTAGTATAATAAACATATCCAATCCCTCCTGCCTTTACACAAAACCTCACTCTGATCTCACTCTGCAGTCCTCCGGTTGGCAACAGAAAGCCTGGACAATCAAACATCTGACAATAACCTTTCAGCTTGCCCAAAGCTGCTATACATTTTAAGTAGCTTGTAAATTACACACCACATTAATACCCATCAACCATTCCGTTAAACGGCAGGGAAAGCAATAAGATGATATGACTGGCGTCCTAAAATCAAATAGACCATATTGCAAATAGTGTGTAGGAACAGAGAGAAAGGGGGGAGGGAAGCTTGTGAGTTCCATTGATATAGTGTTGACATTTCCTCCTGCTGCAGATTTATCTCTGCACCTGCATCTCACATACTGTATTATGAGCAATTCTGGGTGAATCACTTGGGTCAGCTAAGGGCAGAGGTGGGCAGGAGAACCCATAGCTAACATTATGGCCAGTTCAGAGAACTTCCAAATCTCACCCCTGGCTGGCCCTGCCCATCCCTCACCTCCCAGGAGTCTCCGCGCGGCCCGTTTTGATGCAAGGTAAGTACAAGGCCTGCACGGAGGCTCGGAGAAGGGGGAAAACGGGTTTCCCGTAAGTTCTGGAAGGCCATAAATGAGCTCGTTTCCGGCCTCCAGAAGGCCTTTTTGTCATGGTTGTTAAGCGAATTGCTAGAGTTGTTAAATAAACCGTGCACTCGTTAAGCTAGTCTAGTTCCCCAATTGACTTTTGCTTGTCAGAAGCTCCCTAGAAAGGTTGCAATTGACAAAGCAGTTGTTAAATGAGTCACATCCCATTTTATGACATTTTTGACATGGCCTTGCAAATGAATGTCAGAATAGAATCTGTATACCCTTAGAGAGTCAAACATACAATGAATGTTAGGTGTTTTTCTTTTATTGCTTTTAGGATTCCCCAACCCCCCCCCCCCCAATTGCAGTAGGCTAATTGTTAGATTGCAAACTCTATTAATTTAATTGATGAGAGCTTTAAAAATGGTCTGCTTGTGGCAGTTTTCATCCTCCCAGAGGCTTGAGGAAAGCGCCCCCCCCCCTGTGGTGCAGTAGGCTGACTAGGCCACACCCACCATGGCCACGCCCACCCAGCAACCAGGCAGTGAATCCGTTGCTGAAATTTTTGAAGCCCACCCCTGTCTAAGGGGAACAAAATTGACGGGGGAAAGATTTTGAACCCGTTTCTCTTTTTCATCATCTCTTTTGTCTTTGTCTCTCTCCATCTGGAGTTATTTGATAGAAATAACCCTGCTGTACTGAGTGCTACATTGTCATTTCTCCTGCAAAATAAATATTTTTTTTTGAAAAAAAAACCTGTGGGAATGAACTCAAACTCTACAGAAGCTTTAGCCTGGAAGATTATAATCAACTCACCTGTATCTCATGAGCAAACCCACGGACAAACATGAACAAGCAGACCCCCCCCCCCCACAGAGTTAAAGCTAACTACTTTATTATATGCTGCCTATAATACAGGAATCTCCCTAGACTGGCAGCCTTCTCTTGGGAACAAATAGAAACAGCTCCAAGGAACTTAAGGGGTGTCGGTCCTGGCATTTTTGCAGTTGTGCAGTCACTGCGGGCTAAGTTTATGGACATCAGACATGTGGATCCACAGACATGGATCCAACTTGTTGTTTCTTTCTGTAAAAAGCTATTGGTCCACCAACGGGAGCAAACCAGCATTGATTTAGGGAGAGTTTTCAAATGTTATGAATTCAGCTATTGTTTCACTATTAGGAATCAGCTCTATGCTCCTGAACGAAGCTGTAACATCGAATAAAAAGAGAGAAGCAAATATTTTACTCCTATTAATTGGAAACAACAATTTCAAGCTACGAAGGACAGAAGTACAATATAATACAATAGCAGAGTTGGAGGGGACCTTGGAGGTCTTCTAGTCCAACCCCCTGCCTAGGCAGGAGACCCTATACCATTTCAGACAAATGGCTATTCAACATCTTTTTAAAGACTTCCAGTGTTGGAGAATTCCCAACATCTGGAGGCAAGTTGTTCCACTGGTTAATTGTTCTAACTGTCAGGAAATTTCTCCTTAATTCCAAGTTGCTTCTCTCCTTGATTAGATAGATAGATAGATAGATAGATAGATAGATAGATAGATAGATAGATAGATAGATAGATAGATAAATTTATTTATAGGCCGCCCTTTTCCCAGAGGGGACTCAGGGCGGCTGACAACGTATAGGGAAGGGAGTACACACAATGACATATAAAAACAGTACGTAATTAAAAATAGAAGCAACATTCATCATTCGGGAGGGGACGGATTATAATCTTTAACCCCAGGCCTGACGGGATAGCCAGATCTTGAGGGCTGTGCGGAAGGTCTGGAGGGTGGTGAGGGTATGAATCTCCACGGGGAGATCGTTCCAAAGGGTCAGAGCTACTACTGAAAAGGCTCTCCTCCGTGTAGTTGCCAGTCGACACTGACTGGCGGATGGAACTCGGAGGAGGCCTAATCTGTGTGATCTAATAGGTCGCAGGGAGGTAATTGGCAGGAGGCGGTCTCTCAAGTACCCAGATCCACTACCATGGAGGGCTTTATGGGTGGTAAGTAGCACCTTGAAGCGCACCCGGAGATCAACAGGTAGCCAGCGCAGCTCGCGGAGGATAGGTGTTATGTGGGCGAACCGAGGTGCACCCACAATCACTCGCGCGGCCGCATTCTGTACTAGCTGAAGTCGCCGGATGCTCTTCAAGGGCAGCCTCATGCAGTACTCCAGCCTAGAGGTCACAAGGGCACGAGTGACTGTTGTGAGAGCCTCCCGGTTCAGGTAGGGTCGCAACTGGCGCACCAGGCGAACCTGGGCAAATGCCCCCCTGGTCACAGCCGACAGATGGTGATCAAAGGTCAGCTGTGGGTCCAGGAGGACTCCCAAGTTGCGAACCCTGTCTGAGGGGTATAATATTTGGCCCCCCAGCCTGAGTGATGGAACACTAGCCAAATTATTGGGAGGGAAGCACAACAGCCACTCGGTCTTTTCCGGGTTGAGTACAAGCTTGTTAGCCCTCATCCAGTCCCTAACGGCTTCAAGACCCCGGTTCATCACGTCCACCGCTTCATTGAATTGGCACGGGGCGGACAGATACAACTGGGTATCGTCCACATATTGATGGTATCTTATCCCGTGCCTCCGAATGATCTCGCCCAGCGGTTTCATGTAGATGTTAAATAGTAGGGGGGACAAGACCAACCCCTGCGGCACCCCATATGTTAGGGGCCTAGGGGTCGATCTCTGCCCCCCAACCAACACCGACTGCGACCTGTCCGAGAGGTAGGAGGAGAACCACTGCAAAACAGTGCCTCCCACCCCCACCTCCCGCAGTCGTCGCAGAAGGATACCATGGTCGATGGTATCGAAAGCCGCCGAGAGGTCAAGGAGAACCAAGATGGAGGCATGGCCTCCATCCCTGGCTCTCCAGAGATCATCGGTCAATGCGACCAAAGCGGTTTCTGTGCTGTAACCCGGCCTGAAGCTGGACTGGAATGGGTCAAGGTAACTGGCTTCCTCCAAGGACCACTGAAGCTGAGAGGCCACCACCTTCTCAACAACCTTCCCAACAAAGGGGAGGTTGGAGACTGGACGATAATTGTTAAGAACGGCTGGATCCAGGGATGGTTTCTTCAGGAGGGGTCTCACCACCGCCGCTTTAACTGCGGAGGGGAAGATCCCCTCCCGAAGGGAGGCGGTAACAACCGCCTGGATCCAGCCCCATGTCACCTCTCCGCTGTTGGCAACCAGCCAAGAGGGATTAGTTTCCATCCATTGCTTCTTGTTCTACCCTCAGGTGTTTTGGAGAATAGCTTGACTCCCTCTTCTTTGTGGCAACCCCTGAGATATTGGAATACTGCTATCACGTCTCCCCTAGTCCTTCTTTTCATTAAAGTGCCACCTTCTTTTGGAGGGGCCATGCACTTCAACTTTTAGGACAGCCTGGCCAGAAACAGTTGGGAAGATTTAACAGATTTAGATGATTAACAGAGTTGGAAGGGGCCTTGCAGGTCATCTAGTCCAACCCCCTGCCCAAGCAGGAGACCTTACATCCATGATGGCGAACATATGGCACGTCTACCAGAGGTGGCAGGCAGAGCCTTCTCTGTGGGCACACACGCTGTTGCCAGCTTCTCTTGTAGTTTCTGACACGCCAGCTGGTCTTCATGGGTGCTGGAGCACTGGAAACGTCCAAAAACTGCCTGAAAAACAGCCTGAAAATGGCCCAAAAAATTCCCCCCAAACAGGCTTTTTTCAGGCTATTTCTCAGGCCACAAATGGCCCAAAAAGAGGAATGCGCACATCATCTTTGGATTTCTGGTGCTCTGGCACATGCACGTACATGCACGCGTGTTCCAGTTTGGGCACTTGGTGGTGAAAAGGTTTGCCATCGCTGCCCTACACCATTTCTGACAAATGGCAGTCCAATCTCTTCTTGAAAACCCCAGTGATCTAGCTGTTGCATTGGTTGATTAAGAGTTTTATAGCAAGCTGTATAAGATTTCTCTCAGCATCTTTCTGCTCACCCGTTCTCCCATACATCATTCCTCTCTAGTCGTTGCCGCCTCATTTAGAAAATGGTTGAATTAATCAATCCCCAACCGTGGTAGCTGTCGTAAGGGTTACAGTTGGCAGTATTTTATGTTCCAGCCTATCAAAATGTGTCTAATTTTAAATTTGGTCCAGCCCATTGGTGAGAAATAGTCTCTAGTCAATTATCCTAGGAAGGATTTCTCACTGACTTTTTTTTGTTTTGTTACCCATCTGTGTGATAATCTTGTGATTGTAGGAAGTTAGCACCCACCCCTCTGCTAGAAAAATGAAATATTTTAGGAAATATTAAAAGGGCAGAATATTTCCCCTAAAAGGGAGGCAGAAACTCAGCTCCCCCCCCACCTTTGTCAATGGGCCATTAAGAGCCCATTACCTCCTTCAGGCAGAGCCATAATAGGAATCCCAAAGCCCTTTCATTACATCATCACCCAGCAATGTCTCAACCAAGCCTGGGACTCAAAACCTAACCTACAAAGTTACCTCTGCATGGCCCCAAGGGAGTCTGACAACCAATCAGAATACCTGCTCAAATTCAAAAGCCCAGATAGGGTATAAAACCCAGGCGCTTTCAGCATCTCTTCTCTTCCTCTTTCCCAGGACCTCAAACCACGTGGTCCTGCCATCATCAATAATCCTTCTTTCCAAGCAACTTCCATGAATCCAGAGTCTTTTTCACCACTTGGAACTGAACCCAGATGGACATTTCTTCCAACGTGATGTCAAAATATAGGTGGAACCATCTCAGAAACTAACAAATGTGTAGGTGAGGCCCCACACAGTTGGGCAATGCCAAAGAAACAAAAACTGTATGGATTTCAGGAACGTCTTTTTAAAGTTTTATTTTTGGTGCCTTCAAGTCAGTCCTAACTCCAAGGATCTGAACTAATCCCTGCAGTTTTCTTGGCAAGATTTCAGAAGCGGTTTGCCATTGCCTCCTTCCTGGGGCTGAAAGAGAATGACTGGCCCAAGGTCACCCAGCTGACTCTATGCCTTTGGTGGAATTAGAACCTCTAACAACCTAGTTTCAAACCTGATGCTTTAACCATTCCACCAAACAGCCTCTCTCGTTAATATTAGCCTGAGATAAAAACAGAATCCTGGAAACTGCAAGGGGAATTTCCCAGCCTCATTTATAGGTAGCTAATTAAGGTGGAATCTGTTTGAACATGTTGACAAAACTCCCAGATTTTGCTCCACCTGGGTGAAGTTGCCATTCATGAATCATCCACTGTCTCTTGATTGTTTCTGTTTGTTGTCTCATGTATTCCTTTCCCAGCCTTCTCACAAGATCTGGTGATGTGTATGCAAATGTAAAAAAGAACCTCAAACATCTTGCGGTGTCTGGGATGATACAATGGACCGGTGCCATCTTATTGTTTTGATTTGTGTATTCTACAGCCATAAGTGTTGGCAAATATGTGGAATCCTTTTTCAGTCAAGTATAATTCTATAGGTGGTGGCTTAGTGGCTAACACGCTGAGCTTGTTGATCAGCGAGATCAGCAGTTCGAATCCCTAGTGTCACGTAATGGAGTGAGCTCCCGTTATTTGTCCCAGCTTCTGCCAACCTAGCAGTTTGAAAGCATGTAAAAAATGCAAGTAGAAAAATAGGAACCACCTTTGGTGGGAAGGTAACAGCGTTCCTTGCATCTTCAGCGTTTAGTCATGCCGGCCACATGACCACGGAGACGTCTTCGGACACTGCTGGCTCTTCGGCTTTGAAACGGAGATGAGCACCGCCCCCAAGAGACAGGAACGACTAGCACATATGTGCGAGGGGAACGTTTACCTTATAATTCTATATTTTGTTAAAAAAACCTGCCCATCTGTTTTTAGAAGTCTGATACCTAATTAAAATAAAAACAAAGAAAATTCTCTGAATGAAAAATGTCTAAGCTAAGGAAAATGTGTTAATGTTTATTTATTTTTTTACTGTATCTACATATCCAACACATTATTTCCCTTTGGGATAGGAAATAGCCATTCTTAAATCAAAACATTCTGCTTACAGTCACTCAGACCTTTAGAGTGCTTGACTTATGACCCCAATCAGGAGCAGGATGTCTGTTGTTAAATAAAGCAGTCGTTAAGTGAAACATATTCCCCCCCCCAACTGACTTTGCATGTTACAAATGATGACCACATGACCTTGAGATGCTGGGGTGGTCGTGTGATTATACATGCTGGTTGCCAATTTTGATCATGTTACTTCAGGAGTGCCGCAATAGTCATACATGCAAGGACAAGGTTGCAAGCCATTTCAGCCCCTTTTATTTATGTAAGCTTTTGAACCAAATGTTCTTCATCATATCTTTTTCTACATTATCCCTCAATTCACTGTGTTTGTTGTTGTTAGTTGCAAAGTCCTGTCCGACACATCATAACCCCATGGACAACGTTCCTCCAGGCCTTCCTGTCCTCTACCATCCCCCGGAGTCCATTTAAGCTCACGCTGGATGCTTCCATCCATCCACCTCCTTCTCTGTCGTCCCCTTCTTCTTTTGCCCTCAGTCTTTCCCAGCATGAGGCTCTTCTCCAGGGAGTCCTTCCTTCTCATTAGGTGGCCAAAGTATTTGAGAGTTTCCTCTTCAGGATCTGGCCTTCTAAAGAGCAGTCCTCTAGGACTGACTGGTTTGATCACCTTGCAGTCCAAGGGACTCGCAAGAGTCTTCTCCGGCACCAGAGTTCAAAGGCCTCCATTCTTTGGCACTCAGCCTTTCTTATGGTCCAACTTTCACAGCCATGTATTGCAACTGGGAAAACCAGAGCCTTGACTATACACACTTTTGTTCGCAGGGTGATGTCATTATATCACAGACTCCATCCAGCCACCGCATTCTCTGTTGTCCCCTTCTTCTTTTGCTCTCAATCTTTCCCAGCATGAGGCTCTTCTCCAGTGAGTCCTTCCTTCTCATTAGGTGGCCAAAGTATTTGAGTTTCCTCTTCAGGCCTTCTGGCCTCCTAAAGAGCAGTTAGGGTTTATCTCCTCTAAGACTCACTGTGTTTAAATGTATATTAAAATTCGGTGGCAACTTTCAGCTTGGCTCCAAAGGATTAACTTAAAGTCACTAGCATAAAAAGTTACCTGATATTCCCTACAGCTAATCCTGGACTTACAACCACAATTGAGCCCAAAATTTCTGTTGCTCATCGAGAAACTAACAAAATGTTGTTAAATACATTTTCCCCCATTTTATGACCTTTCTTGCCACAGCTGTTAAGTGAATCACTGCAGCTGTTAGTAACACAGTTGGCAAGTGAATCTGGTTTCTTCATTGACTTTGCTTGTCAGGAAGTCACAAAAGGTGATCACATGACCCCGGGACACTGCAACCATCATCAATATGAGTCAGCCGCCAAATGTCTGAATTTTGATCATGTGACTATGCGGATGCTGCAATGGCAATAGTCATAAATCACTTCATCTACTGCCGTTGCAACTTCAAATGGTCACTAAACAAACTGTTATTAAGTTGAAGGTTGGTCTGATACTTAGATTTTTGACACCCACCCATGGGTGAAATCCAGCAGGTTCTGATGGATTTGGAGAACTGGTAGTGGAAAATTTGAGTAGTTCGGAGAACTGGTAGTGGGAATTTTGAGTAGTCCAGAGAACTGGTAGTGGAAATTTTGAGTAGTCTGGAGAACTGGTATTGGAAATTTTGAGTAGTTTGGAGAACCTGTAGTGGAAAATTTGAGTAGTTCAGAGAACTGGTAGTGGAAATTTTGAGTAGTTTTTGAGAACTGGTAGTGGAAATTTGGAGTAGTCTGGAGAACTGGTAATGGAAATTTTGAGTAGTTTGGAGAACTGGTAGTGGAAATTTTGGGTAGTTTGGAGAACTGGTAGTGGAAATTTTGGGTAGTCTGGAGAACTGGCAAATACCACCTCTGACTGGCTCCAGAGTGGGGTGGGAATGGAGATTTTGCAATATCCTTCCCCTGCCATGCCTACCAAGCCACACCCAGAACCGGTAGTAATAAAAATTGAATTTCACCACTGCACTCACCCCACAGGTTCGCTATGGACTAGAAGCATTGTTCAGGGGTTCAGGCAAATTTCTTTTGCTCTTATTTCCTCACTGAATCCTGGTGGATTGAAGTACAGCTTTCCAGCTTGCACAACAGATGAACTGCTGCTGAGTTATGGTTCATTGTTTTGCTGGGCTTGAATCCAACCCACCATAGACCAGAAAGAAGCCAGATGACAATCCCCATTTGTTCCTTCTTACAAAAAAGAAAAAGAAAAAAAGAAAAAGGCAAACATAACTTTTGAACCAATAGCCTGACGATTTACATAACAAAAAACAAATTTGGATGCATACTCAGGAGCCAAATTAACAGCTTTGTTTGCTCTTGACATCTGGGCCATGGTTGAATTAGATGCCTTGAATGTATAACCACATAATGACATCATGCTGAATCAAATAACTGCAAGCTTACATCCCACTTTTCTTACCCTCCAAAGCAGGGGTCTCCAACTTTGGCAACTTTAAGCCTGGCGGACTTCAACTCCCAGAATTCAGCTGGCTGGGGAATTCTGGGAGTTGAAGTCCGCCAGGCTTAAAGTTCCCCTGCTCCAAAGTAACTTTTGTTTTCCCAAAGCCTTTGCAATGGTTGATTGGATCAGTTGTGATCATACTGCATTACCCTTTGTGTGCAATGCATGTGCGTTTAGGTAAATCAATGCTCATCAAATCACATACGTTCCAGCTGACATTTTCTCTTTGCCCAACGGATGTTGATCAATTGAAGATGATCTTTTTTTAATTGAAAATTTTAAAAAGGTTTTACAAATATTTACCTCCCTCCCACACCCTCCCCACCCGAGCCCGTCTCTCCCCCCAACCTCCCACCCCTGACTTCCCAGAGCAAATACAGGGTATAAATCTTTAACAATCATATTCTAAAATAAACTAAAAAAAAAACTTGGCTTCATCTTTCATTTGTGCTTTAAGTCCTCTTTTGTTAAGCTAACTATAAACAAATTATATCATTCTTTGCTTTTTCAGTCATAAGCTATCTGGAATTTCTTAGTCTCGTATTTATTTTGAATATAGTCAATCCATCTTCTCCACTCCAGTTTGTATTTCTCATCTGAATGATCCTTGAGATATGCTGATATTTTAGCCATCTCTGCTAAGTTTGTTACTTTTAATGTCCATTCTTGAATAGTAGGCAAATCTTCCTTCTTCCAGTATTGCGCCAACAGTCTCGCTGCCGTTGTTAGGTTCAAAATCAAGTTAGTCTCTATAACAGTACAATCAGTGATTGAGGATGATCTTGATGTCTTCCCTGAGTCTTCACACCGCCTGGTTTCATGTCGGCGTTTGGGGCTCAGGACCATGGACAGCACCCTGGGATCCAATGAGCTGGTGAATTGTTTTAATGACGATTCAGGTTAATGTCAGGGTTCCAAGTAACACCCCCAATGAAAGAAGACTCCGAGTCTTGAGTTTTAAGGTTTTATTTTATTAGAGATGTCATATTAGCACATTGGGGAAAACCTGAATCTGAAAGCTTCCAGGTTTTCCCCACCCAAATGAAAGTTCAAGTCCCTGCCCAGCACCCACATGTCTATCACATGGTCCAATTACAGCACCACCCCAATTGGAGATGCCTTCCAGTTCCAGCTGCAGGGCAAGATGGCCTTGACCTTCTGAGAAAGGAATGTTATTATGACTATATATCACCCATGCTTCATACAATCCCCCCTCCCAGTTTCCCACACTAGGAAACGTGGCAGGCCTGACGGCCCAAAGACAGAAATGGCTTCCAGGCCTGACACTTGATAGGTGATTGGCCAATGCAAAGCAGTTTCATCTAATTCTGTACTACAATGAGCAATTTCGAGTATTATTAGCTTCCTCGGGAACAAAATTAATCTACAATAAGAGACAGGAAATTCCATCTATATATGGCAACTTTAATCTTGCACATAACATAATAGCAGAGTTGGAAGGCAGATTGGAGTCTTCTAACCCAACCCCCTACTCAAGCAGGAGACCCTAATACCATTTCAGACCAATGGCTGTCCAATCACTTGTTTAAAAACCTCCAGTGATGGAGCACCCACAATCTCTGGAGGCAAATTGTTCCACTGGTTAATTGTTCTAACTGCCAGCAAATTTCTCCTTAATTCTGGGTTGTTACTTCTTGCCTTGCCTTCAGGTGCTCTGGAGACTAGGTTGACCCCCCCTCTTCTTTGTGACAGCCCCTCCAATATTAGAAGACCTCATATCATGTCAACCCTACTCCTTCTCTTTGTTAGACTAGGCATTCCCAGTTCCTGCAACCATTCATCCTATGTTTTAGCCTCCAGTCCAGGGGTGGGAATTCAGTCAGTTTGGACCGGCTTGGTTGAACCTGTGGCTCCAAAGATCAGCTGAGAGTGAACTCTTCTCTCCGATGATCAGCTGGGCCTGCCTGCCCGCCCCTGTGTTTTACTGACCTATATCCTATTAGCTGATTAGCGCGGCAGAGCAGATTGCTGTGCTTCAGCTGCCCAAGCAGTAACGTTGAAGGTAGGTTTTGGTAAAACTGTGCACACATGCACAGTGTGCATCAGGTCCAGGCACGTACCAAGCGCGCGCACACACACACACACACACACACTCACCGAACCATTATATTGGGAGGATCCCACCACTGCTCCAGTCCTCTAATCATCTTTATTGTTCTTCTCTGCACTCTTTCTTTCTCTCAACATCTTTTTTTATTGTGGTGGCATTTGATATTGGTATTGGTATTGATGGTATTGGTATTGGTGTATTGATGGAGAATTCAGCATTTTGTGCCATTGGTGTTAGTGGTTTGGCTGGCTGAGAGGTCTGGTTCCAGAACACCTGAAGGGTAAGGGATTGGACTTTTGTTTGGGTGGGGAAAACCTGGAAACTTTCAGATTCGGGTTTTCCCAGATGTGCCAATATGACATCTCTAACAAAATGGAGCTTTGAGGAACCTCAAGCCTCGGAGTCTTCTTTCGTTGGGGGTGTCTTTGGAACCCTGACACCAACAAACTCAGAGAGCACCAAGGACACCGCATAGGAAATCTATTATATCAGTGCTTTTCAAACTTGGCAACTTTAAGATTTGTGTGGACTTCAACTCCCAAGAGCACAACTCCCAATACTCTCTGTAGTTTCTCAGAAGGGAAATGAAGCTGTAATCAGAAGCACGGAGCTGCAACTCCAACTAAACCAAGGAGAACTCTTAGTAATTTAAATTAATTCAGATCTCCAGGGTTAGATAAATTACATTTTAGGGTTCTGGAGGGATTAACAGAGGCAAACACAGACATGTTCATTATAATCTTTGAGAACTGATCCCCGGTATCGAAAGACTGGCAGAGATAATATGATCCTTATCTTCAAAAAAACAAAAACGGAAGAAAGGCCCAGATAAAGGTAGTCCTTGACTTGCAACCATTTGTTTAGCGGCTGTTTGAAGCTACAATGGTGGTTGAAGTGATGTGTCAGTGCCTGGAGGCTGTCAGGGTCTGGATGGGTATGAACAAGCTTGCTTTCAAACCCGACAAGACTGAGTGGCTATTACTGCTCCCTCCCAAAGATTGGCCTTGTACTCCATCTCTCAGGCTGGGGGATGAAATTATACACCCCTCAGACAGGGTTCGCAATTTGGAAGTCCT
Organism: Thamnophis elegans; assembly: GCF_009769535.1. Taxonomy (NCBI): domain Eukaryota; kingdom Metazoa; phylum Chordata; class Lepidosauria; order Squamata; family Natricidae; genus Thamnophis; species Thamnophis elegans. The sequence goes on along the minus strand of NC_045552.1, from coordinate 16,570,334 downwards.
CCTGGACCCCCAGCTGACTTTAGAACATCATTTGTCGGCTGTGGCCAGGGGGGCATTTGCCCAGGTTCGCCTGGTGCACCAATTGTGACCCTACCTGGATCGGGAGGCCCTTAGAACAGTCACTCACGCCCTTGTGACCTCAAGACTGGACTACTGTAACACGCTCTACATGGGGCTGCCCTTGAAGAGTATTCGGAGACTTCAGCTTGTCCAGAATGCAGCCGCATGAGCGATTGTGGGTGCACCTTGGTACACCGATGTTACACCTATCCTCCGCGAGCTGCACTGGCTGCCTGTTGGTCTCCGGACTAGCTTCAAAGTGCTAGTCGTTACTTTTAAAGCCCTACATGGTATTGGACCTGGGTACTTGAGAGACAGCCTCTTGCCAATTACCTCCCTACGACCAATTAGATCCCACAGATTAGGCCTCCTCCGAATTCCATCTGCCAGCCAGTGCCGACTAGCAACTCCGCAGGGGAGGGCCTTCTCTGTGTCTGCTCCGGTCCTCTGGAACGATCTCCCCATGGAGATCCGGATCCTCACCACCCTTCCGGCTTTCCGCAAAGCCACTAAGACCTGGCTGTTTCGGCAGGCCTGGGGCTGATGAGTTCCCAGCCCCACTTTGTTTGTCTTTTTGTTTTTTTGTGTGCACGCCCCTTCCCCTCTGTTTGTTAGCCGCCCTGAGTCCCTTGGGAATAGGGCGGCATAAAAATTGAATAAACATAAACATAAACATGGCACCGAAGTGACTTTTGACCATTTTTCACATTTACAACCATTGCAGCCTCTCCGTGGTCACGTGATCAAAAATCTGGATGCTTGGCAACTGGCATGTACTTATGACAGTTGCCGTGTCCCAGGGCCATGTGATCGCCATTTGTGACCTTCTGACGAGCAAAGTCAATGAAGAAGCCAGGTTCATTTAGCAACCATGCTACTAACTTAACTGCAGTGATTCACTTAACGACAGTGGCAAGAAAGGTCGTAAATGGGGGCAAAATTCACATAAAAACCATCCTGCTTTGCAACAGAAATGCGGGCTCAGTTGTGGTCGTGAATCAAAGACTATCTGCAGTAGAAGCTATCAACCTTAAAATAGGTTCCTTTTATATTCTCTTCAAGGAAGGATTACCGAAGCTGCTTGCCATCTTCTGCAATCCTAAGTGGCATTAACAGAGGGATACAATCAAGATCAAGGGAGGTAGTAATACCACTCTTTAAAGCCTTAGTAAGATCACACCTAGAGTACTGCATCCAGTTTTGGTCACCACACTGTTAAAAAGAGGTTGAGACTCTGGAAAAAGTGCAGAGAAGAGCAACCAAGGTTATTAGGGGATTGGAGGCTAAAACATACGATGAACGGTTGCAGGAATTGGGCATGGCTAGTCTAGTGAAGAGAAGGATCAGGGGAGACATGATAGCAGTCTTCCAACATTTGAGTGGCTGCCACAGATAGGAAGGGGTCAAGCTAGTTTCCAAAGCACCCGAAGGCCAGAGAAGGAATCATGGATGAACAAGGAGAGATTCAACTTGGAAATAATGAGAATTTTTCTGACACTGAGAACTATCAACCCATGGAACAGAAGTTGCCTTCAAAGGTTGTGGGAGCTTCATAACTGGAAGCTTTCAAGAAGAGACTGGGCTGTCATCTGTCAGAAATGGTGTAGGGACTGCTTGGATGGGGGGTTGGACTAGATGACCTACAAGGTACCCTTCCAACTCTGTGAATCTGTATCTCTGTATCTCTCCAAAATGGCTTATCAGATCCTCCACTGAGTAGGACGGTTGGACTATATAACCTCCATGTTTCTTTCCAATTCTATGAGTCTATGAAATCTGTAATAACTAGTTAACAAAGTGGAATGATTTCAAATAGAGGCCGTTTGGATTTGACATGAAATATTTCTCATCAACCGTTCCTCCTTAGATAGAAACTTTAGAAACTACACTGAATTTTTGTTGTTCTTTTAGTTGATTGATATTTAAACCAATATAGTTCATTCTGCACCTATGAGCCATTTCATATTTTTCTTGTGAACATGCACTTTGTGCATTCAAGAGTAATGTATAATGATTAAACCCTAGTTCTGTCTAATCTCATCAGACTTGGGGTAGTTTGCATTATAAAGAAAATGTAGCAAGGGAAAGCTTTGATAAACAGAAGTGGCAGAAGTAATAAATAATTTCTAAAGGTAGATTAAACCCAGAAAGTGCCAAACTAATACAAACTATTTTGTTGCATTATTCCAGAGCTTTCATTTGCATTTAAATTACAATTTCAGTTTTTGTCGGCTTTAAATCATGAGAGTATTAATATAAGACTGCAATATAGCACACTGTCATTCAGCATTGCCTTTACAAAAATGATTTTTGGGACTTTTAGTTATTATTATTTAACCCACAGGCACACACAGATTGATAATTGCTATTGTTATCAAAGAGCAGCACACTTCTTAAGTCACTGTGACTTGCAATATTTTCTATCCTATAAATTTCCGTAGTCTTTTTTTTTAAACAGGAACTGATTCTTGACCCTTTGCAAGCCAATATTTAGCATAAAATTTTTTGCTTGCTGAATTTTGACAGAAAGGGGAGGTTAAAGTTAGACTTATATCCATAGATTTTTCATTACAGTTAGTTCCAATGACTAAATATGCTTCTGAATTTGCATTGTGGTTGGAATTAAGTAAGCACACTGGATTTTCAAGAAGCAGAATAGGAGAACTATTGGTGTCTTGGAAGACTCCTGAGGATGGTGGGTTTCATTGTGCTCCCTGAACTTGGTGGTTTTCTTGAAGACATTTCATTACCACACCAGGTAACATCATCAGTGTCAGGCCTGTAATTATGTTCCTTTTAGGATCTTTGGCCTGCCACATAATATTTCATTATGCTGTTTCATGAGTGTAGTAGTTGGGAGTGGGGAATAGAAAGGAGTAGAATTGTGGAATGTGTTGTTGTCATTCTTTTCTAGAAGCCCAAGGTCATCTTTTGTCTCCGCACCTCTGCACCTGACCGGAACCAGCTAGGTGGAGATGCCAGCGTGGCCGAAGAAGATTGGTCCATGTGATGGATCTATGGGTGTGGGGATAAGATCATGAACTTTCAACTGGGTGGAATCCCAGGAAGTTTTCAGAATTGGGATTTCCAAAGATGTGCCAACATGTATGTCTTATTAAATTGGAGCTTTAAGGATAGATCTGCCTTGGACCCTGATTTAATTCTGCATGATATTTGGAACGCTGACAATCAGTGCTAGTTGGGCAATGAAACATCGACATGAAAATGAAACCTCTAGAAGGAAACCACCAAGCTCAGGGAGCACCAAGGAACTTACAGTTCAACCTTGAGCCCCAAATCTTCTCTTCTATATATACTCCTAAAAATACCATGGCCAGCTAGGAAAACAAACATTGGAGTTGAATGACTGTAATAATAAAGAAGCAAATCTTTGAACAAATTATCCCAGAATTCTCACTTAAGGGACAAATTACAAGGGCCTACTCATATTGAGTACTTCCAATGCATTATGGGAAGATCCAACTTCCTGGAGAAGACACTAATGCTGGGAACGGTGGAAAGAAAAAGAAGAGGATAACTGGAAGCAGGATGAATAGACCCAGTTACAGACAGTAATGTACAGCCATTCATTTAGTCACTGTTTGACGTTACAATGGCACTAGAAAAAAAATGACTTATGACCATTTCCCACACTTACGTGTCAACTTGCAAAAGCATTTCTAGTCTGCTCTCGAGTTGCCATAGGCAGCAAGGGGGAAGCCTCTTGGGTGAGAAACGAAACATCTTCAAATAAAAACCAGAAAGTCCAGTGGCCTCTTGAAAAAGCACCTTTGGGACATCCAGGGGTTTGTGTCAATTTAATATTGGGGACCTGAAGTATTAAAGGCATACCATGTACTTGAATGGCTGGACATTGTTGCCCATGGCAACAGGTCCATGGATTTCCACACTCAAAGATCCTTTGGCGAGTGCTTATTAATGTATGAAAAGAGAAAGCAATGAGTCATCTTCTCAAAGTTGTCTATTGAAGGTACAGTAATTGCATTTTTTTTTGCAGAGACCTGAGCATGGTTATCATCAATTTTGGATTTTTAATATATACTGACCATGCATGGTGAGCTGTTTTCTTTTGGAGAATTAAAAGACTTGCAACTCCAGATAGTGGTGGTGAGAGAAAGACAGTGGGAAGACACAGGAATATATCTCCAGAAAAAAAAACAGAAGGTAATTTTCTGCTTCCCTGCTCAGCTATGAATGGAAAAAATCATTTGCTTGACTTTCACATTGCATCACTCATACATCTGTCCTATCTTGTTTTCCAGTGAATCTCATTATTAATTCATCCCATCCTTAATTCAATGGCAAAGATTCAATGCAGCTGCACTCTAGGGGAAAAAAAATGCAATCACTCCTCAATATATCACCATAATTAGGTCTGGAATTACAGTCACAAATCACTACAGTTATAAGTTGAGGCATCACCTGATTGGACCCGATTTTTCAACAGTTTTTACAGCTATCGCTAAATGAACGCTATGGTCCTTAAGTAAATCAATTTTCCTCAATAGTGGTGGTGGTTTTTCCCCCCAGAAACTGGAAGTAAACATTGGAAATTGGCAAAAAAAACAAAAAACCCAAACCCCAAACCCCAACCACTGCAAACTGTAGTCATGTGACCACGGGAACGGCAAATTGTAGTCATGTGACCACGGGAACTGCAAATTGTAGTCATGTGACCACGGGAACTGCAAATTGTAGCCATGTGACCATGGGCATTGCAAATTGTAGTCATGTGACCATGGGATGCTGCAAACAGTCTTAAAAGTGAATCAGTTGCCAAACACCCAAAATGTTTGGCAACTGGTTCACAGGGAAAATGAGGGCATCATAAATTCAAAAATGGGTCATAAGTAACTTTGGGAGCTCTATTGATACTTTGAAAGGCCATCAAGTGACCGATCATAAGTCAAGAACTATACTGTACACATAAAAACATACAAAAGAAATCTGCCATAAAGAAGAGGGAGTCAAACTATTCTCCAAAGCAGCAGAGGTGGTATTTGCCGGTTCTTTGAACTACTCAAAATTTTCACTACTGGTATGTCAGAACTGGTCCAAACCAGCTGAATACCACCTCTGAATCTATTGGGGGCATCACAAAAGTCAAGATGGCTGCCACAGCCCCATGACTGTGGCCCCTTTCTTTTTTGTACATGCTGTCCATACATAGGTTCGAGGGTTTGACCTTTTGTTTTTTTACTGATTTCATTTTAAAACAATGCAAAATAGAAACGTCAACATTATCAGAGACTTTACACATCTGTTCCATCGCTTACATTCTGTTCTGTTTTGCTTTTAATAGAAAATTAGTCTACTAAATTCTTTTTGGAGAGCTGTTAAAAAAAAGGGCTGATTACATAGCACTACTTTAAATAAATTACTCATGCCTTTGAAGGCGCTGCAAGGGGAGATGTTTTATCTGAGTGTTCTTAAACACACACACACACACACACACACACACAGAGGGAGAGAGAGAGAGGGAGCTAAAAAAGTCTGCTTGGAAGAAAACGTTTCAGCCAATCTATTTTTCCAATTGTGTCATGTTTAAGCAAATTGACTTAACTCTGTTTCATCCTCTTAAATACAACTCAATTACTAGGTTTCTCTGCTAGTTTTAAAAAATTGCTGCAGGCATTTTATTCTTGGACAGGAAGAGGACAATCATTCTGATAAGATTCAGTGCACAACACACTCCAGTTTGCACTTATGGATATGTTTCTCCTTTTATTTAACAGCGGGGGCCCATTAAAATTTGCTCATCTCGCGTATAGTCTGCAGTTTCAAATAGCAATAGCAATACCACTTAGACTTATATACAGTACCATTCCATAGTGGTTTACAGTCCTCTCTAAGCGGTTTGCAGAGTCAGCCTATTGCTCCCAACAATCTGGGTCCTCATTTTACCTCCGAAGGATGGAAGGCTGAGTCAACCTTGAGCCGGTCAAGATCGAACTCCTGGCAGTAAGCAGAGTCACCCTGCAATATCCACTGCACCACCACAGAGCTGAAATTGTACAGTCCATTCATGACTGTCTCAATCCATTCTACAGCCAGATCTTTGCCCCCCCCCCAAACCCCCCCATGCCATAACATAAAATCTCTGTTAAAAACTCCTTCCAGTGATGCCAAATCCCTACAGAAGAACCACCGAAGTTTTTCTTGGCAACAGAACTGAAATTGTTCTAGTTTCTTCTTTCATTTCTTTTTAAATTCTAAATTTGCACAGTGCTGGCATGTTCTGCTCATCCTCTGACAAGCAATCCTGCTTAGTTTCTGAGCCCAGATATGGTTGGCAAGTGGGCTTTGTCGTTTGCCTGGGAAAATGTGTTGACATATTATAAGAACGTTCATTTCCCAAAGCTTATGTATTTTGCGTTGTACCAACCCAACCATTATCAACCTTTGGCCATTGATCTGATGACTTAAGAAATATCAGGGTGATGATAAGGAAGATAACATCTCCAGGTACCTACATGCCAACTCTCTGCAAGTTTTCGGACTGTGGGTTTCCTAAGTCAATTTTCAGGTTACTTGGATTGAAACTGGAGAGGCTACAGAAAAGAATGGAGAAAGGATTTGTTTTTCTTCCCTTTGATGAGATTTCAACAATGCTTTTTCTTTCCTGCTTTCGTAAAAGGCCAGGCCTGACTTTATTTCCTGAGTGAAGTGAATAATTTATGCAGTCACTCAAGAGAACAATATCTCTTTAAAAGGTAAAAGCCCTCTTCAACTGAACGGAACAACTCCTGTTAAACCCACCTGATTTTCTCCGCAGTGCTGCAGAAGTGCCTTCGTGCTAGCTTCCTCAGGAAAGGTTTATTTACTTCCTAAGCCAGCCTACACATTGATGTGTATCCACGGAGTCTCCTAACCAGGCATTCAGCCACTCTGATCCCTGCATAACCTTCTGGAGATCAGTAGGATTGGCCGCAAGGCGACAGTTATCAACACCAGCACAGTGATGCCTTCAGATGTCCTTGTGTCAACTTCAGTTGCAGTTTTCTTGGTAGTCACATGGAAACGGCTTACCAGAGGGACCTTTTTCCAGGAAATTGTTTTTCAACTTCCTAACTGAGTCTATAAAACTGGAATTCCCCATTGCAGTGTTTCTCAACCTCAGCAACTTTTAAGAGCCGTGGATTTTGATTCCCAGAAGTCCCCAGACACACAGCTTAAAATGGCTGAGGTTGAAAAACACGGCACTAATATCCCCCATCCAAGTATTTCTAGGTATTTGTTTTCAAGTTTAAAAGCCTAGATATTGTTGGTGTGATGTTGTCAATTAGATCACAAGTGGGGTGAGCGGTTAGCACACGAGTGGCACAGGTTTTTTGTGTGTGTGTTTGGGATGCTTCCATTCGTTTCTTTATCCACTGAATTGGTTGACCAGGCTTGTGGCTCTCAACTGTGAGAAGAAGTCAGACTGTGTTCCAAGAAAAGCAATATGTTACTCAAGGCTGAGACTAAATAACTCTCCTGACGACTTTGGCCATGTCAGTGAAAGAACCGAGAAAGTCAGGGTTTCCAAATAACACCCCCAATGAAAGAAGACTCTGAGACTTGAGTTTCCTCAAGGTTCCATTTTATTAGAGATGTCCTATTGGCACATCTGGGGAAACATGAATCTGAACATTAGCAGGTTTCCCCCACCCAAATGAAAGTTCAAGTCCCTGCCCAGCACCTACATGTCCATCACATGGTCCAATCAGGCACCGTCCCAACTGGAGATACCTCCCAGTAATGCCACTGCATGTGTTGGGCGAGGTGTCCTTGACTCTCTGAGAAAGGAATGTTATTATGACTGTATATCTCCCATACTCCATATAATCCCCCCTCCCATTTTCCCACCGTAGAAAATGTGGCATCCCTGAAGGCCCAATGCAAAAGATGGCTCCCAGGTCTGACAGAGAAATTGGTTCATTCTTGGATTTTGAAGGTGAGGGGTTTGGCTGATCTCAACAACACTGCTCAGCTGGTAGCAAGCTTCTCTCAACCCCCTCCCCAAGCATTAATTCATTCATTCACTCCACTCATTCTCTCCATTCATTCAGTCAGTCTATCCATCCACTCATCCATTTACTCCATTTATTCATTCAGTTCATTTATTCATTCTCTCCATTCATTCAGTCCATTCATTCATTCAGTCTATCCATCCACTCATCCATTTACTCCATTTATTCATTCAGTTCATTTATTCATTCTCTCCATTCATTCAGTCCATTCATTCATTCAGTCTATCCATCCACTCATCCATTTACTTCATTCATTCAGTTCATTTATTCATTCTCTCCATTCATTCAGTCCATTCATTCATCCACTCATTCATTTACTTCATTGATTCATTCAGTTCATTTATTCATTCACTCCATTCATTCTCTCCTTTCATTCAGTCCATTCATGCATTCTCTTCATTCATTTCCTCCATTTATTCATTCATTTCCTCCACCCATCCACTTCATTCAATTCAATCCATCCATTCATTCATTTGAAAGGAACAATTTAGGGCTTCTACTTCAACCCCTTATTCAGTATAGGAATCCAAATGAAAAGGGGAGAGTCCACATTGGGGAAGGGATGTTGTTGAAAAGGGGCAGTAAAAACCATCTTGACTCCCCCCCACTCCAAACACTTTTGCTCTAGCCTCTATTCAAGTACAACCCAAGAGTAACCTTTCTGTGTAATTGATTTGAGTGCTGAACTGCTTACTGTCCATCCACCTTTCCTAATAGGCATCTGCCTGCCTTTCTGCAAATTAAATCCATTATTCTCCCTTATTTCTTCTCCTTCCTTAGTTTTTTGTGAAAAGAAAGACTCTTTATCACCAGTCTAGTTATTTCCTCTTCAGTCCTGTGCATTTGAGTTTTGCTTTTTTAAACACGTTTTTTTTTGCATTTGTCTCTATTATGTTTATCCCATTTTTCTAACCCTTCACAATCCCTTAAATGTTGTTTCTCTTCTCCCAGTTTGGTGTTACTGCAAATTTTCCCTCCATCTCCTCATGCATTTTTTTTTGAAAATAACAGAAACTGGGCTGAATCTTAAACAGTAGTTCCCCTACTTGTTATCTTCCTCACTGGTGGAAGAATTGTTCCTGAATATTCTTTGAATGCAGTTTTTTTGCTTAATTGTCCTGCTATCCAATTTCCAGATTAATCCTGCAGGGCACGTCCATGGTGGCTTCTGGTAATGATTAGTGCATTGTTTCTGAGGTGCTTATATATCAATTGCTTTATGATTTGCTTTAGAATGTCCCCAGGATTCAGTGTCAGTGTGATTTGTCCCCATGTCCCCCGCTGAGCCATTTTCTAGCATTACTCAAAGATTATTCATAAAGTCTTAGCCACAGCATCATCCGCTTTCTTCAGAACTCTCATCCGCATTTCCTCTGGCCCTGAAAATTTAAAGCCATTCATAAATATTTCTTTATCATGACCTGATCAATCCCAAGCACCAGTCCTTCCTCCCGATCTTCACGGTTTTGATGGAACACACGTTCTCTTTCTTCTGAAGAACATCAAGCTACTCTGAATAGCAGGAGACCGGAGAAGGGTAAATTGTACAGTGGTAACAACAAAAAGGAAATATGGGTATTGGCTGACTCTTTGTCCTCTAACACCTCTGCCCTCCCCAAAATTGGTCTACAAAATGTCAGTCTAAAACCTTGCCTCTAGACCTGAATAACAGGCGCACTCTGCCCTCAAACATGATAACTACACCTCTGGGTTAAAATGGATTCCATGCATCCATATGGGCACAACCATAAACATTTTCTGGGCAACGAAACAAAAGTGTTTTGCCATTATTTCTCCTCCCCACCCCCAAGATGTTGGCAAAGCCTTTCCTTGTCTTTCCACATTGAACTCTATTCCAAGCAATGCATTCTAAGTGGATGAAACATTTCATGCAAAACAGTGGTGGGATTCAAATAATTTAACAACCGGTTCTCTGCCCTAATGACCAGCTGGGTAGGCGGGGCTCAGTGGTCATGTGACTGGGTGGGCGTGGCCAACTTAACATCACTCACATCGATGGGCGCTTCGCCTTAGGTGTAGCAATGCAATAAGGGTTAACCGGAGAGGCAGTTTCTGTAAGCAGGGCAATAAAGATTAGGCTAGAAACAACACCAGAATGTTTCCTTCCTGCCTTCCTTACAGGATTAGCCTTGTAAAGTGGAAAAAAAACAAAATAAAGTTTCTTCCAACAACCGGTTCTCCGAACTGCTTAGAAAGTTAACAACCGGTTCTTCCGAATAGGTGTGAACCGGCTGACTCCCACCACTGATGCAAAACAACAATCTGTTTTTTATGCATGTAAACCAATATCCTATTCTATAAAGCCCTTTAACAGAAAGTCAGAGTTGGACTTAGAGGTCTTCTAGTTGGACTTAGAGGTCTTCTAGTCCAATGCCCTGCTCAAGCAGGATACCCTGTGCTATTTCAAACAAATGGCTGACCAATCTCTTAAAAATGTCCAGTGATGGAGTACCCACAACCTCTGAAGGAAATCCGTTCCACCATGGATTAATTGTTCTGTCAGGAAATTTCTCCTTATTTCTGGGTTGCTTCTCTCCTTGATTAGTTTCCATCCGTTGCTTCCTGTCCTGACTTCAGGTGCTTTGGAGGAAAAGTTGACCTTCTCTCCTTTGTGGCAGGCCTTCAAATATTGGAACACTGCTATCATGTCATAATATCATACCCTGCTAGTGCTATAACCAAGCCTCTGTTACGATTGGTGTCCGCTGCTACTATAACAAGTTATACTGGAGATTATTATCGTCTGAAAATGTTCTATGAACAGGATAACATCCCAATACTGCCCGACTGGCACCTTAATGCCACTGAAAGCAACTGAAGATAGTTATGAGTGTGGCCGCCGTTAATAAATAGTTTCAAATGGGAGGGAAATTACAAAGAAGGGAGTTATTTCCCAGCATTTTGCAAACTCCTTATCCAAAACTCTGCCATAATCATGGCAAAAAAAGAAAAGTTAAAATTGGGTTTGACGTGTTTAACCAATGCCTTTCTTAGCAACGGAATTTCTGATCCCAGTTATGGTCATAAGTCAAGGGCAACCTCTGTATGCAAAAACAACACATTCTGCAACCTCTTTTGAAATAATTTTCAAGGTAAGTTGTCGGCAGATTCGTTTGGAAGCCATTCCCGTCAAAGAACTGAAAGGAAAACGCTAACGCCCAGTTCTCGATCAACCTAATAAAAAAGGAAATATTGTACAATTCATTGACTGCAATTTATTGAGCCACTGAAATAGGAATCCTCCTTAACTTGACAAATGATTTCACATCAATGCCTGTTCCAGATAACAAGCCCTAAATGGATTAGAGATTGTATGGGGAATGGAAAGGGCCACCTGATTTGCAGCTTCTACATGGGTAAGGCAATAATAGCAATACAGAAGTAGCTGAACACTCAACACTTAAGCAGTCTAAGAATGTAAGTCACACCTGCTGAACCAGACTAAATGTCTATGCAGCCCAGCATTCTGTTTTCACAGTGGCCAACAAAATGCTTCCAGGAAGTTGCCAAGCAGAACACAAGTTCATCTGCTATCTTTCAGCTCTGCCTCATGTAATCTTGGTTGCCTAAGGCCCAAGGAGCTGCCTTCTGAGTAACACCGGAGTACTGGTCACACGTTCATATCTACAGTGAAGAACAATCAACATCTTTGTTCCACAACAGAGTTCCTGAGCAGAGATGCCCAACGTGTTGCAGAGTCTTTTGGAGGTACGTATAACAGAACTGTCAGGAAAACACCCAAGACATGTTTACAAGGAAGGGTTTCGTGCTGCTCAAGACCATGGCTTGAATTTGTAAAGGTAAAGGTTCCCCTTGCACATATGTGCTAGTCACTGCCGACTCTAGGGGACGGTGCTGATATTCATTTCTGAAGACGTCTCCGTGGTCATGTAGCCCGCATGACTTAACTCCGAAGGCGCACGGAACGCTGTTACCTTCCCACCAAAGGTGGTTCCTATTTTTCTACTTACATTTTTTATGTGCTTTCGAACTGCTAGGTTGGCAGAAGCTGGGACAAGTAACGGGAGCTCACTCTGTTACTAGGGATTTGAACCGCTGAACTGCCGACCTTTCTGATCGACAACCTCAGCATTTTAGCCACTGGGCCACCGCATCTATTTATATGGAACATTGAGGAAACTGAGAAACCTGGGATGAAATATTTTTGTTGGTTTCCGATGTTCAACCTCTTTCCATCTAGAGTTCCTAGTTCTCTGGAACCAGGAAACCAACTCTGGTTACGGAACCCTGGTTTCCTTCTTCTCCTGGCCTTTTGAGAGGCAATATAGAAGGAACACCACTGAAACGAATCTAACCTGCACTGCCAAATAACACTGATTACACAGAGATTAAGTCACTATCAGTAGAATTTTGTATCTTCGGTTCATTGCTTTCCCGGCTGCTACAGAGGCAAAGATTTCAGTTGCTCCAACTTGACAAATCAAAGGCTATTCTTTCTTTCTCTGAACGGATAACTAAATTTTGTAGCCATTGGAAAGTTTGGTTTAAAAAAGGAATGGCTGTTTAAAAAATATCCAATTTAGCTATTTTCGGATGCTTCCATTGAACCATCGCAACTCTGAAAGAGGGTTCTGATACTGGTTTGCCCAATGAATGTAACTGGTGAGAGAAGGGAGGAAGAAGCCATCAACCAGAGGCTGATTGGTAAAGCTAAAATGAAAAATATCTTCAGGGAAGCAGAAATGGAAGCTATGAGTTCTTCAAACCATTTGAAGGCATTGATTTTAGAGATCCATAAATGTATATGTACACATGGGCATGAATGGGCACGCATACCCAGAATTCACTTAATGCCTCTTTGAGACTTCATTCCCAAAAAAATGTAAAGATTTCCTAAGAAATTTGCAGCCATAGAACAATTGAACCAACGGAGATCATTTTGTGGAACACAAATTTGGCTTGTCATAGTTCGAATACGGGCAGGGAACCCCACCTAGTGTGTCTTTCCCCAAATATTTGATCCTCCAGGTATGTTGGAAGTGCTCAATAAGAATTTGGAGAACTGTAGTCCCCGTGCATCAGCTTGGAGAGGGATGTCCTAAATAACTCTGAAAAGTTCACCAGATTTGTGGTGGTGCCTTTTCCTGAATGGCTCCTTGAATCAGTTCAGGCTAGAATTCCGTGGTGGTGACCTGGGTGACTTCAGAGTGCAGGTCTTCCCCTCTGCCTCCTCTGCTGAAGCCTCTTTTGTGGCTGTCCATATCTAGTCATGCCGACTTATGAAGACCTTCTGATGGGGTGCAGGTAGAAACACGTTCTCGGGTGCTGTTGCGGGCCCGGCTAAAGCTGTTTTGCTCCATCCGTGATCGGAACGGGAGGCAGAACTCCCTAAAACATCTCTTGAAGTTTTCATCCAAGAAAGCATAAAGGACCGGGTTGAGGCTGCTGTTAGTGTAGCCCAGGGCGATACAAAAATGCAGGCTGGCCATGACATAAGGGTTCTTCTTGTCGATGCCAACCAGGGTCCACACAATGACAAAGATCTGGATGGGAGTCCAGCAGATGATGAAGGCGGCGACCACAATGAGCACCATGCGCGTAATACGGCGCAGGTTGCGGTCCTTCTCCTTGGAGCCTGAGAGGAGACGGACATTCTTCAAGCGGAGAATCATGAGCCCATAGCAGATGGTGATGACCAAGATGGGAACCAAGAAAGCAAAGATGAAAACGCAGATCTTGGTGACCGTGTCCCAGTAAATTTGAGGTTCAGGAAACTGAAGGAGACAGATTGTAATGCCACCTGCATAAAAGAAAGAAGAGTACAAAGATGAGAGGTGAACAAACAGGAGTACCATAGCTCAGTGGCCGACAATATTGTTATTCATTTGCACGTAGGAAGACATCACTGCATGGTGCTTTTGACAACGGTTCCACCACAAAACCGCGGTAGACTAAAGCGCGTGTGGACTAAAGCGCGGTGACAAAACCGCACCCTCAAAACCGCGCGACAACAGCGCGCCGACAGAAGCACGCTGTAACATAACCCTAAAAATAACCCTAAACCTAACGCTAAACCTAACGCTAAACCTACCCTAAACCTACCCTAAACCTAACCCTAAACCTAACCCTAAACCTAACCCTAAACCTAACCCTAAACCTTACCTTAAGTTAAATCGCGCTTCTGTTGGCGCGCTGTTGTGGGCACGCTTTTGACATCGCAGTTTTAGCGCCGCGGTGTTGTCGACGCGCTTTTGACGTTCGCGGTTATGTCGTGCCACATTTGACAACAACCCCATCAACAATGACTAATGGCTATGTTGATGGGAGTTTGGGAGTATGTTGTTGTTCAGACACTAAACTGTGTCCAATTCTTCACAACCCCATGGGCCATAGCACACCAGCCCCCTGATCCTGTCCTCCACTCTCTCAGTTTCTCCATATTCACATTCCTTTTGTTGATGACACTAGTTAGCTATCTCATCTTCTGCCTTCCCCTTCCCCTTCTGCCTTCCATCTTTCCCAACATTGGGAGTATATTCCTAGTCTGTTAAGTGACCTTTAAGTGCTGGCAGGACACAATTCAGGATGAGTGGGCCAGTTAAACAACAATCATGCTTGTCTTCTCAGCCGCTATAAAAGAGGTTGGAAGGCCAGTGCCACCTTCCAGATTCTTTCTTTTTTTAAATAGCTAGGAAGAGAGATGGGCACCCTCTCACAATTTCTGCTGTTTTTTCATTCCTCCTTATGGATGCAGAGTCGGAGACAGTACAAAGCAAACCAGTCATAGAGATAGAGTGCCTAGAGCAACCTTGTTTTCACAGGGCTTCACAGGGTTTCTCTAGGACTTTGTCTCAGTTGACAAAGCTTCAGAGATAGCCACCTATCAAGTTAGTAGCTTGTATGGGATCAGGGAGATACCCAATTAGCCCCACATAAGCTTGGGTCTCTTTATAGCTACTTTTTCTGCCTGGATTAATTGACTGGGGCTTTGAGTTTGTATGGTTTTCTTATCCCTACCCATTTCAATATGTTGTGTGAACAGGATTCATGAATGAACATAGAATTCTTGATATCATTTCCAAGCCAGTACAGGTAGTCCTCAGCTTGCGACCACAATTGAGCTCAAAATTTATGTTGTTAAGTGAGAAATGTTTGAGTTTTGCCCCATTTAATGTTCTTTCTTGCCACCTTTGTTAAGTGGTGAAATTCACATTTTTTTACTACTGGTTTTGTGGGCATGGCTCGGTGGGCGTGGTGTGGTTGGTGGGCATGGCTTGGTGGGCATGGCAGGGGAAGGATAACTCCAAAATCTCCGTTCCCTCCCCACTCTGGGGCCAGCCAGAGGTGGTATTTGCCAGTTCTCCAAACTACTCAAATTTTCCGCTACCGGTTCTCTGATTGCAGCTGTTAAATTGCTCATACAGCTGTTACGTGAATCTGGTTTCCTTATTGGCTTTGCTTGTCAGGAGGTTACAATAGGTGATCACATGACCCTGGGACCTTTTAACCGTAATCAATGTGAGTCAGTTGCCAAGCATCCCAATGTAAATCACGTAACCATGGGGATGTGGCCACTGTCATAAGTGTGAAAAATAGTCATGAGTCACTTTTTCAGTGATGTTGTAACTTTGAATGGTCACTAAGTGAACTGTTGCAAGCTGAGGACTACTTGTACATGAAAGGGGTGTTATTTACAAGCCCATATTTTTATGAACATTCCTTCCTAATAGCAATAGCAATAGCAGTTAGACTTATATACCGCTTCATAGGGCTTTCAGCCCTCTCTAAGCGGTTTACAGAGTCAGCATATTGCCCCCAACAATCCGGGTCCTCATTTCACCCACCTCGGAAGGATGGAAGGCTGAGTCAACCTTGAGCTGGTGAGATTTGAACCGCAGATAGCAGTCAGCTGAAGTGGCCTGCAGTACTCCACTCTAACCATTGTGCCACCTCAGCACCTAAGCCCCATAAGTAAGCCTGTTTCCTATTTAATGGAATCATCCCTGAGAAATAAACTGAATAGCACTTAGACTTATATACCACTTCACAGTGCTTTTACAGCCCTCTCTAAGCGGTTTACAGAGTCAGCATAATTGCCCCCCAAAATCTGGGTCCTCATTTTACTGACCTTGGGAGGATGGGAGGCTGAGTCTGGTGAGATTCGAACTGCCAAATTACAGGCCGCCAGCAGTCAGCAGAAGGAGCCTACAGTACTGCATCCTAACCACTGCGCCTCCGCAGCTCATAGAATAGAACCTATGGCATGTGTGTCACAGGTGGCATGCAGTGCCCTCTCTGTGGGCATTCCAGCCATTGCCCCAGCTCAGTTCTACCATGCACGCGTCTGTGCCTCCCACTGGCCAGCTGGTCTTCAGGTCTCTACCACGCAAGTGCAGGGGGCAAGGCCTTCCCTGATGTCCAGAGGTGCCCCCCCAGCGCACCCTACCTTTCTCCTCCATTTCTGCTGCCCACACCAACCTGGAAACCAAAACAGGGAATGGAAGGGGGGCAGGGCGCATGCGCGTATGAGGGGGCTCACATTGCATTTTGGGGATTGGGGCATGGACACACGCACGTGTGTACATATGCATGCATGCACACATGTGTACACTTTGGGCACTTGGCACCAAAAAGGTTAACCATCACTGGTTTAGAAGTTCCATGGCGACTACACGACAGAAAAAGAATCCTTGCACCCCAAAGGTCTGTGTCAATTTAGCAATGGGAACCACAGCCTAATCATTGCCCAGACTGGGTGGTCTTCGGGGAAGTGACTGGAATGGAATGGCAGACCACTTGCCTTGCGATTTAGTGACAGCCATGACCATGATCGGCACTCCAACCACAGAGGAGAGAACCCAGATACAAACATTGATCAACTTCGCTTTAGCCGGAGTCCGGAAATCCAAGGCCTTGACCGGGTGGCAAACGGCAATGTACCGGTCTACGCTCATCATTGTGAGGGTGAAGATGCTGGTGAACATATTGTAGTAGTCAATGGAGAGGACGACTTTGCAAAGCAGTTCCCCAAAAGGCCAGGTCTCCATCAGGTACTTAGCGCTCTGGAAGGGCAGAGTACTGGTGGCCAAGGCATCTGCCAGGGCTAAGTTGAAGATATAGATGTTGGTGGCAGTTTTCAACTTGGTGTATCTACAGGGAAGAGATAAGGAGAATGAGATGAATTGCAACTTACACTGTGTGTATGTGTATGTGTGTGTGTGTGTATATATATATATATATATATATATTAAGGTGACCAGATTTTCAGATTGGAAAAGAGGGACACCCTTGACCGGGGGGGGGGGGGGGGGCTTGATTAAAAAATTTTTTTTTGTCAAAAGGTCACCCCAGGACACTGAAACCAGCATAAATACGAATCTGTTGCCAAACAAAATTTTGATCACGTGATCATGAGGATGCTGCAACGGTCGCTAAGTGTGAAAAATGGTTGCAACGGTCGCTAAGTGTGAAAAATGGTCGCAACGGTCGCTAAGTGTGAAAAATGGTCATCAGTCACTTTTTTCAATGCCATTGTAACTTTGGTCACTAAATGTTTTCCCCCTCCTCGAGACTCCTCACTTCTTCCTTCATTCCTCTTGCTTATCTACCTTCACCTTATCTGTCTTCTGCTCTTTCCCTCTCTTCCTTCCTTCCTCCCTCCTTCCATCCTCTTCTTTCCTCACTCACTCCCTTCCTCCTTTTTTCTCTTCCTTCCTCCTTCCATTCTTTATACGATATAAAATTCAATGAGGGTGAAACACACAAAATCTGGCAAAGCTGCCTTGCACCAACCTGGCCTGCCCATAGAATAGCAGCCACTTTGAGACACATAAACCTGGTCTGAACATATTGCATCACAAAGATTTGCAAAGATCACATTTGCAAAAAGGAACATTTCTTGTAGTAAATACATTTTATAAACAATTTAAAAGTAAAAATCCCCCCAAAATAATAAAAAAGGTATTCTATAAATAAAAGAAATCCTTAAAAACCATTGTTAAGTATTACACCAGCAATAATTTATACTGTCACCATTTCAAACTATCATCAGAAATACGAATCTGTTGCCAAACATCAACATTTTGATCGCGTAACCATGAGGATGCCACAACGGTCGCTAAGTGTGAAAATGGTCGCTAAGTGTGAAAAATGGTCATCAGTCACTTTTTTCAATGCCATTGTAATTTTGGTCACTAAACAGCCATGTTCCTGACTTAACAACCACCATGATTCACTTAACGTGGCAATAAAAGGTCGCAAAATGAGGCAAAAATCATTTAACAAACGTCTCCCTTAGCAACAGAAATTGGGGGATCAATTCTGGTCGTAAGTCGAGGATTACCGGTAGCCAATTGCAAAAGGCAACTTTACTTGGAACAGGTGAGATTGTGCCCGGATCCCTTTCATGCCAACATCCCATCCTGTCCATGGGGAGAACTCCACAGGCGGACAAAAGCCCCAATCCCCTCTCAACCTCCAGCTGACTCTGCCATCCGCCATAACCACACATGCCCCTCAAAGGCAAAACTCAGGGGGCTGAATTCTACAGGGGGAGGAGTAAAGGGGGGA